>NC_133469.1:14515000-14815000 GCF_048565385.1 Saimiri boliviensis
AGCTACCCCGACGTAACTAGTGAGTCTAAAATTCAAAAATCAGAGGCATTTTCCAGGTGTGGTGGTGCAGACCTATAGTACCAGCTACTCAGGAGGCTGAGACAGGAGGATGGCTTCGGCCCAGGAGTTCGAGGCTGCAGTGAGCTATGATGGTGCCACTGCACTCCAGCTTCTTCAAAAAAAAAAAAAAAAAAAATCAAAGCCATTCATGCTAACTGCTTTTGAGTGGTCTCCATGGCAACTTGCCAACAGGCAAGACTACGGTGAGTTTAAGGCAGCTAAGCCTGAGAATGTAAAACTCGAAGTCCAGCTGTGGGTGACTGTTATCTCTAGCTAGTGGGTTGACAAGCAGTTTTTGCTTTCTTGATTGCTTGATTGTTCCTTTCTGTACAGACTATATGTGTTACCGTGAGCATGCCCTGCTTTTAAAATCACAAACTATAATGCTATTTTCATTTTGAAAGCAAACAACACCTAATTATATATTTACCCTGATTCTCTCATTCATTCTCTCTCTCTCCCTCTGCATACACACACACACACACACACACACACACACACACACACACACTGTCTGTCTCTCTCTCTCTCTCTCTCTCTCTCTCTTTCTCTCTCTCTCTCTCTCTTTCTCTCTCTCTCTCTCTCTCTCTGTCTCTCTTTCATCCAGTTCCCACTTTCTTTTACCTCCTACTATTCCAGGCAGACAGGCTCCACCCCTGCCCACTCCTTCTTCCTTCCTGCAGGTCCTGGACAGAAGGGGTTGGGAGTGCAGGGCTTTCACCTGATTTCCCAGTCTCTTCCTGTCTGGCTCTAGTTTACTGTCTCAAGCCTGGTGCCAGGATGCCTCCTAGGAGGAGTGACAAACTTTGACAAAAACAGGCTTTGGCATCAGAACAACTCTGTCTCTTCCTATCTGTATGGCCCTGGCCAAGTCACTTAATCTCACTGAACCTCAGTTTCCTCATCTGTAAAATGAGGATACCCAGATTACAAGATTATACCATAATTAAATGAAGTCAGCTTGCACTGAAAAAATGCCTGTCACCCCATACTAGATTGACCATCTTTGGGGTCTTTGTTTTACTCTAAAGCTGTCAGTTGTTCCTCTGGCTAGGACTGAGGTCAAGATCTCCCTAGGTATAGCTACAGACTTAATCAGCTGGGACTTTTCTGCTTGAATAAAGTGACACCTTTTAACATTAGAGCCAGAAAATCTCCAAAGGTCTTGGAATCTGGTTTCAAAAGCAAACCATTGAAGAGGGAAAAAACAAAATATAACTCAACTCTTTAAAAAGCTCCCCCCAGTTGTTTAAGGTTCTCAGCTTGCCTTTGCAGGGAAATCCACAAAGATCTTCCATAAATATTGTCTTCATTGATAAAGAAGAGAGCAGACCAATGAAACCCCGAGAGTGTCTATTCACTGATCCTACATTTTGTCCAATTAAAAAATAACAAGAGGAGAGGGGAAAGAAGAAGGAAGAGGAAGGAAGAAGAGGATAAAAATAAGAAATAGTGGTATGGATCAGATGATTCTTTTAAAAGAGAGGGGAAAAAAAGAAACAGTAGTCAAGAATGAAGTAGGTCGATGCTGTCATCCTTTGCTGGAGAAGCAAGCTTGGGTTGAGCATTTAAGTAACTCTCTCAGAGGCTAAAACAAGTCAGCATCAGAAATAGGATTAGAATTTGGAGCTCATAGTTAGTCTGCAACTGATACTAATTTTAAAAGTGTTGCCAGGTGTGGTGGCTCACGCCTGTAATCCCAGCACTTTTGGAAGCTGAGGCAGGTTGATCACCACATGTCAGGAGTTCAAGACCAGCCTGGCCAACATGGGGAAATCCTGTCTCTCCTAAAAATACAAAAATTAGCTGGGCATGGTGGTGGCCACCTGTAATCCCAGCTACTCAGGAGGCTAAGGCAGGAGAATCACTTGAACCCAGGAGGAGGAGATTGCAGTGAGCTGAAATCATGCCATTGCACTCCAGCCTGGGTGACAATAGTAAGACTCCATCTAAGAAAGAAAAAGAGAAAGAGAGAAAAAAGAAAGAAAGAGAGAGAGAGAGAGATCTCAGAACCAGGTTTTAAGATAGCTAGCTCAAGCTGCTAAATTTTTCATGCCTGCGCCTTTAAATTCCCGAGCAGCATTGCCTGTTTCTGAGTAGCACTTGTTCTCATTTTTTGCTTTTTTCCAAGAAAATGACTAGAGGTGGAAAAGCACATAGAGTAAAATTACTTTCAGAAGGTTTTACTAAAAATTATTTTTTTAACTACGGTTAAAGATAAACACACTTTCTCCAAAGCCGAGCTACTTTATCAAGTCCGACAAAGCATAATACAGTTTCCTTTTAAAAACCCAGATTAGCTGCTATCATCGGTGATTATCTGGATGTAATACATTACAGTTTGCAGAATCAAGCAGGCTACTCCGTACTTGGAAGCGTCGTTCATTCATTGAACAGTATTTAGTGAACACAGAGTTTGTGAGGGTGCTATACAGACCCTGGGGACACCAACACAGGCAAAGAAGGGGTATCACGGCCCTGCCCTGAAGGACCCTGCCCCCTAACAAGAGAATGGGGGTGAGAGGAATACAAACAACCTCAAGAAAGAATGTGATCACCAAATATAGAGTGGAGAAAGGCCATCTCATCCAACCCTCAATTGAAATGAGGTCCAGAGAGTGGGTGGAACTTGTCCAAGGTCACACAGCAAGAATGCAAGAGCCAGAATCCGCTTTCAGACTCTCTATCCAGTGTTCTCTCCTCTGTATACAGAATCAAATTTAATTTTTGAAATGTGCTACAGTCCCTGTCGGAGATTGTACAAAGCCTAGTGGAGCTGCAGAGATCCCTTATTGACACCTTTTACGTTAGGACCCTAACTTCAAAGAATGTTACATCTGGAAGGGACCCCAAGGATGACTTGGCCCTGTGGTTCTTAATCAAAAGGGTATCTTACCCCAGAGCCACAGAACCAGGCACTGGGGTTAGAGATGATTCAAGCCACCTTGAAGGTGTTCATCAGACCTTTTCCCAAGAAACTAGGGGCAGGTTTGGAGAGGGGCCAGCAAGATGAAAGGGCAACTGGGAATCCAGAAAGAGGAAATAAAGGAGAAGAAAGATACACAGAGAGGGAGACAGTTTAGGCTGGTCTTCACTGGCAGAGGTTTTGGAGGCAGACAGATCTGGGTTCAAATCTGGGCTCCGACCCTTAGCCTGGGTGCCGTGGGTAAGCAGCATGACCTCTCTGGGCCAGTTTTCTCCTCTGGAAACGAGAGCATCCCCCACCTCATAGGTTTGCTACAGGCTCGGGGTGCTCAGGGGGGTGATGCGGGGTGCCTGGCATGCCATCAGTACTATATGAAGGAGCGCCGTGGCTCTCACACCGGGGGTGGGCTGGGAAGGTGAGAGAAGCCTCTGCCTGGTTCAGGGCTTTGCCTTGGGGCATCCCGGCTGCCTCCCACACAAACTCCAAGCATTTGCTGCTGCTGCATCATTTAGAAATGATTCTAGAATTCCAAATCGTGAATTCCAGGGAGGCTGGTCCCCTGATATCTGACGCTCAAAGGCAAAACAGTCCCCTCTCTGGGGATCCCCAAGGCTGTAAGAACAGATGCATGCTAATGAGGTGAGGTGAGGAGTCACCCCACAGGAGCAGAACAGTCTAGAATCTGTAAGCCAAAAGGCCCTTCAAGGACCTTGAGACCAACCCCATCTTGGAGGCCCAGAGAGGTCAAGCAACTTGTCCAAGGTCACCCAGAGCATTATTGGGGTTAATGAGACTGAACCCCAGTCTGTTCATCCTGACGGCAGAAATCATAATTGGGATGAGGAGAGAATTCAGCCAAATTTTGCAGTACAGCATTTTGCACACTGACTGGCCCACAAATGTCTCAATAAATGACACTAATAGTCGTTATCATTATCACTTTGTTACCATCATTGTCATCATCGTTATCAGTTTCTAAGCAATTCTCTCAGATACTCAGTCGAGCCCCTTTCAGTGGCTCGACCCTCACTCTTCCAATCTCAGTCTTTCTGTGTCAGTTACCAGCCAATGAAGTCACTGGGGGCAGACTCTGGCCAGGCGCTCTTGTCCTAACTCAGTGCTCACGGTGACCACAATCAAGTAGATATTCCTGTGGCCCCATTTCCCAGAAAGGGAAACTGAGCACAGGACAATTGGGCCGTATACCTGAGATTACACCAGCAAGAAGGAACAGAGCCGTGGTTTTAGTCAAGGCGCTCTGGCCCCAGCATACGAATGCCAAACACTGCACAGCCTCATCACACCTCCAGATCTTCTTCCGAGTTATGCCTCCATTAATAATCCACATTCCGGCTGGGTGTGGTAGCTCTTGTCTAATCCCAGCAGTTTGGGAGGCTGAGGCAGGCAGATCACATGAAGTCAGGAGGTCGAGAACAGCCTGGCCAACGTGGTGAAACCCCATCACTACTAAAAATACAAAAATTTACCAGGCATGTTGGTGCATGCTTGTAGTCCCAGCTACTCAGGAGACTGAGGCAGGAGAATCTCTTGAATCCAGGAGGTAGAGGTGGCAGTGAGCCAAGATCATGCCATTGAACTCCAGCCCGGGAGACATAGTAGAATCCTGTCTCAAAAAAAAAAGTCCATGTTCTGAAGATAGAATGAGAAAGATGACTTGTCTTACCTTTTAAGTGATTTAGTGTGAGAGAAGGGCTGGCATGTAGCAGGAACCTAAAAATTGTTCCCTCCCTCCCCATGGAGGTCCAGAGTTGAATGTCTGCTTTCACTGGGCAATTTTGGCTTCTGCTCCCACAAGATGTCTTGTGTTACATGCATTGCAAAACTCTCCTTCATATTCTAAAGGTAAGGAAGTAAGATTTAAATCCATGGATCTTTCAGGGGCAGTGGCTCATGCCTATAATCCTAGCACTTTGGGAGACCGAGGCAGGTGGATCACAAGGTCAGCAGTTTGAGACCAGCCTGACCCATCTCTACTAAAAATACAAAAATTAGCTGAGCATGGTAGCGCGTGCCTGTAATCCCAGCTACTCAGAAGGCTAAGGCAGAATTGCTTGAACCCGGAAAGTGGAGGTTGCAGTGAACCTAGATTGCTCCACTGCACTCCAGCCTGGGTAACGGAGTGAGACTCTGTCTCAAAATAAATAAATAAATAAACCCATGGATCTCCAGTTGCCATCCCTGGACCTCAGCACTTTGGGGAACTTATTAGGAAGGCATATTTTCTGGTTTCACCCCAAATCCATTGAATCAGAAACTCTGGACATAGGGCCCCGTCGTCTGCATTTCCACAGCCCTTCAGGAGATTCCGTTGCACACTAACAATTGAGAACTGCTGATTTCAAGTATTGTGCCATACCTAGTGTGTGCCTAGCACATATCTGGGGGCTCAGGAAATGTTGGTTGAGCCAACTGGCCAGGTCTGAATCCTGCCCCTCCACTGACCAGCTACAGCCAATAAAATTGCACAAGTCACTTAGTATCTCTGTGTTTGTCTGTAAGCAGGGAATGATAGCCGTGCCTTCTTGGTAATGGTGTTTGGAGGGTTAAATGAGGTCATAGATAGAAAACCTTAAGCAGAGTGAGCAGCAGATAGGGAGCGCTCCGTAAATGTCACCTGCTGTTTAATTGTTGTCATCGTTGGCAGATACGTGAACCAACATGCTGGAAAACAGTATGGCTTGTCTTGCAAACCTACAAGTTTGTCTCACTGGCTGAAGCTCCTGTTGTCTTTTTAATCCAGCTCTAGTCAAGAAAGCTTTACTGAGCATCTACTATTTCCAGCATTTTTTTGATTCTGTGATGTCAGGATGAATAAGACACTATCCCAGAACACTGCACTGACAGGGAAGGACACAGGGGAGACGTATGCATCCCAGTGCCTGTGTGTGCATGCAGCAGAAAGGGAAGAGGGAAGCTCCAGGGGTGTGTGTGTGTGTGTGTGTGTGTGTATGCCTGTACATACACACAGATACACACACCTCATACTTAATCTTTTTCTGTTTTTCTTTTTTTTTTTTTTTTTTTTAGGCAAAGTCTCAATTTGTTGCCCAGGCTGGAGTTCAGTGGCACCATCTCGGCTCACTGCAACCTCCTCCTCCTAGGTGCAAGTGATTTTCAGGCCTCAGCCTCCCGAGTAGCTGGGATTACAGGCATGTGCCACCATGCCTGGCTAATTTTTGTGGTTTTGGTAGAAATAGGGTTTCACCATGTGGGCCTGGCTGGTCTCGAACTCAAATTTTTGTATTTTTAGTAGAGACAGAGTTTTGCCATGCAAGCCAGGCTGGTCTGAAACTCCTGACCTCAGGTGATCCACCTGCCTCAGCCACCCAAAGTGCTGGGATTACAGGTATGAGCCACCGTGCCCAGCAAACTTTGCTTTTCTAAATAAAAAAGCCAAATGTGGTCATTAGGGATGGAATTCATTCTGTTCTCCTGGTTTCTTCTGCAGTTTCAAGAATGAGCTCAATGCCTGTAAGTGATCTAAAGGAAAGGGGAAAAAAAACTATTCGAATCCTTTTTCTCCAAATTCATCCATGTGAACACATTTCTCCCTGCACAGCAAGCATCACTCTGGGGTGTTCTACTATCACTTAGTGGAGAGTCATTCAATTGCATCCCAGAGGACCACCTGCCTTAAGTTCTTATGCCAGGAAAGGAATGCCTCTCTGAGACACTTTCCCTCTGCAAACAGATTTGGGAGATTTGTACTGAAAGGTGAGGTGTCCAATTGCTTGTCTTTGCTGGCCGGCTCTGTTGTAATCTGAGCGAAGTCACAGAAGATGGGATAAGATTTCCCAGAGTCTATTAGTCCTTCCTAGACTCAGCAGTCCAGGCACTGTGTGTGTGTATGCACACGCTTGAATGTGTTTTCTAGTTGATGATAATCTTTTAAAATCCACTTAAGCATAACTGGCCTCTAAGCATCTGCAGAAGCGCCTTCCAACCCAGCACGGCTGTGCCATTTCGGTGCTGGAGTTTGCCTTTGTGTTTACACAAAGCGATGACCCCAGGTGACAGCATTTAACTCTTAACAGATTGATAAACATGTCCAGCTGCCACTAGAGTGGCATGTGTGTCCATATTTCAAGTGACAACAATCGACCCTCAGATTAAAATCTTTTACCTTAGAAAGACTAAACTTCACTCTTGCAGTCTGTGTCAGTGGAAAGTCAGACTCGTAGAATAACGCTTTCACTTCTTAAGTTATTGGACAAATTAAGGCTTTGATTTTACATCGCAAAAGCAGCATCACTGGGCAGGAATTTTATCACCTTAATTATCACCGACTAATGAGCAAAGAATACAGGTAAAAGTGGATGACGGTGATCTCTATGTATGAGGATCTTAAGATAATTCAGAGTGAAAACATTAGCAGACAAACAGAGCCAATACTTGGTACATATTGGACAAAGCTTAGTGAACTCAATTGGCATTCCGGCAAAACATCACCCATCTCATTCAATCAACGTTGTTCATTTGACTTCTATTAGTATTGCAAGTCTGTATTTCCTTGGTAATTTTGACTATTGTATAAGAGCTGTAAGCGTGAGTGTAAGAAATTTGCACCTACTGATATAATGTTTTTACATTTTAAACCTCAGAAATTTTTAAACTCTGTCATCTTGTGGTGCCATGAGAATTATATTCATTTAATACATCCCTACACTACTCAAGTCTGAGAAATCCTGATGCAGTGGAATGAGCATAGATAGATAAACAGAACTGAGTTGAAATCCTGCCTCTGCCACATAGAAATACTGTGATCTTGGGCAATCCCTTCACCTTCCTGGGTCTCGGTTTTCTCATCTGAATGGAAATAATAACATTAGCCACACCATTTGGCTGTGAGAATTTCAAAAGATATTTTATGGAAAGTGCCAGGCATGTAGTAGGTACTCTCTAAAAGTTAATATCCTGCCCTTTTCTCTAAGTGTTATTCCCATCTGCATCTGCATGCTGTTCTATTGTTTCCCTTCTTCCTTTTTTTTTTTTTTTTTTTTTAGAGACGGAGTTTCGCTCTTGTTACCCAGGCTGGAGTGCAATGGCACGATCTTAGCTCACTGCAACCTCTACTTCCCCCTCCCCAGTTCAAGCAATTGTCCTGCCTCAGCCTCTGGAGTAGCTGGGATTACAGGCATACACCACCATGCCAGGCTGATTTTGTATTTTTAGAAGAAATGGGGTTTCTTATGTTGTTCAGGCTGATCTTGAACTCCCGACCTCAGGTGATCCACCTGCCTCAGCCTCCCAAAGTGCTGGGATTACAGGCATGAGCCACCGCACCTGGCCTGCCTCCTTCCTTTCCAAAGTAGAGGCAAGAGCCGGGATAGCATCCACATCATCAACTCTTGCCTGACTATGTCCATTTCATTCTTTCTGATTTGTCAGGGCGAGAGGAAGGCAAGCCCTGGTGGCCCACAGGAAGGCAGAGAGGTAGAGGAGGCACTTAGGCCACACAGCTGCCACCTGTCTCCCCAGGAAGGAGAGAGCCAGATGCCCATGTAAGGGCAGCAAGGAGACCTGGCAGCAGACTGGGGCAGCCTCTGCAGCCTGGGACGCGACAGAGGAGCAGCTGCCTCTGAGGGGCCCCTGCAGGCACACTTGGCTGCTTTCCTCTGGGCTTTACCCAGGTTCCAGTCCAGGTGAAGATGTGGCCATATGGTGGCAAGCTCCTCTTGGGAAGAAAGGGGAGGTTGGTCCCACCAAGACTCAACCGAGCAAAGTCATAGAGAAGAGGCTGGCAGTGTCCTGGACCCAGAGTCCTGGAAGCCATCCAGAAGCCACCTGGTGTCACCAGCACACAACTCAGAATTCACTACCTGTCCCTCCTCCTGCCCTCCACCTCCACCCAGGTAATTCGCTGCCTGTCCCTCCTCCTGCCCTCCACCTCCACCCAGGATGGTGTTCAGAATCAGACAATCATTCTGCATATGTTTATTGATCGGATGCCACAGCTGGGTAAATACTGCAGAGCTCCAATGGTTATACTTTTAGCAAGCAGCTAAAACGTGTAGGACTTTTAAGGTTTGGGTTGGTGGTTACCAACCCTTAGAACGTGGCAGTTGTTCAACACAATTTATCTCACCTAATTTTCCCAGAGCTCCTCAAATGCAGGAGCTAGCATGCCACTCTACAGGTGAACAAACAGGCTGAGAAGTTAACCAGAGAGGTGACGAAGTCAGAGTTTGGTCATTGGGCTGTTTGATTCTAAAGCCCATATCCATCCCATCACACCACATTGCCTTTTGAATTTAAGATGGGAAAAGAGACTGATGTTTTATTGACTGCCTACTAGATCGGGGTTTTATTGGATTTCTTCCTTTTAAATTTATAATAAGCCTATGGGGCAGATATGATTATACATCTTTTTCAAATGAGGAAACAGACTCAGATTGAGTAAATTGGCTCAACATGAATAGCTGGTAAGTGACAAAGCCAAGGTTCACACCAGGTCTGTCTAACTCCAAAAGCTGGTATATTTCCTCTCACTTAGTTTCCTCCTCTGAGCAAATGGCCAGATTACAGCACTTCCCACATGACTGAATTGATATGATACTTCTACCTGCCCTCTCAACTAACGTACATAGAACACCTACTTTGCTTCCAGCCCTGTACTAGGCTCTGTAACTGATTTTTTTAAAATAGTTTCTGCTCCTAATCCCCAAGGAACATCTATCCAGATAGGTAGATAAACATGAAGCATAAAGAAAAAACATTAAATGTGTCAGTGCTCTTTAAGACTGGAAGATGGAGAAATGCCAAGCTCCCCACCCCCATGTCCTCTGTCTAGCAAGTTCCTAGTCATCTTCAAGGTCTCATATAGGTCCATATAGGTGTGCCTGTAGAGGCCCCTCAGAGGCAGCTGCTCCTCTGTCACATCCCAGGCTGCAGAGGCTGCCCCAGTCTGCTGCCATATAGGAAACAAAATGTGACTTCATTGAACACCCAAACTATGTTACATCCCAGTTACACATCTCCAGGAGCCCATACTTCTGCTTCCCAACACCCACATGCACCATAACTCGGTCAATGTCTGTGTCCTGCTCCTGGCCTGTGTGATTCTTGAGGGAAGGGATGGTCTCTGATTCATTCACCACTCTCCCCAGTGCCCAGCATCCCTTTGGCTATCACAATGCCCAACACAGAGTAGAAAATAAATAGACCATCACGGAATAAATGAATAGCACATTAGTGAGGAGACTTCATAAAGGAGGCAGGATCTTAATTGTGCTTTGAAGAACATGAAAGACTCAAATAGGTCATGAGAAGGGAGATGACATTTGAAGCAGAGGGAACCTCATGAGCCAAACAAGCAGGATGCAATGGTGTTGGGCCACCTAGGTCCATACAGGGAAGAAAATGCATCTCAATCCCTGCCTAACAGCATACAGAAAAAAAAATCAATTCCAGATGGATTACAGATCTCAATAAGAAAGGAAAAACAGTCATGCTCTGTCCAGACCTCTATCGGCAATACTCTCTCTAGTTTCCAGGAACTTACACTCTCACTGAGGAGACAGATGAATGGGAGCAATTGAAGACAGTAAAATCCAGTGAATCATAAGGCCCTAGACTATAAGATGCAGCCTCCCAAGATAAATCCCAATAGTGAAAGACAGGTATTTAATATGTCTTACCTAAAATACACCTGCATGAAAAATGCATCAGAAATTCAAGGATAGAATTCTAATAAGGCAGGATTTTAACAATAATTCAATATTAAAATGACTCAATGATAACAAGTAACATTTACAGAATTCTTAGTATGTACCAGGCACTTCTCTAAGCATTGCACCAAATCAACTCATTTGACCTTCACACAACACAAGGAGGAATATACTTTTCTTATCTCCATATCACAGATGAGGATACCATGGCAACACGTTAAGTAATTCAAGGACGTTGTCACTCAATGAACAAGAGATGTGGAGTCAAATGACATCAGTTTCTCAGTTGAGGGTCTTCATGGCAAGTGATTTTACTTTTCTCAGCCCTGTTTTTGAAAAATGGGAGAGATAAACATTCCATCTACCGTGTGTGTGGTCGAAAAATAGTATGTGAGGAATAAACAAGAGAATGGACACAGACACACTTTCATGCCTCGACACACAGTACATCTATGAGTTCTTTTTTCTAACACAATTTTATTTTACCTAACACTATTGCAACACCATTTCTTTGGAAAACAGAAAGCTACATCAGACAGAGTATTCCACAAATATTTACTGAGCACCTGCTATGTGCCAGGCACAGGTCTACACACTGGTGCCACAACAGTGAACAAAGCAAAGCCCGTCCTTCATAGATCATCCATTCTAGTGGGACAAACAGTAGACATAAAAACAAATAAAAATGTGATACTGTTAAGATGAATGAAGGGTGAGTGATAAGAAGAAAATTAGCCCAGCTAAGGGAACAGAGGATGATAGTCTGATCATGTTTGTCCTGAATGAGAAAGGAGCCCATCATGTGGATGCAAAACCAGAGCATTCCAGGCAGGGGAGTCATGGTGCAGAGGCCTGGAGGGGAAGTCTACTTGTGGTATGGAAGGAGAAACCAGGAAGCCACTGTGGCTGAGCAGACGAGATGGGGAGAGCAGCAGTTGAGTGTAGCGGTCATTTTGAAGACTAAACCAAGTAGGTCCCTGCAGGCATGGTACCCATGAGATACATGAAACCCATCCACTGGGCAGCAGTTCATGCAGTTTCTTCACTAGTCTTCTCTGTGAGACTCCTGCCAATCACTACAAACCTTGTACAGGCACTTGCTCTCCCAACCAGATCAGATGCAGCCTTATATGCTGCAGTGGACATAGGGCTGCAAATACATTCATTCAATTCATTCACTCCCCATTTACTGGGCACCTGGTGCAAGCCAAGGCCCTGGCTGGGCAGTGAGGGTACGCTGTGAAGAAAACACACATAGTCCCTGCTCCAAGGGTGGACCTCTGCTAGAGAGGGAGACAGGAAGCAAACTGAGTCACACAGTGCCTGGTAACAGAGGCCCTTGTCGTCTGGCATGATTCAAAAGATGAGGCAAGAACAAGAAAAGCTGGAAAAGGAGAAATGGGTTCTTCCCCCAGACTCCAAAGCTTCCTTCTCCATGTGCAGTAGGTCGACAGACATAAGCTGTATGTCAGTGCTGCCAATTCCAGATCTCAGCTGGTAATGAGCAAATGGATCATTGCAAACCACAGAAAATCCCCAAACCTCCTTTAGTCAATAGGTGCGATCCCTTCCCTCCGACAGCTTTTCACTAGCTACACTAAGACCAGAGAAATTGATTACAGCATCACAGTCCTCACCATTTGTTGCTCCCGCCACCCGGCCTTCTCTCTGTGGATGTTCTGACCGGGGGCTGGATAGTGCTGGGGAGCTGGATGGTGCCTGGGTGCATCAGAAACATGAGAGCATGGACAGGCTGCCTCTGCCTAAGGATACGACGATAAATGCAGAGGCTCTTCAAGGGCTTTCACTCCAGTGGAGGCGACTGGCGAGGAAGCAGTCCACATGCCTTCCGATGAGTACAAGAATGTCACCATACAGGAGAGTGCCAGGTGCCACAAGAACCAGAAGGGGCTGGCGGCTCAGGCTTTGGGGTGAAGTGGGGGAGGAGCAGTCTTCAAGGAAGGCTTCCTAGAGGAAATGATGTGTAGACTGAGCACTAAAGCATCAGTAGTGGGTATCCAGAGGTGGGCAGAAGGAGAAGTGATAGAGAAGTGAGTTGGGAAGGACAGGCAGGAAGCACATGGCAAACGTCCAGAGATAGGAGAGAGCGCAGCAGGTCCTGGGACTTAAAGCAGGATGTAGTTTCTGAAGAGCAAAGCAGCTGTTGAATTGCAGTGGACCCTGTCAGCCTTGTCGAAGAGTTTGGACCTCATCCTGTAGGAATGGGGAGGCATTGAGGAGAGGCAGCTCCGATTTCACCTTTTGTAAATCATAGTGATTATGGGGGTGGAAGTCATCGGTGGTGGGGAAGAGGGAAGCAGGGAAGCTGGTTGGGGGTTGGAGGGTGTTCTGACAGTGCAGGGAATGTTGGTAGGGGTCTGTATCAAGGCATGGATGATCCAAGACATGTTAAAGAATCGGTGGTTTGCTGGGAGTAGAGATGAGGAGGTAGATATCAAGGATGACTCCCAGGTTCGCAGCTTGGGAAATGGGCTAGACAAAGGTATGATTTATTAAGAGAGAGCCTATGAGGATGGGGGAAATAGATACTAGGTTCAGGCTGAGGTTCAGATACATGTGGTATATTCACAAGGGGACAGCCAGCGCACCAAGAAGTCAAGGGAAAGAAGACAGGTCTGGGTCATATTTAAAGACTTGTGGGTCATCAGTATGTAAATGAAAATGGAAGCCAGAGATGAGATTCTCTGACAAACATATGTAGAATGAAAAGAAAAGACAGCCAAAGAGAGAGCCCCAGGAACACCAAATACACAGGATAATCAGAGGAAGAGGAGCTTGCAAAGCAGTCAGAAAACGAACAGGAAGAAAACTAAGCAACCTTGAGGACCCAGACATGAAGAAAGAAGCCAGGTGGTCAGAGTACCCAAGTCATGTCAACAGGGCACAGCAAAAGCTGTAGGGGCATGTGTAGATGCTGGCTGTTGGGACATGTATAGAAATGCCTCCCACACTAGCACTCGAGGGAGAAAGGTATTAGAAACCTTTGCATCCTGCTTTTTTGTTACCCTCTGCTGTGCATGAAAGTACAGGTGTGAAATCCAAGATTCATTTACTGCAGTGCTCCCCAAAGAGTGATCCAAAGATTGTAGCCCCGTGAGATAAAAGACAGACATGCACATGCACACACCCGAAGAGAGAGAGAGAGAGTCTGTGCTAAAATGAACTTTTGGAAACACTGAGCACTATATTCCCACATTAGAGTTTAACAATGCAATTAGCATAGTAAACGTTCGGAAAAGCCCTGTGGTCAGGAAACCTGTTTAGCCTCCCCTTTCTCCACATTTCCCAAACTTATCTGACAGTGGAACCCCTTTATTTAGTATCTCCTCCTAGCATCTCCTGGGGCTGGAGTCAGCAGAACATGCTTTGGAAATCACAGTATTAGTGGGAAAGGACGTGTCTAACCAATGAAATACCTCCAGCTGGTAAACTGTTGGTAAAAATCATCCTCTCCCAAGTTTAGGACACAAGACTTCTTCGTTCTGGGTTCTCTCATTCATTCATTGATCTAAAACGTATCAAGTATCTGCTAAGTGGTATCATAGCCTGGAAGGTGGTGGAGAGGGTATGTTTGGGAAAATGGGGATTGAGGAGAGTGGGGAGCACATTCTTTGGACATGCGTCATGTGCTCGTGGTAGAACGTATGACCAGCCAAACAACCAAGTGGATGCTGACCACTTGAGAGGGATGTAGGAATAAGCATAATCATGAGGTGGCCTCTCTCCTCCAAGAAGTCATGATATTTCCAGGGACTATAAACTATGAACGTATGGAAGATATTGGCTGGTGAAAACAATGAAGAAAACTAGTAAGGGTCTCAGGGACTTAGGAGGCTAGGGGCTTTTAACCCAGGCAGAGTAGAAGATTATTCTCAATGTGGTTGTAGTCAATACCATTTATTAAGCATCTACTATGTGCCAGGCACCTTACATTATACTAATATAGCAATGGCTAACATTTAATGAATTCCTACTATGCTCCAAGTACTCTTCTAAGTCCTTTACAAATATTAGCTGATCTATCCTTCCAACACCCCAGTAGACACTTATCACTGTATTCTCTGATAAGGAAGGTAAGGCGCTAAGAGGTGGCATGTCTTATCTGAGGTTATGGCTAGCAAGTGGTAGCCCTGAGATTTGAACCCACAGTCTGGTTCTTCCAGACATTATACTCTTACACATTACATTCTCTATCTATTAAAAATGTCCTACTGATACTTGAACTTGGATTCTGGAGTCTGCAGCTAAAGTGCTTACCATTATGCCCTGGAACTACCCACACTATTTATGCTCTTTAATCTTCACAACAACGTTTTGACATTGGTGTTATTAACTCGGTTTACAGAGGAGGCTCGGGTTATCCACGCAACTCATAGCCAGCGGCACTGACACTCCTGAATTCAGTGAGTCTGACTGAAACTTATGGTCCCAGGTCTCTACTATCTTGCCCCCAAGACGGCTATCATTTTACAGGCTGGAATTGAGGGTGGTGGTTAGCAAATTTCACAGCTGCTGAGGCCTGGGTCCTGACCAGACAGAACAGACGCTGGCCAGGGTGCTGGAACAACAGCCTGAAGACCCGCGGTGGGTCAGGCGCCCATACTTTAGTTGTTGGTGAGGCTCAAGAGATCCCAGTGGAGGGGCCAGAGGGGTCAGAGCAGTAGGCAGGAGGGGTATTTGGGGGTGCTTGGATATCAGTACACACCTGTGTGATGTCAGTCCTGGCAGGATCATAAACACGGCTGTTTTCCAGTTCCTGGCAGCCTTGACCTTCACTGTACTTGGACTCTGGGCCAAGTGGGCTTAAAGGCAGTTCCCCTGTCCAAGGTTGGCCTCTGAAGAGTCTGCACCTTACCTGGGGTTATAGCCCTGAGCCTAAATAGGTCAGGTTCCTTTGCATCATTCTGCGCTCACATGCTGCAGACACAATGCTAGCATTTGCAGAGTTCCAAGCACAGAATGGGCCAGGACCCTCCAGCACCTCTACCAGAACTACCAAAAAGCAGCAACCTTGAGCTCGAATCTGTAGAGGGCAGATCTCAAGGCTGGGAGGCACCATCCCAGCCCCCACAGCCCCTCGAGGGCACTCCAGATCCCCACACACAACACCCTTAAGTAGCTCCTAATTGAAGGGCTTGCCAAGCCCTCTGTGCATTGTGGATCTAATTAAGTTCCGACATCATATCAAATTGAATCCTTTTATTAAACATTTATCTTCAGATTCCAGAGTGTCGCAACACCACATTGTTTTAAATGACAGAAATGCCAACAGTGTTTGCCTTCCCAATGGCAACTAAAGCAGCCACTGCTGGCCAGAGACACGGGGGAGTAGGGAGGTGGGGAGTGGCCGTGGGAGTCTTCCCCAAGCCCACTCTTCCTCAGCCAGGCTGGCAGAGGCCTTGGTGGTCTCCCCAAAAACCCTCACCTGTCTCACACATATGCAACAACTGGTGCAACCAACTCAGCCTCCCTGACCTTGGTCTTCACAGAGCTGTCTGGATCAGCTGCAATTTCTCTCAGTAATTTTCCTTGTCCCAAGGGAGCCCCCTTCCTCCTGGGGACTGTGGTGGGAGGTGGCCCAGCTATCTCATCTGCTTCTCTGTGGACAAGCTGGCTTTCGGGGTCCACTCCTCTGTCTTCCCCTGCCCCTCCTCTGTGAAGGCTTCAGAGCAAAGATTCTGACTTTCTCATCCTGATCTGCCTCCCTGACACAGAGAAGGCTTCCAAATTGTTTTTATCCCATTAGTCAATCACTCATTAGAGACTAAATCTTGTCCTCAGCTTCACCGTCTCAATACCACTCTTTACATTTGTTCCACAGACCATCAGGCTCTGGGGGCTGATTCCTCCTGGTCACGCTCTTGGGGGCTGATTCCTCCCAATCACACTCTGGGGGGCTGATTCCTCTTGGTCATGCCCTGGGGGGCTGATTCATCCCGATCACACTCTGGGGGACTGATTCCTGCCCGATCAGACTCTGGAGAGCTGATTTCTCTCCATCACGCTCTAGGGCTGATTCCTACCCATGCACACTCTGGGGGGGCTGATTTCTCCCAATCATGCTCTGGGATACTGATTCCTCCTGATCATGCTCTGGGGGGCTGATTCCTCCCAATCACACTCGGTGGGGGCTGATTCCTCCCGATCACTTTCCGTGGTGGGGGAGGTGGCTGATTCCTGCCTGATCATCCTCTAGGGGGCTGATTCCTGCCCAATCAGGATCGAGGCAGAATCCTCTCTCCTGGGGTGAGGGACCGTGCTGAGAAAAACCAGAGGCTCTGCAGGTGAGAAGGAGTCACCTGGGAACACTGAGAATCACATTTTGTTTATCCTTTTTTTTTGGATTTGATAAGGTCCAGCATTCTTTTCATAACAACAATAACAATAATTAACAATAGCTTAGTATGTACTAAGAGCCCACTGCATGTACTGTTCAAAGAGCTTTACACATAGGATAACTTAGTTAACCCTCACAAGAAACTGTGAAATAGGTAATGATATTATTCCAGTCTACACAGTAAGAAAACTGAGGCTCAAAGAGGTTAAGCATATGTTTATAACATCAGGTTCACTCAAAAAAAAAAAAAAAAAAAAAAAAGATGATGATTTTGAGCAATTTGCCCAAGGCTACACACCCAGGTAGTCTGATAGAACCGGTCCCGAGTCCCTGTTAAAAATTACAGCTAACATTTATTAACCTCTATAAGCCTCCAGTTTCTTACCTGTAGAACAGGCTCATTAATAGAACCTACCCAGGGGGTTGATGTGATGGGTAAATCAGGTGATATGTGAAGTATTGGGACAGAGAGGATTTTTTAAGTCTCCCATATCTACTGAGAGAGAGAACAGAAAGTATTCAGTTCAATCCCTGTCCTTGATGCAATTCTATTAGGAAAATGACACATAAGCTTGTGAAATTTGAAATAAGACAAGACAGCAATACAAGAGATGTCATGAGGTAGCCTGTGGTTAATTGCCAGCTGAGTGATCTTAGAGGTAAAAGCAGAGATGAAAGGAGGGAAAGGCAGCTCGGACTGTGAGGATCAGGGAAGGCTCCTTAGAATCCCAGCTTCCAGGGGATAGAAGGAACCTCAGAATCCCAGTTACTGTGGAAGTTCTCTCTTCAGCATCCCTGAGAGGTAGCGGACCCCCTTCTGTTGGTACCCCTCCAGTGACAGGTAGCTCACTAGCTTTGGAGGCAGCTCTGAAAACACAACACTCACCCAGGTATCAACCTGACCTCTGCTTCCCTACATAGGACCCAGCTAGGACAAAGGTGCAAATTTGGAGATGTTTATGGCACTCCTTAAAATTTGTACCCTAGACATCTCACCACACATATACACAGACATACACACACCACAGAAAAACACACAGACATACACAGACATACACAGACATACATACACACATATATACGTACACATATACACATAAACACACACACACAGATATACACACACAGACACACACAGCCCAACTGTCTGGTTTCAGTCCCTAAATGACAATTCTGGCCTCTGTGTCCTGTCCTCTCTCTGGTTGGCCCTCACTTGCTCTTCTCTCAAGCACCTCCCTGCCCTCCCTTTCATCTGCCAATTTTTACTTATCTTTCATGGCTCACCCGAGATGGTGCCTCTTCCAGGAAACCTTCCTGATAAGCCACCAGTACCCAGTACCCAGCCTATGCCATGCACTGTCCCTACTACCTAGCATCCTGTGCTGGGCTGTAACAGTGTAGCCTAGCAATCACCTAGAACCCCCTGCCCAGGCTCAAAGCACAGCTCCTTCACTCACACGAGCGATCAGTCTTTAGAGGCGTTCCTTCGCCCCCTGTCCCTCCATTTCCATATCTCTAACGTGCAGAGACTAATAGTGTCCACCTCAACAGGCTCGTGGCAAAGTGCTTAGCCCCATGCCAAGCTCATGGTAGCTTGTCCCCGGCAACCAGCCAGCGCCCTCGCTGTCCCTGTGGTTTCATTCTGGGTGGTTTGCATTAATTATTTATCCAGGGGCCTCTCGAGATTCAGTTCCGGGGGACAGGGAATCCATCTGTATTGATCCCTTCTCTACTGTGGCGCCTAGCTCAACACCAACACATTGTAGACACTTGATAAAAATTCAAGGACGAGTTGAAGTACTGAATAGGAAGATGAACAACTCGTCCAAGAGCACATGGTTAATACACAGCAGAAAGAGAACTCAGACCCACGCTCTCCCGCAAGAGGCACAGGCACCACACCACAGGGCCTCTTAAGATGAATTTCGGGCTGTTGACACATGACAGTGTTTATTCATTATCCGCCTACTCTGGAGACTCTGGGGTTGACAGAGTCATTTGAACAGCCCTGTTTCATAGAATCTAAGCACAGGCAGTTCCCATAGCTCCTTGGACAGAATCTCTTGGCACAACACAGCGTAATCACCGGTCTCTCCCCTACTAGTCTGTGAGGTTCTTAAAAGTAAGGACCGTGTGATCTATCTGTACTGCAACCACCCAGCAAAACGTAATCACACCTACCTCTTACTGAGCTAGGTGACAGCTGCTGTGCTAAGCCCTCTCAACGCAATGTTTCATGCAATTCTCACAACCCTAAGAGAGGGGTTTAACTGACTCCTCATTTTACAGTTGAGAAGCCGATGTTCAGAGGTACAATGGTGTCACTGGAATGTGGACCTAGGTGCCAGTCTCCAGACCCCATGAAGCTTATCTCTAAACCTCACTGACTCTCTCATACAGGTAGACTTGGGAGATACTGCGGATTCAGTTCTGGATCACCACAATAAACCAAATATCGTAACATAGTGAGTCACACACAGTTTTTGGTTTCCCAGCACATATAAAAGTGATGCTGAGGCTCATACCTATAATCCCAGCACTTTGGGAGGCTGAGGTGGGTAGATTGCTTAAGGCCAGGAGTTCATGACCGGCCTGGCCAAAATGGTGAAACCCTGTCTCTACTAAAAATACAAAAAGTAGCTGGGTGTGGTGGTGGGCACCTATAGTCCCAGCTAGGGAGGCTGAGGGAGCCCTCTTGAACCCGGGAGGTGGAGATTGCAGTGAACCAAGATTTACCACTGCGCTCCAGCCTGGGCAACTGAGCAAGACTCTGTCTCAAAATAAAAAGTTATGTTGGGCCAAGGGCACTGTTTCACACCTGTAAACCCAACATTTTGGGAGACTGAGACAAAGGATTGCTTAAGCCCAGGAGTTTGAGACCAGTCTGGGCAACATAGTGAGACTCCATCTCTACAAATAAAAAATTAGCCAGTCGTGGTAACATGTACCTGTGGTCCCAGCTGCTTGGGAGACTGAGGTGGGAGGATTGCTTAAGCCCAGGAAGTCAAGTCTGCAGTGAGCTATGATTGTGCCATTTCACTCTAGCCTGGGTGATAGAGTGAGACTATGTCTCAAAAAAAAAGTGTTATGTTTACACTATACTGTAGTCTATTAAGTGTGCAATAGCATCATGTCTAAGAAAACAATGTACATACATAATTTTAAAATATTTTATTGCTAAAAATGCTACTGATCATCTGAGCCTTCAGTGAGTCATCATCTTCTTGCTGATGGAGAGTCTTGCCTCAATGTTGATGGCTGCTGATGGATCAGAGTGGTGTTTGCTGAAGGTTGCGGTGGTTGTGACAATTTCTTAAACTAGAACAATATAGTTTGCCATACCAATTGATTCTTCCTTTCACAAGGGATTTCTCTATAGCAAATGATACTGTTTGATATCTTTTTATCCACAGTTGAACTTCTTTCAAAGTTGGAGTCAGTCTTTTCAAATCCTGCTGCTGCTAACTTTATATCATCTTTTAAATGCTTTGGTGTCATTTCAATGATGTTCACAGCATCTTCACCAGGAGCAGATTCCATTTCGAGAAACCACTTTCTTTGCTTATCCATAAAAAGCCACCTCTTATCCACTCAAGTTTTATCATGAGATTGCAGCAATTCACTCACATCTTTAGGCTCCACTTCTAATTCTAGCTGTTTTCCTATTTCCAGAACA
This sequence comes from Saimiri boliviensis, assembly GCF_048565385.1. NCBI lineage: Eukaryota > Metazoa > Chordata > Mammalia > Primates > Cebidae > Saimiri > Saimiri boliviensis. Next base: position 14,535,709 of record NC_133469.1, read on the forward strand.
TCTGAATTACTTCCTCTTCTGAAATCTTGAACCCCTCAAAGTCATCCATCAGGGTTGGAACCAGTTCTTCCAAATTCCTGTTAATGTTGATATTTTGACCTCCTCCCATGAATCACAAATGTTCTTATTGGCATCTGGAATGTTGAGTCCTTTCCAGAAGACTTTTTATTTACTTTGCCCAAATACATCAGAGGAATCACTGTCTCTGGCAGCTACAGCCTTCTGAAATGTATTTCTTAAATAATAAGACTTGCAAGTCAAAATTACTTCTTGATCCATGGGCTGCAAAATAGATGTTGTGTTAGCAGGCATGAAAACAACATTCATCTCCTTGTACATCTCCATCAGAGCTCTTGGGAACCAGGTGCATGGTAAATGAGCAGCAATATTTGAAAATCTTTTTTTCTGAGCAGTAGATCTTAATAGTGGGCTTAAAATATTCAGTAAACCATGCTGTAAATAGATGTGCTGCATCTAGGCTTTTTTGTCTTTGTCTCATTTATAGAGCACAGGTAGAGTAGATTTAGTATATTTCTTAAGGGCTCTAAAATGTTTAGAATGGTAAATGAGCCTTGGCTTCAACTTAAAGTCACCAGCTGCATTAGCCCCTATCAAGAGAGTTAGCCTGCCTTTTAAAGCGTTGAAGCCAACCATTGCCCTCTCTTGCTATGAAAGTCCTAGATAGTATCTTCTTCCAATAGAAGGCTGTTGCATCTACCTTGAAAATTCGTTGTTTAATGTGGCCACCTCCATCAATGATCTTAACCAGATCTTCTGGATGATTTGCTTCAGCTCCTCCATCAGCACTTGCCCCCTCACCTTGTACACGTGTGTTACGGAGACACCTTCTTTCTTAAACCTCATGAACCAACCTCTGCTAGCTTCCAGCTTTTCTTCTTCTTCTTCTTCACCTCTCTCAGCCTTCATACAATTGAACAGAGTTAGGGCCTTGCTCTGGATTAGGCTTTGGCTTAAGGGAATGTTGTGGCTGGTTTGACCTATCCAGACCACTTGAAGTTTCTCTGTATCAACAAATATATTTCACTTTCTTATCATTCATGCATTCACTAAACAGTAATGCTTTTAATTTCCCTCAAGAACTTTTCCTTTGCATTCACAGCTTGACTAACTGTTTGACATAAGAGGCCTAGCTTTCAGCTTGTCTGGGCTTATGATATGCCTTCCTCACTAAGCTTAATCATTTCTAGCTTTTGATTAAAGTGAAATATGTAGCTGGGCATGATGGCTCACACCTATAATCCTAGCACTTTGGAAGGCTGAGGCAGGCAGATCATCATGTCAAGAGATAGAGACCACCCTGACCCACATGGTGAAACCCCATCTCTTAAAAAAAAAAAAGAAGAAGATAGAGAGAGAGAGAGAGAGAGAGAGAGAGAGAGAGAGAGAGATCTGTTCAACTCTTCCTTTCACTTGAACTCTTAGAGACCATTATAGGGTTATTAATTGCCCTAATTGCAGTATCGTCATGTCTTAGAGAATAAGGAGGTCAGAAGAGAAGCAGAGAAACAGGGAAATGGCCAATCAGTAGAAGACTTAGAACATATATGGCATTTATCAATTAAGTTCACCATCTTACATGGTGCAATTCATGGCACTCCAAAATAATTACAATGGTAACATCCAAGATCACTGATCACCGATCACCATAACAGATATAATAGACGTTTGAAGTATTGCAAGAATTACCAAAATGTGACATAGAGACACAAAGTGAGCACTTGCTGTTGGAAAAATGGCACCAATAGTGCTCAGTGCAGGATTGCCACAAACCTTCGATTTGCAAACGGTGCAGTATCGGCAAAGCGCAGTAAAGAGAAGTGCACTAAAATGAGGCCTGTAGGAGGAATGGAACTGATGTAAACTCTATTCTGGGAACCCACTGATGCTTCATGGCCTATGACAACACCCAAACCTACAGGTCAGCTTCATAGATCCCATTTTGGGTTAGCTTGTTACCTGTGTGGAGGCCCCTTGACCTCATCAGGAACAGTCTTTCAATCACATTGTAGTATGGATTGGGTCTGAAGTCTTCCTGGGTACTGTGGAAGCTGCCGGAGTGTGTACTGATTTCTGTCCTTTGGGGGCCTGCTCCAATGGTAGCACCACCCCTCCAGGAGCAGAGCTTTGAGGCAGTGATAACAGTTAAAAACCCAGATCCTTCTAAGCTCAGGTCTTGGTGAGATCAGGCCCATCTCAATTCACCAACCAGTTAGAGCAAAGCCAAGCTCAGACCAGTCAGCCTTATAGCCCCTCCTCAGGCACCCCCAGATCCCCCACCCCAGCCCAACCTCCAGTGTATGGCCCTGACCACCATCCCCAGCGGCCTCTTCCACAGCCTGTACGCACCCACAGATTGTGGTTCACTTATAATCACTGGAATCTATTAGGTCCTTCCTTGTCTGAGGTCAAAGACACCATCCAACACCCCATTCCTTGCCCACCTTTCTCCCATAATGACTTACACACTGGCACATGCTGATTCTCAGCAATATCCCCTCCTACCCCTTTCCCAGATTCATGGCAACAGCTGGCCCTGAACAGTAGTAGAGCTTATCTTGGACAAAGAAGTTGTGAAGAGCATTGAGACACCTTTAATTTGTTTAATTATTGAATAGATGTTTAGCAAGCATCTAGTATATGCCAAGCATGAGGGCTCAACAGATTGGCTTCTTAGAAATGTGGTTTTGGCCAGGCTTGGTGACTCACACCTGTAATCCCAGCACTTTGGGAGGCTGAGGCAAGCCGGTCACCTGAGGTCAGGAGTTGGAGACCATCCTGGCCAACATGGCAAACCATCTCTGCTAAAAATACAAAAATTAGCCAGGCATGATGGTGTGCACCTGTAATCCCAGCTATTCATTCAGTAGGCTGAGGCAAGAGAATCGCTTGAACCCAGGAGGTGAAGGTTGCAGTGAGTCGAGATCACACCACTGCACTCCTGCCTGTGTGACAGAGCAAGACTCTCTTTCAAAAAAAAGAAAAGAAAAGAAAAAGAAAAATAGGTTTTTTAAGAATGTGTTTAATAATAAATACACATAAAAGACTATTTTAACAATCAATAAAATGAAAGGCCAATGTACAGATTGGGAACATTATTTGCAAACCTTGTATTAGATAAAGGTTAATATCCAAGATTTTTTTAAATATATTCTTGTTCCAACTGAAGCCTCAATATTCAAGATTTATAAAGAACACATACAACTCAATAGCAAGAAAACATATAACACAATTTAAAAATGAGCAAAGGACTTTAACAGGCATTTCTCCAAAGATGACATTAAAATAGCCAATAGGTAAATGGAAAAGTGTTGAACATCATTATCAGAGAAATGCCAATCAAAATGACTGTGAGATACCACTTCACACCCATTAGGATAGCTATTATCAAAAGACATGAGATAACAGTGTTGCCGAGGATGTGGAGAAAAGGGAATCCTCGCACATTGTTAAGTGGGAATGTAGGTTGATGCCACCATTATGGAAAATAGTATGGAGTTTCCTCAAAAAAATTAAAAATAGAACTCCCATATGACCCAGCAATATGTCTTCTGGTACATACCGAAAAGAAATGAAATCACCACCTTGTAATGATATCTACACTCCCCAGGCGCACTGGCTCATGCCTGTAATTCCAGCCCTTTGGGAGGCTTAGGTGTGCAAATCACGAGGTCAGGAGTTTGAGACCAGCCTAGCCAATATGGTGAAAACCCATCTCTACTAAAAATACAAAAATTAGCTGGGTATGGTGGCAGGCGCCTGTAATCCCAGCTACTCAGGAGGCTGAGGCACAAGAATCGCTTGAACCCGGGAGGTGGAGATTGCAGTGAACCAAGATCATGCACTCCAGCCTGGGCAACATAGGGAGACATTGAGATAGAAAAATAAAATAAAAAAGATATCTACACTTTCATGTTCATTGCAGCAATACAATCGCCAAAATATGGAAACAATCTAGATGTCCATCAATGGATGAATGAATAAACCATGCTGTTTACATACAATGGTATATTATTTATGATTCAGCCTTTAAAAAGGAAGGGATCCGTTATTTGCCACAACACGCATGAACCTAGAGGACAGTATGCTAAGTGAAATAAGCCAGACACAGGAAGAAAACTATTTTATGATCCCACTTATATGTGGAATCTTTAAAAAACAAAAAAAGGTCAAATATGTAGAGATAGAGAATAAAACGGTGGTTACTAAGATCGGGGGTGAGAGGGAAGAAATGGAGAAATATAGGTCAAAGGATTTAAAGTAGCAAATATATAGATGAACAAGTCCAGAGCTCTGATGTACAACATGGAGACTATTGTTAATAACAGTGTATTATATTCAGGATTTTTGCTAAATGAGGAGATCATAGCTGCTCCTGCCACACAGGGAAAAACTGGGTACTATGTGAGACTATGCATGTGTTTATTTTTTCCACTGTAGCAACCATTTTACTGTATATAGGTAATCACACAGCATCATGTTGTATAACTTAAAGAATACACAAGAAAATGTACTGAAAAAAAAGTTTTAAGCCAGGAGCAGTGGTTCACATCTGTAATCCCAGGACTTTGGGAGGCTGAGGCAGGCAGATCACCTGAGGTCAGGAGTTCCAGGCCAGCTTGGCCAACATGGTAAAACCCCATCTCTACCAAAAATATAAAAATTAGCCAGGCATGGTGGTACATGTCTGTAATCCTAACTACTCAGGAGGCTGAGGCAGGAGAATCGCTTGTACCCGGGAGGCAGAAGTTGCAGCAAGCTGAGATCACACCACTGCACTCTAGCCTGGGCAACAGAGCAAGACTCCATATATTTAAAAAAAATTAAAAACTAAGCTTTTCCGAAGACTATTTTAACTTGTACGGATTATGTTCCTTAGGATTAGCGTTAGCTGTAAGGTTTTGTGCATTTTGTTTGGTTGGTTGGCTTTTTTTTTACCTAAAATTAAAAAGGTAAGACAGGTGTGGTAGCATGCACCTGTAGTCCCAGCTACTTGGGAGGCTGAGGCAGGAGGATCCTTTAAGCCCATGAGTTCGAGGTTACAGTGAGCTATGATCATGCCACTACACTTCAATCTGGGTGACAAAGTGAGACCCTGTCTCTAAAAAAATTAAAAATAAGACAATAAAGATAGACGATCGTTTATTTCTTTCTCACTGCATAGCTTTGAAGATAAGTTTTCCAACACTGGTGTAACACTCCATGGTAGTGTGGTTCAGATACCCTTTATCCTACTCTACCATCATGCAGCACTCCACTCTCAAGATTGTTTCATTGACCAAGATGGCAGCTGGAGCTCCTTAGTTCATGTGCCAAGAGAAAGGGACTGAGAAGGGCACATCTCATGCCCTGCAGGCCATTCCTCCCAAGTTGTCTCCAGTTACATCCCATTGGTTAGAACTTTGTCACATGGCCACCTTTAGCTGCAAGGGAGGCTGGGAGCTAATGTCTACATTCTGGAAAGCCATATGTTCAGGCGAAACTTGAAAAGAGCAAGGTATATTTGGAAACAGCCAGAAGTCTCTGTTACAGCAGGGAATAAAGAATAACAATAAAATGAGGAGTGCCTATGCTCTCACTACCAAGTGAAAAAATAGACCATTCCTGGTACATTGAAGCAGCTGGGTGCCCTAGCCCATCTCAGGCAAACATTCTTTTTGTTTTGTTTTGTTTCTTTGAGACAGGGTCTTGCTCTATCATGCAGTAGCACTATCATGGGTCACTGCAGCCTCAACCTCCCAATCTCACCCTGCCTCAGCATCCTGAGTAGCTGGGACTCCAGGTGTGCACCACCATGCTTGGCTAATTTTTTAGTTTTATAGAGACAGGGTTTCACCTGACTGGGTTGGAACTCCTGGGCTCAAGCTATCCTCCCGCCCCCACCTCTGAAAGTGCAGGTTTACAGGTGTGAGCCACCATACCCAGCTGCAAACACTCTTAAATGATGTTTATCATTCCCTTGCTTGACTTTCCAGTTCTGCCACATACACATGTATTTCTAGATAATCTATAATTTAGTTGTACATGTTTTAACGTTGTGAAAATAGAATCATAACATATGCATTTTTCTGCAGCTTGATTTTTCTTTGTCCAGTGTTATGTTTGTGGAATTCATCCGGGTTGACTTGTGTAGCTGTAACATTCACTTTCACTGCTGTATATGACATTACATCAATACACTGCAAGGTGCTATCATTTTTCCCATAATAGAAATGTGGGCTATTCCATTTTTTGTTGTTAGAAGCAGTGCTGTTATGAACATTCTCATACATCTCCATGTGCATGTATGCAAGTGTTTCTTCCACACACATTTCTAAGCAGAATTGCTGAGTTGTGGACTATACATATATTTTGATATAGTCAAATAGATTTGAAGGGGGGCAGGGTCTCACTCTGTCACCTAGGCTGGAGTGCAGTGGCATGATATTGGATCAATGTAACCTCCACCTACTCGTTTCAAGCAATTCTCCCACCTCAGTCTCTCAAGTAGCTGGGATTACAGGTGCTCACCACCACACCCAGCCAATTTTTGTATTTTTGGTAGAGATAGGGTTTCACCATGTTGGCCAGACTCCTGACCTCAAACTCCTGACCTTAAGTGATCCACCCACCTCGGCCTCCCAAAGTGCTGGGACTATAGGCGTGAGCCACCACGCCCGGCCAGGTATAGTCAAATAGAGTCTTGCTCTTGTTACCCAGGCTGAAGTGCATCACTGCAACCTCCACCTCTTGGGACTACAGGCGCGCGCCACCACACCTGGCTAATTTTTGTATTTTTGATAGAGACAGTGTTTTACCATGTTGGCCTGGCTGGTCTCGAACTCCTGACCTCAAGTGATCCATCCACCTTGGCCTCCCAAAGTGCTGGGATTACAGGTGTGAGCCATCATGCCCAGCCAGATATAGTCAAATAGGTTTTTAGTAAGACAGTGCAAAAGATCCTGGTGCCCCAGGGATTCTAATATTTGGGATGACGTTCAACTGCTTAGGTGAATGGAAACATGGAGTACATTCCCTGGCCACACACACTAACTCATTCATTTATTTATTTGTTCAATAAACTTTTGTCAGGCAGCCATTACCATTAATTAAAAGGCACACCATCAATGCGATAATGATTTTTCAGAAGAAAAGAGACACACAGCAGTAAAGTGAGCTCATGAATTGTAAGACACATCTCAATTTCAGAAACATTGACATTTGCATGCAAGCATCTTAGAATCAAGGAAAATATGATATATTCAGGGAATCCTCTAGAAGAAATTCTGCCCTTGAGGGGCAGAATAGCTGCTTACAGACTTGCAGCTATGTATTCACAAACAACAATACACACACAGATTATGACCAAAGCAGCCTCGCTACCCAACCCAAAGTGTGGTCCCCCAGGGACCTGGCAGCGTGGGCACTGCCTGCAAGCTCATGAGAAATCCGGAGTCTCAGTCCACTTGAGAGTCACCAAATCTGAACTTGGCTTAAGGTGATCCCCAGGGACTTCCCATGCCCATTAAAATGTTGAAAAGCACTGCATAGGAGCATAGGAGAGGAAAGAGTCTTCTCAGCTGAGGGCAACCAAGAAAGGCCTCCTGAAAGAGGTGTCATTTGAAGGAGAAGAAAGAGAAGAAGGACCTACATTTGTTGAGTGTTCATGCTGGGTTAGGAACTGCACTGGGACCCTTCACTTCTGTTATTTCATTGAGGCTTAAGAGTTAATCCCCTTACCCCCTCGATGAGGATTACTATTCGCTTCTTACAGCAAAGGAAACTGAGACACAGAGAGGTCACATAACTTGCTCAAATCCACACAGCTACTAGGTAACAGCCCCAAGCTTAGAAGCCAATCATTCTAACTCTGGAGCCCAATCTCTTTTCCCAAATCACATGTAAAGAATTAAAGAAGGTGCCAGCACAGTGGCTCATGCCTGTAATCCCAGCATTTCGGGAGGCCAAGGTGGGTGGATCACCGGAGGTCAAGAGTTCAAGACCAGTCTGGCCAACATGGCAAAACCCCATCTCCATCTCTACTAAAAATACAAAAAAAAAAAATTAGCCAGGCATGGTGACCAGTGCCTGTAATCCCAGCTATTTGGGAGGCTGAGACAGGAGAATTGCTTGAACCTGGGAAGCTAAGGTTGCAGTGAGCTGAGATTGCGCCATTGCACTCCAGCCTAGGTGACAGAGAGAGACTCTGCCTCAAAAAAAAAAAAAAAAAAAAAACACTAAAGAAGGAACTCTGGGCCAGACACGGTGGCTCAAGCCTATAATCCCAGCACTTTGGGAGGCTGAGGCGGGTGGATCATGAGGTCAAAAGATCGAGACCATCCTGGCCAACACGGTGAAACCCCGTCTCTACTAAAAATACAAAAAAAAAAAAATTAGCTGGGCATGGTGGCATGTGTCTGTAGTCCCAGCTAACCGGGAGGCTGAGGCAGAAGAATTGCTTGAACCTGGGAGGCAGAGGTTACAGTGAGCCGAGATCACACCACTGCACTCCAGCCTGGTGCCTGGCGAGAGTGAGACTCTGTCTCAGAAAAAAAAAAAAGAAGAAACTCTGAGTGGCCAGGCGGGCAGATCACTCGAGCCCAGGAGTTCAAGACCAGCCTGAGCAACATGGCAAGACACTATCTCTACAAAAAAATTAGCTGGGCATGGCATGGGCACAGGTCTGTAGTACCAGCTACCCAGGAGGCTGAGGTGGGAGGATCACCTGAGCCCAGAAGATCAAGGCTGCAGCAAGCCATGATCATGATCATGCCACTGCACTCCAGCCTGGGCAACAGAGTGAGACCGTGTCTCAAAAAAAAAAAAAAAAAAAGAAAGAAAGAAAGAACTAAAGAGGTAGTTATGGAGACAAAAGCCAGGACAGGATGCCCTGGAGGCTGGGTGAGAAATTGCTCTCGCTGTGGTCAGCTCCTGCATGCTGGGGACTTCAGTGAAATGGGAGCTCAGATCGAATGGAAGGAGCAAATTCATGGCAGGCAGTTAGGCAGGACAGACCACTTATTTAATCTCACCCTGCCCAGTGCCTAGCGCGCAATAGGCATTCAAAACTACCCAGAGACTGCCCTCTCCCTTCTTGACCCCCTAGCCCTTCCTCTCCTCCCTCCTTCCCCCCTCCCAAAAAAAGAAAGGAAAAGAAAGAAACTATACACTGAAAGAGTGAATGAATGAAAGAGAGAACGATCAAACTCATAGGATGCCATGTGTTCTGATGTTGCAAATCATCCAACCCAAGCTGGTGGCCGCGCTGTGCCCCAGGAGGCTGGGGTTCTAGCCAGAAATAAGCCAGGCAGGGCCCACCTCCCTGAGGTCTCCCGAATCCCTGCCGTCAGGGAGGGCCTTGCCAGGAAATCAAAAACCCAGGAGCAGAAAAGGTTTAAAACACAGAGAAGGCAGCAACCACCAAACCCTTCATTTGCTTCACTTAAAAAATTACTCAGACAGCCTCCTCCCCATGCCTCAGCTCGCTCCACCGTGTCCCCTCCTGGCTCCAGAGCTGCTCTTGCAGCTTCTCATGAATATGTGGGAAATAAAACAGAGTCTGTTCAGCCCCTAATGACCAGGTTTATGAGAAGCTTATTGTATCTAAAGAAACAAGACAGCAGTTGGTGCAAGATATTAATGTGATTTTACAAAGCTGATGAAACCTCCTCTTAAACTACTTAATACCTGCAAGCTGCAATTCCCAGCCTGAAACGGGAAACTGGAGGCAGAGCTCTGCCAGCCGATGGCGCAGCCCTTGGTCCTTCTGCCTCGGCGGGGCCTGAACTCACTCAGCTTGGCAGTTGGTGGGCATTGCCACTCTTCTGGGATAGGGTTCCATGGAGTCATGGTTGTTAGGCCCCTTAGCTGAATAACCTTTTCTAGTCCATGGTGGGAGTGTGTGGATGTGTGTGTGTCTAAATATAACCCTTTATGGTTCGTGCTCTCCCCTGCATCCCCTTTTCTCCGGAAGCTCAAAGCCAATGCCTGAGGGGGCAGCGGGCAGTGAGACCCCTGCCCTCCGCTCCAGCCATCGTCCACCCTCACCCTCACCCTCCCAGCCTTCTGATGGGACGAGTCCTTTTGCAAATCTCCAATCCCACCAATTTGTCACATCTTTGTACCAGCTGACGCCTCACACAGGATCACCCTTCATCCACTGGTGTGCTGGTAAACGTTTAAGGACCAGCTCCCTGGGTGGGAGGTGGGGACCTTGGTTTGTAGCCTTTGCCGTTCCCATGGTGTGACTACTCCTACCATGGCTGATTTCGAACTGCTAACGAGAGCTGGGAAGACACTGGTGATGAGCCCTTGAGCAGGGGCGAGCCAGCCCACACACTTCTGGCTTCAGGCCTTCTCTCAACTCTGTTACTCTCAACTCTGCTTTGGGAAATCGTCTCCCACTCCCTGGGACAGTTTGTTCCCTCCTGGGTCCCGCACTTCCCTGACTGCTCTTGCTAGAAAGCCCTCCTCACCCCTCTGCCACTTCTTCATCATGCCTACACACACACACAGAGACACACACACACACACACACACACACATGCACACACATAGAAACACATACAACCATGCACACACATACACGGCCATGTACACACAGACACACACACATGCACACACACACACCCACGCAGATATATACACCCATGTACACACACACACAGACACAAACACACATGCACACACACCCATGCAGACACAGACATATACACACACCCATGTACACACACACAGACACACATGTACATGCAAACACACACCCATGCAGACACACACACCCATGTACAGACACACAAACACACATGCACACACACCCATGCAGACCCAGACACACACACCCATGAAAACAGACACACACACACGCACATGCACACACACACCCATGCAGACACACACCCATCTACACAGATACACAAACACACATGCACACGCACCCATACATCCATGCACATGCACACACACAGGCACACTCACACACAGAAAAAAATACACACATATGCATACACCCAGACCCCTCCCTACTTCACCGAGCTGACCCCTCCACTTTGTCAGCCCAGCCACCTGCTCCTTCTCAGGAGGCCTGTGTCACTCACACATCCCCACACCTGGGCACACCTTGTGTGCCCCAGACACGCTCCGATCTCCTCCGTCATCACACATATTCTCTACACCACAGCATGTGTTTTCTATGTGCCACCACAGACTGCAAGTTCCTTGAGGACGGAAAGTATATTTTCCCCCTCTATGTTCTCAGCAGGTTGCACAGAGCATGGCATATAGTTGGTGCTCCATAAATGATAGCTGAACCATTGTGCTGCCATAGGCCTCATATCTCCTTCTAATATAGTATGTGAAATATTGCACTCTAGTAAATTCTGTACTGTCTGTCTTTCCCCCCTAGAATGTGAGCCTGGAAGGCAGAGATTAGATTTCCCTCTACCATCCCAGTGCCAGGCACTTGGCCCTTAGTCTCTACCGTAGGGAGAGAGGCTGCCTAGGAATGAAGCCAGTTGGGAGGAAAGTCAAGAGATGGAGAGAGGCACCAGATTTTGGAGCACCTGGATCCATCTGTGCCTGAAGCCATCTCACAGATACACAAACACACGTCGGCTGGATTACCACCAACCAGAAGGAAATACAATGGAACCCTAGGCTGACCTTGGGGAAACACGATTATACCACTCTCCACTCACTGGAATGATGCCTGTTGATGTAGATGTCCCACAAAGTTCAAATTCCACCAATAATGCTAGTACCCCTCCCCTCTCACACCCCAGACTGAACCCAGGCCCCACCGAGTTCCAAGTGCTCCTGGAGACCCTGTGCTCCTCCAGCTGACCCTCACAGCATCATCGGCACTGGGGGCACTGGGACCAATCTCACAGTGTGACCTGTATCCCAGTTTACGCCATCACTCCTCCCTACTCATCACTTGTCCCTCAGTTACGTGTGTCCCTGATCTGGCCAATCTCTAACTCCCCACCCTCCTAAATCCTTGCCATGGTGCCTTCTGGAATTTAGGTCCCAGTGCCAGCGGAATCCCCCCATTCTGTCCTTGCTCTGATGGAAACCTGGCTCTCCCCGAAGGACAGCACCGCCCCTGCAAACTCTGTCGAGAGTGTTTTATTGCCCACACCCCAGGCCTCCCTGGGCCTCATCAACATTTCCAGTCCATTTCTCTGTCTCCTCCCTAAACTCCCTGCCTCTGTGAAACACATCCCAGCCCACCTGTCCAACTCCCTCGTGCTGGCCGCCATTCTCCTTGGGGAGCTGAGCACTGGCTCACTGCCTCTGCCTCCAGTGCTGCTCCTGCTGTCATCCTTGGAGATTCCACAGCCAGGCAAGCAGCCCCTCCAGTTCCTGGCCTTGACTCCTTCACTCCCATCTGAGTGTGCCACTGCTGCCTCACTGGTTGCTAAATATTGGAATACTGTCGTGCTGATCAGTCCTACTATGTCTGGGGAAGCTGGCGCGGGCAGGGGTGGCTCCTGGGTTGGGCCAGGCAGATAGAAGAGATGGGCTGGGATCAAGGCTCCATCTCCTCTCCTCGCTCCCCAAGGCTGGGTTGAGGACTCAGCTCTGTTCTCAGGTTCTCAAGGTCCAAGGCCCACCCCAAGAGTGGGGGCAAGAGAAGTAGAGTCTCCCTGCTGGCCCTGACTGGTGGGACTGGGCCAGACTGGGCACACATCGCTGCCCTGCCGATGAGAGCGTCTGCACCCCACACTGCCTCCCACTACCTTCCTATTCCTGGCCCTGGCCTCCTGGCGCTGCTGAGCACGGAGAGGTCCTCCAGTCAAACAGTAAAGGACACATTAGGAGAAGATTCTGCACTTGCTGAGATGGAACGACCCTTACTCTAACAGGAAAGTTTGGGGAGCATCTGGTATGGTTCCCTGTGTCAAAACATGGTCCAGTCAGGCCATTATTTAGCTCATAACAGCCTCATCATCAAAAGATCACACCATTAATTTCTAAAAACCAATCAGTGATTTGGGGCTTATTAGAATCATGTGATGAATCATTTGCACTTCAAATTTTAACCGGGTAGGCAGTTTCTTAATATATACTTGGTGTATATAGAAAATAAGAGTGAACGTTTTACTTTTGCCTTATATATTAATTTGTATGATTACAAATCATATCCAGTTACTGCATACTTGAATATCACCCCCATCTCCACCTGCCCTGAGCCGCCCTCATTCGTGGTCTTACCCTTGACCTTGGCATCTCCAATATCCGCACGCCCTCCACTGTAAGTCTTTGACATCCCACTCTCTGGCCACCACGTGCCACCCTTGCAGCTCACTCCCATGCACCCCCATTTCAATAATGCTTTGGCCCCACCCCCACCACAGGCGCCAGTGCACTGACTGCCCTCCCCGATCCACCCCCAGCCCCACCTCAGCACTGCCTCACTTGCCCTTCCAATCCTCATTTCCCTGTAAGCTTAGAGTCCGTGATCCATCCTCAAAATCTCTCCCTTTCCACCCTCTCCCTCTTGTACTCACCTCACGGACCTCCTCCTGGTTAGAGGCAACTTTCCAACTAACTGCACCCACGCCCTGAATGTGGCTGCAGAAAACCACAGAATTTCAGAAGTGACCCTCAAGCCACCAACACACACACTTCACAGCCTGGTCCACTCCCTCGCATGCTTGCTTCCCTTCCTCTGTCCTGCAATCCCCAACCCTTCCTCCCCATCATCACTCTCAGTTGATGATCCTGCTTCCCATTTCGTTGGGAAAATAGCAGCAACCAGAAGAGAGGTGTTACACCCTCCCACCATGTCTGCTCGTCCCCAGCACTGCACCCACGAGCCCTGCCGCCCCTCCTGGCGCAGCACCACCCACGCTTGCACTGCGTCCTGGACCTCATCCCTTGCACAGGACGCCTGTATTACCCCCCAATCTCTGCAGGTCATCCCTTCTGTCCTCCCTTCTTTTACTTGTTTATTTTGATTTTATTTTGGAGACAGAGTCTTGCTCTGTCACCCAGACTGGAGTGCAGCGGTGCAATCCTAGCTCGCTGCAGCCTCAAACACCTGGTTTCAAGAGATCCTCCTGCCTCAGCCTCCCAAGTAGCTGGGAGCACAGGCACATACCACCACCCCCAGCTAATTTGTCTTTTATTTTTTGTAGATACAGGGTCTTACTTATTTCCCAGGGTGGTCTTGAACTCCTGAGTTCAAGGGATCCTCCTACTTCAGCTTCCCAAAGTTCAAGGCTGAGCCACTTCTCCCAGTCCCTTCCTTCTTTCCTCTCTACCAGAACATTCTCACTAGTATCATACAGGCCTTAATATCTCCCCAGAGAGTGGCCAGAACTAGCCAGCTAGTGGTGGACACCCTAGCAGCACAGTGCAGGGAAACAGAGGGACGTTAGGAGAAAGAGGCAGCAAAGGATGTGGTGGGAGATCAGGCAGCAGGACCAGCGTGTGCCAAGGTCCTGAGGTAGGAGGGAGCGTGGCAGGAAAGAAGGCCAAGATGCACAGGGAGGGAGGAGGCAGGTGGGAGGTGAGGCCAGAGGTGGAGGTTAGGGGTCAGGCTTTGTTAGAGCTGTTGAGCTTTTCCCTGAGAGCACTGGGGAGCTGGAGTGTTTCCGAGCCGGAGGTGGCATGATCAGATTTGCCTGTTCAAAGGATCACTGTCATAGCTCTGTAGGGAAGGAAAAGAGTGGGTGCAAACTGATGAGTGGGGAGGCCACACGGCAGCCATCCAGGGAGCAGGGATGGTGGCCTGATGGTGGGCGGTGCTGTCTCAGAGACATCAGGCGAGTTTGAGACACTAAGAAGCTAACACTGACAGGACTCCCTGATGGAAGAAGCCTGCAGGGAGGAGGAAGAAATAGATGTTGGCGCTGACGACTAGGCTCAAGCTTGCACAAGGGAGCCCTGGAGACGCATTCACCGAGCTAGCTGGGGCCTCCAGAGCACCAGGCTGGAGGGAAAGATCAGGAGTTCACGTTCAGTGCCTTTAAAACATCTGGTCAGGCATGGTGGCTCATGTCTGTAATCCCAGCACTTTGGGAGGCCAAGGCAGGTGAATCATGATGACAGGAGTTCGAGATCAGCTTGGCCAACATGGTGAAACCCCATCTCTACTAAAAATATAAAAATAAATAAATAGCTGGGCACAGTGGTGGGTACCTGTAATCCCAGCTACTTGGCGAGGCTGAGGCAGGAGAATCGCTGGAAACCGGGAGGCAGAGGTTACAGTGAGCCAATATGGCGCCACTGTACTCCAGCCCTGGTGACAGAGCGCGACTCCGCATGAAAAAGAAAAAAGAAAAGAAAACATCCACCGGAAGACGTCAAATAGGCAGTTGGATGCCCAAGTCTAGGCCTCAAGGAGAGACCTGAGCTGCTGATTATCTTACACAGCCTCTCTGCTCTGCTAGCATCTCCTGAGCCCTCCTTCTGTGCCAGGCACTAAGCTAGGAGCCAACAGTCCAACGATGAGTGAGGCTCAGGCTTGGATCCTTAGCCTGAGGAGCAGTCTGCCGTAGAATGTGAGTTCCTTTTCCTGTGGGGAACAGGAGTGGGTGTGGCCCACCAGAATGCAGCTGGGGCCCTTCTGGGTTGAACTCTGTCCCCAATTTGTGGGACGCCTCGAGGCATGTCAGTACTGCTCTCTGAGCTTCACTCCTGCAGATTCCTTGTAAAGATACCTGGCACCGGGTTGCTGAAATATTTGTCAGATTGGATGAAAAAAAAATGAAACTGCTTCGCAAAGTGCTTTTCAAATACACTGACTTGTAAGTTTAACAATAGGAAGAATGTGTTATCCTCTTAGCAGCTGGTATGAAAACGTTTCTCAAAGAGAAGGGTGTGTGGTTGGATTAGGGGAACAAAGTACCAGGGACAGGACAAGGCTTCCTTTTAACACCCCAAGATGCAGGAGGGCAGAGGGGCCATGACACGATGGGGCTGGGGAGAGCAAGAAGCGGAAAACCCAAAACACTCAGAGAAGACACCTGCCCATGGGACCATTTTGAGTGGCCCTACCAAGCTTCAGTGGAGTGACCAGAAGTCCCTACATGCTCTGGGGAATTGTTTTTCTTGTAGAACTCAAGAAAGTTGCCAAATTTGATACAGGGATAGCTCATGTGAAAAGTAGTTACAGGGGTTCCTCTTCTCCATTATATGTTTCTATTTCTGTGCAGTAGTTAAATATCCCTGTACACTATATACCTGTACACTATATACCTGTACACTATATACCTGCACACTATATACCTGTATACTATATACCTGTACACTATATACCTGTACACTATATACCTGTACACTATATACCTGTACACTATATACCTGCACACTATATACCTGCACACTATATACCTGCACACTATATACCTGTATACTATATACCTGTACACTATATACCTGTACACTATATACCTGCACACTATATACCTGCACACTATATACCTGCACACTATATACCTGTACACTATATACCTGTACACTATATACCTGTACACTATATACCTGTACACTATATACCTGTATACTATATACCTGTACACTATATACCTGTATACTATATACCTGTATACTATGAGGTTGGTGCAAAAGTAATTACAGCTTCACTATTACTTTTGCTGGCAAAAACCACAATTGCTTTTGCACCAACCTAATATATAGATCTATATTATACATATAGGTCCAGGCCAGGCACAGTGGCTCATGCCTGTAATCCCAGCACTTTGGGAGGCTAAGGTGAGTGGATCATTTGAGGTCTGGAGTTTGAGACCAGCCTGGCCAACATGGTGAAACCCCACCTCTACTAAAATACAAAAAGGTGTGGTGGCATGCACTTGTAATCCCAGCTACTCGGGGAGCTGAAGCAGGAGAATCACTTGAACTCAGGAGGCAGAGTTTACAGTTAGCCAAGATCACACCACTGCACTCCAGCCTGGGTGACAGAGCAAGACTCCGTTTCAGGAAAAAAAAAAAAGAGTAGGGGGGCTATACTGTAAAATTCCTAAGTAATATCTACAGTACATACTAGAATCTGCTCCTACTTTATAAGACATAGTCTCAGGACTGTATAAGGAAATACATTGCCAGCATGTATTGAGGGGTGTATTAATTAGGTCACACCAGCTACTATGTCAGTGGCTGGACGTAGTCAAATTTCACTTCTCTCTCTCATCAATGCCCCAAGGACTTCCTAAATGTGTCAGGCACTGTTCTGACTAGTCAACATGCATCAGCTCAGTTAACCTCCACGACAATCTGCCAGGGAAGAATTCTTGTTATCGCCACTCCCAGGTGAAGACACTGAGTGAGGCACAGCTGGATCCAGGCAGTCTAGCTGTGCAACCTGCATCTTACCCACTGTGCATACGACCCAGCAGGCACCCAGTTCTTCTTCCACTCAGAGAAGGTTCAAGGGCATCTGTGGTGCCTGTGCTGGTGCTAGGGATAAGATGGTGAATGAAACAAAGTCTCTGCTGTCAGGAAGCCGATGCTCTGGTGATTGTAGGGTCTATTCTGCACATTGGTGTTTAGAAAGGCTGCATTTTAAGAGTTTACTCATTCAGCAGTGAACGTTGGGGAGTACCTGCCTGTGACACTGTGCTGGGATTTGCCCTGGGCCAGTTCTCACCTTCCCAGCAGCACTGAGGAAATGTTGAGAGTCAAAAGACCCTAGTTTGGCCAGGCATGGTGGCTCACACCTATAATCCCAACATTTTGGGAGGCCGAGGCAGGCGGATCACCTGAAGTCAGGAGCTCGAGACCAGGCTGACCAATTTGGTGAAACCTCATCTCTACTAAAAATATAAATATTAGCTGGGCATGGTGGCACATGCCTGTAATCCCAGCTACTCAGGAGGCTGAGACAAGAGAATTGCTTGACCCTGGGAGGTGGAGGTTGCAGTGAGCCGAGATCATGCCACTGCACTCCAGCCTGAGTGACAGAGCAAGACTCCATCTCAAAAAAGAAAAAGAAAAAAGAAAAAGACCCTAGTTTGAACCCTGATTCCATCATTTCCTAGCCACAAGTACTTACTCAGATAGTTTACCCTTTCTGAGCCTCAGTTTCCTCATCTGTACAATGGGAATAATCATAGCCCTCTCACAGGCCTGTGGTAGAACCAAAATGAGTTGTAGTTCAAGAACTTGGCCAACAGTCCAGCCCCCAGGGGGCTCAACCTCCTCCCTAACCCCATGTTTATTTCAGAGCCATTGGCGGCTGGGTTTGGTGAATTCCATGCAACTGCAGCTGGGAAAATGTTTTGCAGGCTCTTCTAAAGGGCTGTGGCAGTGTCTGGCAGCATCAGTGTGGGGTGTGTCCTCTTTAAAAAGCAATCTGCTGCTTTCTCACATGTCAAATGCAGGGTGACTCTCAGTCAAGCTGGGGCACAGAGACAGGCTGAGGAGCATTTATCGGCCTCCTTCGTGGCAGTCCCCAGCCCAGAATCAAACCTCCACCACTGTCAAACCTCCGCTAATCCTCAGAAGCCTCGGTGCAGGGATAGAAGGCAGCGTTTTGAAGTTGTCAGCTTTAGATCCTCTCTGCAGTACTGCGGGTGTGTGTGTTGTGATTCACCAGGCAGATGTCCAAACAGACAAAGCGAAACCTTCCTTCAGGGGTGAGGCAGAGGGCTGAGTGAGTTTCCAAAGAGCGAGAAGTCAGGAAGAGGCAGGTGGGCCCTAAGCGCCCCCAAAACTGTGATGTTTCATGCACTCCTTCTCCCCTTGTTTTGCAGGGAATTTCAAAGGTCTGTGCAAGCAAATCGATCACTTCCCAGAGGATGCAGATTATGAAGCTGACACAGCAGAATATTTCCTCCGTGAGTGCACGCTGCTTTTTTAATCTCCCTCCTGGTGCTGGCCCCTACCCTTCCAATCTGCACAGAGTCAAGGACAGGCCTATCTAGAGGCCTCCATCACAGCAGAGGGCAGGAAAAAGCTGAGCCTCTCTCCTTTCCAGCATGCAGAACTCCATGCTTGCTGTTCCCTCCACCTGCAATGCCCTTCCCTCCCCGTCTTTGGCAAACTCCTCCTCCTACTCAGTCGGCCTCCAGACCTCAGCTAAAACATCACGTTCACCAGGAAGTCCTTCCTGCCTTCTGCCTGAGTTCCTAGAGGACAGGACTTTATCGCGCTGATGGGGTCCTCGGCTATTTGAGTAACCATCTCCCAATTGTGCTAGGGTGTGGACTCTCCCTATAGTTCACCATTATATTCCCAGCCCAGTGCTTGGCATATAATAAGGGCTCAGTGAATATTTCTTGAATAATTGGATGAAGTAACCCACCAGGCAGTGCCAGATTGAAACTTTCAATGAAAAAAAAAAAAAATGAGATTTTTGTCTTCCCCCGCAAGTCAAGTAAGTCAAAGTTATATCCTGATGTAACAGCTGTGATCTTAAATCCACCTGAGACATATTATCAAGAGAAAGCATTCTGAGGCCCCAAGGAAATGTCTCAAGTATCAGCAGAAACTAACAAGGCTACCTGTTCCCTGAGAAAGGGATTTCCCAGAGAGGGCCTGAGAGTCCTTGACGCCTGGGCCGTGTCTTTGGAAGGAGGTTTGCTCTCCTCCCAGGAGCATCCCTGCCTCTGCTCCAGGCCCACCCCAACAGCACAGGGGTTGCCATTACCCTCGGTTCACTTTTATGAAACAAGTAGGAGGCATTTTATTATATAGATTGCCCCTGTCTCTTTCAATAATTACTTCTCACATCAAGCCCAGCTCTCAGGTCAGCCTGGAATCTGGTTTCATTGAAAAGCCCATGGAATGTGAAGTCAGCCAGGCAGCTAGGAAGAGAGAGGGAGGGAGCACAATGCAATTTATAGATTCCTTTTTTAAAAGGAAAAATATCATACCCTGCTCGTCATGTTCCTTGTATGAATTCCCTCAAGACGATGCTCTTAACTGGAAATTCCCAACAGGCCATTTGGTTGTGGTGATCTGTCACCTCTGACTGTGTCTGGGGTAGGGTTGCAGGAGGCAGGCCGTAAATGTGGGTTGAGCTCCTTCTGTGCACTGGCTTCTGTGCTCAGTGCTGGGGAGGCCAAGAAGGATGAGGAAGATGCAGTCCCTGCTCCCAAGAAGAGCATAGCCTGGCAGGGAGCACCCCTGGAAAAACAGCTCAACTTGGGAGACACAGCATGGCAGAGACGAGGGGGAGGCCAACCAGTAAGCAAAGCCGAGCCCCCACACTGGGAGCCACACTCCTGAGGCACGGGGCTCACCAGGTGGAGCTCGAATGATGTCATGCTTTATCTGCTAGGCAGCAAGCGCCTGGGAGCAGGAAACTTGTCTCATTCATTGCTGCCCTTGCAACAGCTCAATGAATGCTTTTTGCTAAGTAAAGGAAACACAGAGGATTCTTCTGTGGCAATTCCTAACAACTCAATGCCTCCATTTCCTTGTTTTTAAAGAAAGAAGAGCTTAGAGCATAGAGTATGTGGTTCGTTTTGTTGTCCCTGGACAAAACACGTGTATTCAGGTTGGCAGTGCAGGATTCAGAAGGTCTGATTTGAGATGACTTAATCCAACAATATTTTTTGAACAACTACAGGGGTCAGCAAACTTTTTCTGTAAAGGATCAGACAGTGACTATTTTAGGCTCTGTGGGCCATACAGTCTACCCAACTATCCCCTTACAGCCATTGACAATACGGTAGCATATGTATGGCTGTGTTACACGGACACTTAACTTGATTCACACAACAAGGCAGCAGTCTTTATTTGGTATAGTTTGCTGACCCCTGATCTATAAAATGCTAGTCCTGGGCAGGACAACAAAAATAATTTTTTAAAGCTGCAAGATGTGAGTTTCTATCATTCTCTACAAAGTTCTAACTAGATGTTGAGAGAAGCTGGAAGACAGGGATGATTTTTCTAGAAGGACCCCCTGCCCCTCCTCCCTACCCCTGCTCCCGATTCAGAAGCTCCTCTGGGGCCTCCCTGGTACCCTACTTGTGTCCACAATTTAACCCTTCCCACACTTGGCTGCAATTTCACTGGTTCACACTCAGGATCCCCAAAAGACTATGAGCTTCTTGAAGGTAGACCTATGTCCCATTTATTTCTGCACCCCAAGCACCCAGAAAAGGGCATGGCAGAGAATTTGACCCAAAGAAGCACTCTGATGACTGAGCAACGAAGTGACTGGGTGGGTGAATATGTGAACACTCACAAGTGAATCGTGGTCTAATGCCCTGAGATCAATGCAAGCAACAGGCTTCCAGAGGAAAACAGCTGGGCCCCCATTCACCAGAGGTAGGCAGGTGGCTCCCAGAGGTGGGCGGAGCTTAGGCTCAAGGAAGTGAGCTGAGTTACACCTCGGGTGGGCGGGGCCTCAGTCAGCTCCTAGTTAGGTCTGTCAAACCCATCTGCACAGCTCACCTGCCAATTGTAAGGCTGTGATGTGGCAGAGAATGCCGGAAGGGTGTGACTGGACAGCAGTTCGGAGTTCATCTCCTGAGGTGGCAAGGACAGCGGGCTCACTGCTCTCAAGCCAGCAGGCCAAGCTTAAGACATTGTCCAGCCTCTTGGAGGGCCTGGCAGAAGGAAGGCACCCAATTAATATCTGATGGACAAATTAATCAATGAACAAATGAATGAATGGGCACTCTTACTCCCAGTGCTATGAGTATGTGAGGACTCCCCTAGCCTCTCCTGAACCACAGTGATAGAGAAACAGCTATAGGAGACCCTGGTCACCTCCCCAGGCTCCACAGAGACATGACCAATATGGACCTCACCCTACCTATCACTGGCTTACCCAGTAATGAATGGTGACTGGACTGTTTTTCCCAATGAGTGCTGTGGGCCCGTCAAATGTGTCTGCTGTGGTGGCCTCCGTATCCTCTTCCCTCATTAACCAAAGATTGAGGAGCGTGGTGAGGAACGAGCTGGTGGTGACCGGGTGTGACTTATCTTGAATGTCAGCCTGCATCCGTGCATCTGTCTTTGTGCATGATGGTATAAGTCTGTGCTGTGTTCTGTGTCTTTTGGTACCTGCATGTCTGTGTGCCTGAGTGTCCATGTGTGAATGCGTAAACACTTTTGTGTTTGTACGTGTCTGTGTGTATGTGGGTCCCTGTGTGTTATGTGTGTGTGTGTACGTGTGTGTGTTGTGTCCAGGAGATGGGAGTTGACATATCCTAGCTGTCCTATTGTGATTTGGAGTAAGAGGAAAAGAATCAGAGGAATTTGGCTTCCTCTCACAGTCATGTATTAAGCACCTACTGTGTGCGAGACCACAAAATCCACTCTATTGTGGCCATTCATAGTCCAGGACTGCTGGGGGTACGGTCAGGTCTCCCCACTCCATATTCAGAGCCTGGGGCTGGAGGTGTGGGGCCCAGGGCTGGCTGCTGTCGCTGATGCACTCCCTCTAAGGGGTATGTCACAGGCCACACAAACACACAGACAGATAGGTCTTGATGGGTGGATCACCAGGCCACACTCCAGAGCCGGAAGGAGACAGAAGGGGGAAGAGAGGTAGGCCCTCAGCAGAGATTATGTCCCCACTCAGCTCCCCTCAACACACACAAAAGAGGTATACCCAGTTGCACCTGGACTTGACACCTCCCCAGGGATTCACTGACCACCAGAGGACGATTATAGGCAGCTAGGGGGTTGGGGGAGAGCCGACAGCGGAGTGGAACCAAGGAGGGAGGCAGAAGGTAGCCATGGCAGGGAGGATCCATTTGAGGGGCATTTGTGGGGTGAATTTCCAGAACTTGGGCACCCGCGGAAGGAGGCAGGCTTTGGCACGCTCCAGGCTTCAAATCCGGCTCTGCCACTTCCTGGTGAACCTCCCTGGACCTCAGTTTCCTTGCAATGGGGATGATGCTTATCGTCATCTTCCTAGCATTGCCATGAGGATTAAGGGAGTTAGAGTAGGACAGCTCTTTCCAGCTGCCCAGAGCCCAGTGAGCACTCAGTGGGCAATCACCAGGATCCGTGCTCACTGTTGCATCCCATTGCACAGTGATGAGCACAAAAGACAAAGAGGAAATGGTGAGGAGAGATGGGCACCCGGGGAGGTCTTCCGTTTGCAACAGGGTGGTCAGAAAGTCCTTGCAGCAAAGGTGACATTGGAGCAGAGACCTGAAGGAGGTGAGGGAGTGCTCGGGAGGTGCAGATAGCGTGGAAGAGCATTCAGGCAGAGGGAACCGCCAGTGCAAAGCATCTGAGGCTGCCGGGTTCAAGACAGCCAGAAGGCCCTGTGAGAAGCAGACGAGGGGCAGGCAGATGGGAGAAGGGGTGGGGGCAGGACTCAGGAGCCTCTGCTTTCCCCTCAGATGGGACCACCACAGAAGGGTTCTCAGCAGAGGACAGGCATGGTCTGATGTCCAGGCTGCCAGTATCATTCCAGTTTCTGCAGGAGAGGGAAACCAGTTAGGAGACCACGGCCAACTTCCAGGCTCAGAAGGCAGGTGCTCAAGCCCCGGAGAGGAAAAGTGGCTGAGAAAGGGTTTCTACATGTATTTGACAGGAGTGCCGGCAGCATTTATTTTTTTTTTTTTTTTTTTTTTTTTTTTAGAGGCAGAGTTTTGTTCTTATTGCCCAGGCTAGAACGCAGTGGCACAATCTCAGCTCACTGAAACCTCCAACTCCCAGGTTCAAGTGATTCTCCTCCCTCAGCCTCCCAAGTAGCTGGGATTACAGGTGTCTACCACCATGCCCGGCTAATTATTTATATTTAGTAGAGATGGGATTTCACCATGTTGGTCAGGCTGGTCTCGAACTCCTGACCTCAGGTGATCCACCCGCCTCAGCTTCCCAAAGTGCTGGGATTACAGGCGTGAGCCACTGTACCTAGCCAAGCTGGCAGCTTTTACAGACAGCCTGGACGGGGGAAGTAAGAGAGCAGTCTTGTGGATGGCATGGAGTCCTGGCTGGCAGATGGGGCAAACATGACTGCCCTTCTCTGAGGCTGGGAATATAGGACGAGGCTGCTGTGTGGGGAGGTAACCACGCTATTTGTCGGTCTGTTTCATCTTGGTTTCTGTTACGGCATCTTCTCCCGCTGGACTGTGAACAGCTTGAGGACACCACAAGGAGTGGCTGGAAATAGAGTGTCCTCCTCCCACCCACCCCCTCCAGCACAGGGCCTTTCCCAAGATCAGGCCCAGAAGAGGTTTGATGAGTGAATAAACAAGCTACTGCCCTCCTTAGGGCAGCTGGCATGTTCACCCTCTTCCCAGAATGAGGTCAGAGGAGGATATTGGGTCTCAAGCTGGGTCAGAGCCACCCTTCCCAGCCTCAGACAGTGCCCCTCCTCCCCATTCCCCCTTTCTCCCCTTTCTGCCAGTCCCACCAAGGAACCTGAGCCAGGGAGGTGCGGGGAGACCAGATGTCAAGTCCCGAGCTTGTTACTTAGAATAATAGTAGGGCCTGAATTCAAGGGGTGCTCCACTCGGTGACCTTGGGCAAGTTACACAACTTCTTTCAGCCTCCCGTGAATGGTACTTTTTTAGCTCATAACAGGAGCCACAGTGGAACAGCACGAGGGGCGTCCACCAGGCCTTACCCCCACTAGTGTTTTAGCAGTGAAAAGACCCATCATTCTGGGTTTTTTGTTTTTTTTGGTTTTTTTTTTTGAGATGGAGTCTTGCTCTGTCACCCAGGCTAAAGTGCAGTAACGCCATCTCAGATCACTGCAACCTCCACCTCCCGGGTTCAAGCAATTCTCCGGCATCAGCCTCCTGAGTAGCTGGGATTACAGGCGCAAACCACCATGCCTAGCTAATTTTTGTATTTTTAGTAGAGATGGGGTTTCACCATGTTGGCCATGCTGGTCTCGAACTCCTGAGCTCAAGTGATCTGCCAGCCTTGGCCTCCCAAAGTGCTAGGATTACAGGGGTGAGCTATCAGACTCCACCTATCATCCTGGCTTCTGAAACGCTAGACTGAGACACTCCCTTAGGATCACCCTGCCCCACCCTCCCATTTTACAGATGAGAGAAAAACTGAGGCCCAAGAGGGAAAATGACCTGCCCGGGCCCAGCACACT
Source organism: Saimiri boliviensis (assembly GCF_048565385.1). Taxonomy (NCBI): domain Eukaryota; kingdom Metazoa; phylum Chordata; class Mammalia; order Primates; family Cebidae; genus Saimiri; species Saimiri boliviensis. Next base: position 14,560,697 of record NC_133469.1, read on the forward strand.
TTCTGGAACTGCACCCTGGGAGTGCTATCCAGGTCCATTATCCTGCTACCTGTCTACTGCCCAGGACTGTCAGCCCCTTCCAGAAAACACTGCCATGAGGGGGCTTCTAAGAGACATCCCCTCCAGAAGTCATCACAATCAATGTGGCTAAAACTGTTGTGACCCCATCCCCTGGTTAGGAAACATCTAAGCTGCCACTTGTACTCACTCATATCCACAGAACCAGAGCAAAACGATCACCAAAAAGCACCCAGTCTTCCCAAATGCACACTGGCCAGCAGCTTCTATTCTGTCCTAGTTCATTCCTTTTGTTTTGTTTTGTTTTGAAATGGAGTCTCGCTCTGTCACCCAGGCTGGAGTGCAGTGGCGCAAACTTGGCTCACTGCAACCTCTGCCTCCTGGGTTCAAGCGATCCTCCTGCCTCATCCTCTGGAGTAGCTGGGACTACAGGTGCCAGCCACCATACCCAGCTAATTTTTGTATTTTTAGTAGAGACAGGGTTTCACCATGTTGGCCAAGATGGTCTCGATCTCTTGACCTCGTATCTGCCCACCTCCGCCTCCCCAAGTGCTAGGATTACAGGCGTGAGCCACCGCGCCCGGCCCCTAGTTCATTTCTTTAAGGGCTGGTTGCTACCACTACACCGATTTCACAACCTAATAATGAGTCACAACCTGCACTTTAATAAACAGCAGCCTCAGTAACCCAAAGCCCCATGAGAGACAGCAGCAATTCGCGCCGCAGGACTGATGACCATGCTTTGCTGGTGCTCCTCACGTACCAGACATTCTTCTCATTGCTTCAAGTGTGTGTGTACTCAATTACTCCTCGTAGCAACCTGTGAGCTACGGGTGCTCATGAGCTCCATACGGCCAGGTCATAGCTAGAAGATGAACTCAGGCAGCCTTTCTCCTGAGCCTGTGCGACTGGTCACCAATATCTACTGACAGCAGGAAGCAGGGATGTATCTGGCATCCTGCACAGATGGTACTGCCCAAGTTAGCTCCCTGGGCTCTCAAAATGCTTTTTATGTGCTATTATATATAGCACACGTTTATTGAACACTTGACGATGTGCCAGGCCTGACACTTGAAACATTTTCTTAATTCATCTTCATAACCACCCTATGAGGGTGCGATGACCAGTGTCCCCATCACACAGATGGGAAAGGCAAGGCACACAGGCTACATAGCCACTGGGGGTCCAGGAGGAGACCCCAAGCGGTCTGCATCTGGAGACCATGAATGGAACAACCGCATTTGACTCATCTTTTTTCTTCTCATCCACCATCTTTGTTCTCCTCTTTCTTCTTTTTTTTTTTTTTTTTTTTTTAATTCTTCTGAGACAGAGTCTCGCTCTGTAGCCCAGGCTCAACTGCAGTGGCGGGATCTCAGCTCACTGCAACCTCCACCTCCCAGGTCCCAATTCAAGCAATTCTCTTGCCTCAGCCTCCCAAATAGCTGGGATTACAGGCATGCACCACCATAGCCAGCCAATTTTTGTATTTTTAGTAGAGATGGCGTTTCACCATGTTGGCCAGGCTGGTCTTGAACTCCTGATCTGTCCACCTCAGCCTCTCAAAGTTCTGGGATTACAGGCGTGAGCCACCACACCCAGCCTCTCCTCTTTCTTCTTTGAGGTCGGTCGGTCTCTCTCTCTCTCTCTCTCTCTCTCTCTCTCTCTCTCACACACACACACACACACACAAACACACACACACACAGGCAATTTGGGGTTTTTGTTTTTTAATTTTTTATTCCCATAGGTTATTGGGGAACAGGGGGTGTTTGGTTACATCAGTAAGTTTCTTTAGTGATTGGTGAGATTTGGGTGTACCCATCCCCCAAGCAGCATACCCTGAACCCAATTTGTAGTCTTCCATCCCTCACCCCCTTCCCACGCTTTCCCCTGAATCCCCAGAGTCCATTGTATCTTTCTTATGCCTTTGCATCCTCATAGCTTAGCTCCCACTTATGAGCGAGAACATCCCATGTTTGGTTTTCCATTCCTGAGTTACCTCATTTAGAATAATAGTCTCCAATCTCATCCAGGTTGCTTCAGATGTCATTAGTTCATTCCTTTTTACAGCTGAGTAGTATTCCATCATATACATATACCACAGTCTCTTTATCCACTCATTGATGGATGGGCATTTGAGTTGGTTCCACATTTTTTGCAACTGAGAATTGTGCTGCTATAAACATGCATCACACAGGCATTTTCTGAAACTCATCTCTTTTCACGGCCATTGGCTACACCATCCAGCACAGCATGGAAGGAGAAGATGGGGCGAGAAGCTCAAGAGACTAGAAAGCTCCTTGCCACCTAGCAGGTCTGTGCAGGTCTGTGACCATAGACTGTATCCCATTAGGAGGAATCAAATCCCAGATGGGATGAGAGCTTACCACTATGCACAGAAAATAAGGAACCTGCCCCCCACATACCTGATTATAGTGACTATTTTGATTCAAGGTCATTACTAGCACAGTGAACGGGTAAGGCAGCAGCATGACCTGGCTCTGTGCGCCCTGGGGAGAGGTCTTGGTGGGTACAGGACCATCAATGAGGGATGGGGCCTTAGAGATCATCTACTCCAACCCTATCAGAGTGCAGACCTCAGGCCAGAGAAGGGACAGCACATGCCTGGGTCCCGTGGAGAACCAAGTGAAACGTACACAGCAGGCCGAGGTCTCCTGATCTCCCTGCCGTCACATCCCCACCCCCACCGGCCACCAGCCCACCCTCCTCTGCTGCCAGACAGAGTGTGGAAACCTCAGGGCCCTGTGTGCCACCATCTGGCCCGTCCTCCAGCTATGCCCACCATGAAGCACTACGTCACAGAGTGATGACCACAGGGGCTGGAGCCCCCTGAGGCACAAGATCACAAAATGATTTGTCTAGGGAGTTTGGCCAAAAAGTGGATTTGCAAAGAACGGACAGCTCAGGCCACCCCTTCCACAAGGCAAGATGCCACTTGCCTCCGGGGCACTTAGGACACACTTTATTTCTGCCACTAGCATAGAAAAGAATAAATTGCTCATAGTTCACTGACATCCTGCTTTTCTAAAGCATCCACATTCCTCTTCCTCCTTAATCCCCATAACCCTGTAAGATAGGCGGAGTTAGGATTTTCATCTCCATTTTACAGAAAAGGAAATGGAGGCCAAGGGTCACTATGATTTGTCCAAGTTCTTCTCGATCCGCTTACTAACCAGAGGGGCTCTCCAAGTCTCAGGCCTAAGCCTCTGCTCCTCCATGGGCAAGCTCTTCTGTGTGCGTGACTCCCACATCTACAGCTTCAACCCAGGCAGCACCCCTGGGACCCACATCGCACACCCAACTGCCCCATCCACACCCCACGTGCACATCCCCAAGCCATCTAAAACTCCGCGTGTACAAACCCAAACCTTGATTCTTGATTTTCTCCCCTACTTTTTTTTTTTTTGAGGCGGCGTTTTACTCTCGTTGCCCAGGCTGGAGCGCAGTGGTGTGATCTCAGCTCACCGCAACCTCCACCTCCCAGGTTCAAGCAATTCTCCTGCCTCAGCCTCCAGAATAGCTGGGTTTACAGGCATGCGCCACCATGCCTGGATAATTTTGTATTTCTTTTTAATTTTGTATTTTGTATTTTTTTTTCGTAGAGATGGATTTTACCACGTTGTCCGGGCTGGTTTCGAACCCCTGACCTCAAGTGATCCACACACCTCGGCCTTCCAAAATGTTGAGATTATAGGAGTAAGCCACGATGCCCGGCCTCCTCCCCAACTCCCTACTCACTGCTAGGCTGAGTCTTCTCCCAGTCCCACTAAGTGTTTTTCCACCCAGCTGGCAAGTCTGAAACCTAGAAGTTATCTCACCACCACCCTCTTCTCTCCCACATCCACCCATCAAGCTTCAATTCACCTCCTAAACATCTCTTCAACCCATCTGCCTCTGTCCATGCCCTTCAGACCTACCCTGGCCCGAGCGCCAGCATCACCCCTCTCTGGTCAGCTGCAGTAGCCTTCTCGCTGCTTCCCTGGAGCCACCTTTGACCCTTTCGTAATCCGTTTGCTTCTTAAGATGCAAATCAGATCATGACAGCCCTGCCTGTTCTAAGCCCTTTAAAGTTTCCCATTGCTCTTAGGATAAAGCTAAGCTCTTTAGCTCAACCCATGAGGCCCCACGTGGCCCGGCACTGCCTGCCTCCTCTCCAGTGCTCCCCAAGCTCCTCCACTGGCTCCTCATGATCCAGCCTTCTTCCAGGTCTCTGCACAAGCCATGCCTCTTCCACCCCTGGTTCCTGCTGCTTTCTCTCTCCCAACCCCGCCTTCATTGTACCTGATTAGCTGCTCCTTATTCACCAGAGGTCAGTGCTGCCACCACTTTCTCAGGGAGGCCCGTCCTGATCCCCATATAAGCTCAGAGGCTGCTTTGAAAGGCAGTGAAGTGTAGAGCCTGAAAAGAAGGGAATGCAGTGCTTAGATGCACAGAACCTAGAGTCGGACTGCCTGGATTCACAAACATCGGACAGACGGCTTCAGCTCTCCCTGCTTCAGTTTAGTCCCTGTATAATAGGCATAATTAAAGTACTTATTCAGGCCCTGTGTGGGGGCCTACCCCTGTACTCCCAGCACTTTGGGAGGCTGAGGCAGGCAGATCACTTGAAGCCGGAAGTTCAAGACCTGCCTGGCCAACATGGTAAAACCCCGTCTCTACGAAAAATACAAAAATTAGCCAGGCACGATGGTGCATGCCTGTAATCCCAGCTACTTGGGAGGCTGAGGTACAAGAATCACTTGAACCTAGGAGGTGGAGGTTGCAGCAAGCCAAGATCGCACTACTGCACTCCAGCCTGGGTAACAGAGCGAGACTCTATCTCAAAAAAATAATAGACATTTAAAAATAAGTGTTGGATTTGAATCCAGATCTATCACATTTCAGAGGCCGTATTATTGTACGCTACTTCAGATGATGCCACACGTAGAACCAGAATAAATTTTAAAAATAAAATAAGGCTGGGCACAGTGGCTCACACCTGTAATCCCAGCACCTTGGGAGGCTGAGGCTGGCAGATCATGAGGTCAGGAGTTCGAGACCATCCTGGACAACATGGTGAAACCCCATCTCTACTAAAAATACAAAAATTAGTCGGGCATGGTGACACATGCCTGTAGTATCTGCTAATTGGGAGGCTGAGGCAGGAGAACTGCTTGAACCTGGGAGGTGGAGGTTGCAGTGAGCCAAGATCACGCCACTGCCCTCTAGCCTGAGCGACAGAGCAAGACTCCATCTCAAAAAATAGAAATATAAATAAAGTACTTACTTCATAGAGTTGCAATGAGAACTAATGAGTTTGTGTATGTGCAGTGCTTAAAACAGTCCCTGGCATGCTCCAAGCTCTCAATGGACATTAGTTGTCTACTTGTGACATTAGCCTGTCACACACCCACCTGGTGCCATATAGGTACTTTTCTTTCATAGCATGTTATCCAGGCTGTGTGATTATCTGCTGGCATTTGTGTCCTTCGTGAGAGTATAAGCTTTGTAAAGACATGAACCAGGCCTGTTCTGCACCCTTCATATCTCTCATGCCCAGCCCAGGCCTGGCAGAGTGGTGGGCACTCAGTCCACATTTGCTCACTGGACTCACAGCTAATCTAGAGCAAAGCATCTCCCTGCTCCAGAACACGTGGTCTTTTCCCCAATACAAAGTATACTGTTGGCCAGAGCTGGCCAACTATGACTAGTGGGCCAAATCCAGCCCACTACCTGGTTTTTGCTTTATTTTGTGTTTTGTTTCGTGTTTGGTGTTTTGTTTTTTGAGACAGAGTCTCACTCGGTCACCCACTGCCCAGGCTGGAGTGCAGTGGCGCGATCTCAGCACTGCAACTTCTGCCTCCTGCGTTCAAGCGATTCTCCTGCCTCAGCCTCTCAAGTAGCTGGGACTACAGGCACCCGCCAGCATACGCAGCTAGTTTTTGTATTTTTAGTAGAGACGGGGTTTCACCATGTTGGCCAGGTTGGTCTCAAACTCCTGACCTCAGGTGATCACCCACCTCGGCCTCCCAAAGTCATTTTGTAAAAAAAGATTTATTGGAACACAACCACGTTCATTTGTTTACATATTGTTTATGGTTGTTTATATGCTACAACTGCAAAGTTAAGAAATTGCAACTGAGACCATATGGCCAGTGAAGACAAAAATATTTGCTGTCTTTCCCTCTACAGAACAAGTTTGCCAATGTCAGCTTTAGGAGTTTATAATCTCCTTGAAGTCAAAGCCCATGGCTTCTTGGGGTTGGTGTGAGGTTTACACACTCTTAGAACAAGGCCCGATCCAGGGGAGAGGCTCTATAAACGTTGGCAGGTAAATGTGAAGTGCCATATGCTTATCATAGGAGACCAGTAAATATTTGTTCATTAAGTAAATCAGATATTTTCTGCCTCTTGTGATAGATTTTGGCACCAAGATCATGGCCAGGACGATTTATAGGGAAATTCTGTCTGAAGTTTTGGGGAGAGGAACCCCAGAAATAAAAATTGCTACCTTTAACTGTGCACCTTCTAGCTTGAGACACAGTAAAAGGTAGGACCCAATTTAATTCTTTTTTTTTTTTTTTTTTTGAGACAGAATCTCGCTGTGACGCCCAGGTTGAGTGCAATGGAGAGATCTCTGCTCACTGCAACCTCTGCCTCCCTAGTGTAAGAGATTCTCCTTCCTCAGGCTCACAAGTAACTGGGATTACAGGCGCACACCACCATGCCCAGCTAATTTTTGTATTTTTAGTAGAGATGGGGTTTTGCCATGTTGGCCAGGCTGGTCTTGAACTCCCAACATCAGGTGATCTGCCCACCTCAGCCTCCCAAAGTGCTAGAATTACAGGTATGAGCCCCAATTTAATTCTTATAACAGCGCTTCTCAAACTTTCACATGCAAGCATATCTTGCTATGGGGATATCATTAAAATCCAGATTACAACTCAGTTAAGAGAAAGGGCTGTGGGGCTGCATCTTTTTTCCTTTTTTTCTTTCTGAGATGCAGCCTCCCTCTGTCTCCCAGGCTGGAGTGCAGTGGTGCGATCTCAGTTCACTGCAATCTCCACCTCCTGGGTTCAAATAATTCTCCTGCTTCAGCCTCCCAAGTAGCTGGGATTACAGGTGACCACCATCACACCCCACTAATTTTTGTAACTGTTTTGTTGTTGTTGTTGTTGTTGTTGTTGTTGTTTGAGACAGATCTCACTCTGCCACCAGGCGCCAGGCTGGAGTGCAGTGGCACAATCACAGCTCACTGCATCCTCCGCCTCTGGGGTTCAAGCAATTCTCCTACCTCAGCCTCCCAAGTAGCAGGGACTACAGGTGCACGCCACTACGCCCAGCTAATTTTTGTATTTTTAGTAGAGACAGGGTTTCACCATGTTGGCAAGGATGGTCTCGATCTCTTGATCTCGTGATCCGCCTGCCTCGGCCTCCCAAAGTGCTGGGAATACAGGCTTGAGCCATCGTGCCCGGCCTAATTTTTCTATTTTTAGTACAAGCAGGGTTTCGCCATGTTAGCCAGGCTGGTCTCAGACTCCCGACCTCAGGTGATCCCAAAGTGCTGGGATTACAGGTGTGAGCCGCGGCGCCCGGCAGGGCTGCATGTCTAACCAGATGCCAATGCAGCTTGACCTCAGGCCGCACTTCCTTACAACATTTATAAGCTAAAGATAATTTTTACTATTCCCATTTCACAGGATGGGGAAACTGAGGCTCAGAGCAGTAGAGGCCCTTGCCCAAGGGTCACACAGTTGATAAGTGACAAAGCCAGGATTCAAAGTCAGGTGTGACTAACTCCAAAATCCCCATTCAGTTTGTGACACTACCCAGCCGGTAATACCTCCTTCAAGAAACTTCCCCAACGTAGGAGTCGCCGCTTGCTCCTCACTTCCCAGCTGGATCTCGGCCCTGCCAAGTCTAGCAGCCTAAGCGTGGTGGGATTTACTGGCTGCCCACTGTTGCCTTCTTTCTGGGCAAAGGGGCCTCTTCCAAGAGAGGCCGGAGCTTGGGGCTGGCTCCGCGGTGCCGAAGAGGCTTCTGTTTGTATTGCCCGCTGGTAGCCATTATTGAGAGCATGTCATAAGCTGCCTTGGTGGCTTCTGAAGCCGTTCTGATTCCTCCACATGGCTCTTTGCTGGCTGCTGCCCGACTCCTGCCGCCCTCCATCATGTCCACACGTGCCTGGCCTCTGGCTGCACACACGCCTGCATCCCAGGTCCCCTCACAGCGGACGCTCCCTCCCCCCGCCGGCGGGAAGGCTGAGCCGGGACATCCGGGTTCCCACAGCAGATGGGGCCCTCCTGGAAACATCAAGCCCTGGGCCCTGTGGGTCCGTTTGCTCCGAGGGTGCAATTAGGGCGGCCACGTGCAGGCAGCCTGTGGGTGGGAAGAGCCCACTTTCTTGGAGGGGGAAGACCAGAGCCTTTCTTCCGCCTGCTCCTCCGAGCTGCTGCTGCCCCTCGGAAGCCACACCGGCCTCTTTCTTTCTTTCTTTCCTTCCTTCTTTCTTCGTTCATTTACCTTTGCGGCTGGCCGAGACCATGTCCACATGGAAAGGACAGAGCCATTAAAAACTATCTAATGGCCGGGCATAATCCCAGCACTTTGGGAGGCTGAGGCAGGTGGATCACCCCAGGTCAGGCGTTCAAGACCAGCCTGCCCAACATGGCAAAAACCCATTTCTACTAAAAATACAAAAATTAGCCGGCTATGGTGGCAGGCGCCTGTAATCCCAGCTACTTTGGAGGCTGAGGCAGGAGAATCACTTGAACCCAGAAGGCAGAGGTTGCAGTGAGCCAAGATTGTGGCACTGCACTCCCGCCTGGGGGATAGAGCAAGACTCTCTCTCCAAAACAAACAAACAAACAAAAACCATCTAACGGTCCATACCCCATATTACACAGGGGAAAAACAGAGGAGCTGAGCCACCTGCCTTAGCCACACAGCAAGAAAGTGGCACGGCTGGGACCCAAACCCAGTTCTCCAGGCCCTGTGCCACCCACCCTTCTCGGGCTCCTTGGAAGCCTAATATGGAGACTACAGGGTGCTCCAAAAGTTGAGCTGGCCTGAATGTGAATCCTGGTTCACTACCTGGGTAGCAGGGGAGTTTATCTATCTTAACCTCAGTTTTCTTATCTGTAAATTGGGACGAAAAACACACCCTGCCGGGCTGTTCTGAAGATAAAATTATATCACATATTAGGTACCTGCTCAAGACCCAACACAGAGTGGGTGCTTCACAAATATCCTCCCTCTTCTCCTGGGTCTTCAGTAAGCTCTCACCATCCTCACCAGCCTGGCCAACATAGTGAAACCCCGTCTCTACTAAAAGTACAAAAATTAGCCAGGCATGGGGGTGCACGCCTGTAATCCCAGCTACTCGGGAGGCTGAGGCAGGAGAATCACTTGAACCCAGGAGGTAGAGGTTGCAGTGAGCCAAGATCACGCCATTGCACTCCAGCCTGGGCTACAGGGGGAGACTGTCTCAATCCTCATGTGCTTGTAAAAATGAGAATAAGGTAGCTTTTTAGTCATGCATGTCTGTGCACGCATGAGTGTGGATGTGGGTGTGTTTGGGCTGGGGAATCAGGTTAGGGATACAGCCTGTTGTCTTAGCAATAATTTACAAGGAGAGAACATCTCCCTGAGGTCTGGGGAGGGAGACCAAGAGAAGGAGGGTGCTGACACTGCAGAGTAGCACAGCTGCTCCAGACCCCCATCCTCCCACCCCTGCTTCCCTATATGTAGCTCGGTTTTGCCCCAAGAGCTCTGCCCTTCTTCAAGTCCCCCCAAATAACCCACTCACCCATTTGTGAGCAGTATAGACTTTACTGCAGATCCATGGAGCAGGGATGCAGAAGAAGGGTTTTTACGTCACACACACATCTCAGCAAACTGCCTAAAATCCCCTTTTAACACATGTAATCCCAGAATTTTGGGAGGCCAAAATGGGAAGATCACTTGAGGTCAGGTGTTTAAGACCAGCCTGGCCAACATGGCAAAACCCTGTCTTACAAAAAATACAAAAATTAGCTGAGTGTGATAGTCCACACCTGTAGTCCCAGCTACTTGGGAGGCTGAGGCAGGAGAATCGTTTGAACCCGGGAGGTAGAGGCTGCAGTGAGCCGAGATCACACTACTACACTCCAGCCTAGGCAACAGAGCAAGACTGTCTCAAAAAATACAAATAAAAATACATTTAAAAAAAGAAAAAGAAAAATCCCAATATAGAGAAATTCTCTTCTCACAGATCCTTCTTGAACACACTGCCACCCAAAGGGGTGGAGATGAGGATGGGGAGAAGAGGAAGCTCCACTCCTGACACCTTCCCCTCCAAAACCAACCTCTCTGACCAATCCCTGGGGCTGGCCAAAGGGCCCTGTGATTATCAGGACTCAACTTCCTTAGAAACCACTTAAGCAACATTTAAAGAAGACGTCTTTGGCAGGGTGCAGTGGCTCATGCCTGTAATCCCAGCACTTTGGGAGCCCAAGGTGGACGGATCATAAGGTCAGGAGTTTGAGACCAGCCTGGCCAACATAGTGAAACCCCATCTCTACTAAAAGTACAAAAATTAGCCAGGCATGGTGCCACATGCCTATAATCCCAGCTACTCGGGAGGCTGAGGAAGGAGAATCACTTGAACCTGGGAGGCAGAGGTAGTAGTCAGCCAAGAGCACGCCACTGCACTCCACCCTGGGCTATAGGGGGAGACTCCATCTCAAAAAATAAAAATAATCATAAAGAAGACATGTGTTCCCTCACCCCTGCCTGAGGCCAGCTCTGCCTCCTGCCTGGCGTACGGCTCCCAGGACGCTAGCTGGGTCCTGAGGTCACTCACTGCCTATTCGAATTTGGATAGAAAAACAATTTTTACTTTGCAAAGACATATTATGAAGGGCTCCCCAACATCTCTGGGTCCTCATTCAGGGGCTGCTCCCCAACAAACACACGAAGCCCAGGCTCTGCCCTTAGCCTCCTGCACCCCTTTTCCCCCACGCATCCCCACTACAGAAGCGCCGACCCTCACCTTCCGTCTGTTTCTCCCTTTTCATTACAATATTCTCTGCTTTCTCTGGTCCTGTTTGTCAGTCCTCATCCGGAAGAGTTTCTCTTTAGTTTCTGTTTTTGTTTGTGTTTTTGACATGGAATTTCGCTTTTGTCGCCCAGGCTGGAGTGAAGTGGCGTGATCTCAGCTCACTGCAACTTCTGCCTTCCAGGTTTAGGCAATTCTCCTGCCTCAGCCTCTTGAGTAGCTGGAATTATAGGCACCTGCTACCACGCCCAGCTGGTTTTTGTATTTTTAGTAGAGACGGGGTTTCAGCATGTTGGTCAGGCTGATCTCAAACTCCTGACTTCGGGTGATATGCCCACCTTGGCCTCCCAGAGTGCTGGGATTACAGGTGTGAGCCACTGTGCTCAGCCTATTTTGTTTTCTTTGCAATGTGCCTGCTCCTTCCTTCTGCATCACCACCCACATTTATTCACTTAATGAGCTTCTACTGACAGCCTACTGTGTCACTGGACAGAGAGGGTAAAGAGAAGAAACGTTCTCTTTGTAAAACCACAATCCTTGCCTCATGACCTATGGTTCTTGGTGGAAGCATACATACACACAAATATTTATTAAATATCATGCACTGAATATTTATTATAGGCCCCAGAAACTTAACTGACTGCATTGCCTGAATCAACCTATTTAATCCTCACCACAATCTTAGGAGGCTGGCATTATTACCATTCCTGCTTTACAGATGAGGAAACTGAGGCATACAAAGGTGAATTACTTTTCCCAAACTTGCACAGCTACTAAATGCTGCAGCCAGACTCAAACCCAACCCATGTGTTTCCACCTAACCACTATGCCACACTGCCTCTCAACACACCCAAGGCCCTGAAGTGCAGACAAGGGAGCTCATAACTTTGCCTAAGGAAGTCAGGGAAGGAGCCGGGCACGGTGGCTCCAGCCTGTAATCCCAGCACTTTGGGAGGCTGAGGCAGGTGAATCACAAGGTCAAGAGTTCAAGACCAGCCTGACCAATATGATGAAACCCCGTCTCTGCTAAAAATACAAAAATTACCCAGGTGTGGTGGCCCAAGCTTATAGTCCCAGCTACTCGGGAGGCTGAGGCAGGAGAATGACTTGAGCCCGGGAGGGAGAGGTTGTGGTGAGCCGAGATCACGCCACTGCACTCCAGCCTGGGTGACACAAAGCCCGGGCTCTGCCCTTAGCCACCTGCACCCCTTAGCCACCTGCACCCAGCCTGGGTGACAGAGTGAGACTCCATCTCAAAAAATAAAAAAAGGAAGTCAGGGAAGGCTTTACAGAAGAGGGGACTTCTAGCTGGGTTTTGAGGGATGAAGAAGAGTTTGCTGAGTGAAGAATACAAAAGATATTCCAGGCCGGGCACGGTGGCTCAAGCCTGTAATCCCAGCACTTTGGGAGGCCGAGGCGGGTGGATCACGAGGTCAAGAGATCGAGACCGTCCTGGTCAATATGGTGAAACCCCGTCTCTACTAAAAATACAAAAAAAAGTAGCTGGGCATGGTGGCGTGTGCCTGTAATCCCAGCTACTTGGGAGGCTGAGGCAGGAGAATTGCCTGAACCCAGGAGGAGGAGGTTGCGGTGAGCTGAGATCACGCCATTGCACTCCAGCCTGGGTAACAAGAGCGAAACTCCGTCTCAAAAAAAAGATATTCCAGTAAGAACCTCTGTATTTCAAAAGTCAGCAGCAGGGGGCCGGGCGCAGTGGCTCACGCCTATAATCCCAGCACTTTGGGAGGCCAAGGCGGGTGGATCACGAGGTCAAGAGATTGAGACCATCCTGGTCAACATGGTGAAACTCCATCTCTACTAAAAATACAAAAATTAGCTGGGCGTGGTGGCGCGCGCCTGTAGTCCCATCTACCTGGGAGGCTGAGGCAGGAGAATTGTTTGAACCCAGGAGGCAGACGTTGCAGTGAGTGAGCCGAGATTGCACCATTGCACTCCAGCCTGGGTAACAAGAGCGAAACTGACTCAAAAAAAAAAAAAAAAAAAAAAAAAAAAGTCAGCAGCATGAAATGACATGTCCTGAGAAGTTGACTGTGGTGGGACGAGACAACATGGGGACTGGGAGCTGTGGGGCTGGACATGGGCAGAGGCCAAGTCACACAGGGCCCTGTGTGCCTGATAGCCTGCTGGAGTTTGGCCCTGGAGGCAGCGGGGAGCCCCTGCAGGGCTGTGAGCTGGGCAGTGGCTTGCTCGCTGTCTCTCCCTCCCTAGGATTGCAAAGCAACCTCTCCCCTGAGGCTGTGTCCATAAACCCCAACTCCTCGGGGCTGCTCTCCCACCTGCCTCAGTGTGTGCCTCAGTCTCATAGCCATGCCGTTCTCTTTCTCCCTGACCCTCCGTGTTCCACAGGGGCCGTGAGGGCCTCAAGCATTTTCCCGATCCTGAGTGTGATTCTGCTTTTCATGGGTGGCCTCTGCATCGCAGCCAGCGAGTTCTACAAAACTCGACACAACATCATCCTGAGTGCCGGCATCTTCTTCGTATCTGCAGGTAACAGCCACGGAGTGGAGTGGGCTGGAGTCCTGGCCTGCCACTGGGAAGAAGGCTGGGGCTGGGTGCCCAGGGGCCAGAAGGGCCTGGCAGAGAGAGAAAAGGAGAGAGGAATCTCCAGGCCTTACACCAGGTCGTGTTGCAGGGGAGGAAGGGTGTGCTGGGGGCTTCTGCCCTGTAGCCACGCCTCAGCCTCCACCAAATCCTCCAGGAACATCCCCATACCCATCCTTTGGCCCGGTAGCCCATCTTCTTCCCACCACTTGAAAGAGGAAGCCCAAATCCCCACTTCCCCTCAGCGTATCTGGCCAATCCCCACTGGCCCTCTCCACTCCCGGTGCAAGTAAACCCATGAGGAGGCTGGAGAGAGGGCACCCAAGTGCCCTCAAACCCCTATGGGATGCTCAGCTCCACCCTGGAAACCAAGGGAGGACTCTCCTCTCACTGTCTACCCAGGTGGGACCAGGCAGGCACCCACATCCAGATGCCTGGGCCCAGTTACATGACATGACAGATGAGTCACACTCGCTTCAGATGCCAGAAAAAGAACCTGGGTATAGCCTGAGCCATTTAATAAGAATGACCAACATCAGGCCAGGCGCAGTGGCTCATGCCTGCAATCCCAGCACTTTGGGAGACTGAGACAGGAGGATCGCTTGAGCTCAGGAGTTCAAGACCAGCCTGGGCAACATAGCAAGACCTCAAGACCTCATCTCTACAAAAATGTGTTCTTTTAATCAGCTTGGCGTGATGATGTAACCATAATCCCAGCTACTAGAGAGCCTAAGGTGGGAGGAGGATCGCTTGATCCCAGGAGTTTGAGACTGCAGTGAGCTATGATTGCACCACTGCACTCCAGCCTGGGTGACAGCGAGTCTCTATCTTAAAAAAAAAAAAAAAAAAAAAAAAAAGACCAACATCTAAGAGTTGTGATATACTAAGTACTATGTACTAAGTACTAAGAGTACTCACTTAGTATTAGATATACTCTAATACAAAGAGTATTCACCCTTTTAACCCTCTCCGTGGCCTTAAAGAGTAAGGCCTATCCTTACCCCATTCTACAGATCTGGAAACTCAGACTAAGGTTAATTTGCCAAGGCTTTAAACCCTGGCTCCAGGAACCCGTCTTCATCCACTGCTACACCAGCTTTGAAGCCCTGTGCAGCCTTAAGCAAGTTCTTTAACCTCTCTGTGCTGGTTTCCTTATCTGTGCCCTGCTTGGGAAGCACCAAGCAGTGAAAGCAGGTAGTAAAGGCTCAATGAACAATATCTATTATTAGTTACTCAGCGCCTTGCGGAAGGAATGCCTCTCTTCGCCGGCTCTGCCGGTGTGTTTCCATTAGCACTTCCCTTGTGGCTCTCTCTGAATGGAAAGATAACATGTTAAGAGGAAGCTTGCCAATGTCCCTCCACACCGGCCCACCTGTTCATGCAGCGAGGGACGGGGGAAGGCCCACACAGCTGTCCCCGTGCTTTGAGGCTGCCCATGGCCGACTTCTTCCTGAGAAACTAACCTTCTTCTCTCCGATCCCCCATCCCTCCGCCACCCTGCGTCCCGCAGGTCTGAGTAACATTATTGGCATCATAGTGTACATATCTGCCAATGCCGGAGACCCCTCCAAGAGCGACTCCAAAAAGAATAGTTACTCCTACGGCTGGTCCTTCTACTTCGGGGCCCTGTCCTTCATCATCGCCGAGATGGTCGGGGTGCTGGCCGTGCACATGTTTATCGACCGGCACAAACAGCTCCGGGCCACGGCCCGCGCCACGGACTACCTCCAGGCCTCTGCCATCACCCGCATCCCCAGCTACCGCTACCGCTACCAGCGCCGCAGCCGCTCCAGCTCGCGCTCCACGGAGCCCTCACACTCCAGGGACGCCTCCCCCGTGGGCATCAAGGGCTTCAACACCCTGCCGTCCACGGAGATCTCCATGTACACGCTCAGCAGGGACCCCCTGAAGGCCGCCACCACGCCCACCGCCACCTACAACTCCGACAGGGATAACAGCTTCCTCCAGGTTCACAACTGTATCCAGAAGGAGAACAAGGACTCTCTCCACTCCAACACAGCCAACCGCCGGACCACCCCCGTATGAAGACCGCGGGCCTCGCCAGCGCCGGGGCGGAGCCGGGAGGAGGGCGCGGCCCCCGGGGGCGGGGCGGGGCGGGGCGGGGCGGGGCAGCGGGACCCAGACCATCCGCGGGGAGACCTTCCAAAAGCAAAAACAAAAAACAAAAAAAACAAACAAAAAAAAAGAAAAAAAAAAAGAGAAAAACATAACAAGTAAATTTAAAAAAAAAGAACAAAATATAAGAGGAACAAAGAAGCAAAACAACAGGAAATGTGAGAAAATATAAACGAGGGAAGAAACACAAACTTTAAAAAAAAGCGAGAGGGATAAAAATTAAAAATAGAAAATAAATCTAAAAGAAAATGCATGATTTCCCATGTACCATTATTTTAACATTTAATAAAAACCAATTTAAATGAAAAAAATAAAAGAGAACCAAGATAACATTAAAGCAAAAAAAAAAAAAAAAAAAAAAAAAAAAGAACAGAAAGGAAAGAGGATGTCCTTTGTATTTTTCAGGGTTTATGTGACTTTTTTTTTTTTTTAACGCGGGGAGAGTTACTTTTCTGTTCCCTTTAACCCCCAGCGGGCCCTGCCTCCCTGGAAGAGTCGGGGCGAGACTCAGGGGCCCCGGGGCCAGGTGAGCCTGCAGTCACTGCCAGGTCCCTGGAGCCCCTGGGTGGGAGCCCCAGGAACGCCTGGAAGGCTCAGGGCTCGAGCAGGCCCCGCCCAGCATTGACGGGGCAATTGCAGGCCTCCAGGTGACCCAGCCCTTGTCCCTCCTCTCCGTTAGGGTGCCTGGAGGGGTGTGCACTTGGGGCTGCCTGACCCCGGGTTCCCAGTCCTTAATGGTCCTTAACCCACTGTGATGACTTCCTAGGCCTTGAGGAAAGGGAAGGAGAGGGGATGGCTGCCGGTGGCTTACCCAGACGCCAGAAACCCGGGAATCCTCAGGGTGAGCCTCTTGGGGTCATGTCCTTGGGGTCAGGAGACGCCCACCCCCCCGGGGGACATGAAACAGCTCTCCCTCCTCACCCCTCACCTCAGGGCCACCTAATGACCCTGGGGCAATGGTGGACCCCCAGACTCATAAGCCCCCCAGTCCCCTGGGAAGGGGGTTCATTGACCCTTTGGGGGTCCTGGGACTCACTGATGCCCTTTGGGGCCCAGCGGGTTCAACAATGATACTGCAAAAAGGTTTCTTTTTACAAAAGAAAAAGGAAAAACAAGTGGTGATTTTTTTTTAATAAAAAAACCACAGACTATAAATACATGTAAATATAAAGTAAGTGGATTTACTTGCAAGAAAATCAGATAGTATTTTTCTTTTAATTCTTTTCCAGCTTTAAACTGTGAAAACAAAAAACGGGGTGGGGTGGGGGACTTAAAATTTAGCAGGGAACTTGTAAAGAAAAAAAAACAAAACGAATATACAAATCCATTTACAGAAACAAAACAAAACCTTTGTGAGAGGTGAGAGCTGGGCTTGAAGGTCGGGAGTGGGGGAAGGTCCCAGCGAGCTGCAGGGGGTCTCTGTGAAAGAAAGGTGGCTTCCTGAGACCAGGAAGGTGCTGTGGATGGGGGAAGACAGAATCCAACAGAGAAGGCGACCACATGGCGCATGCGTGCGCACGCACGTTCCCACACACATACACAGTCCACTTAGCCCAGCACCGCAGTCACTCACAGGGACACACGCAGTCTAAGCCCCTCCATTCCATACACAGCCAGGGGCATGGCTCAGAGGAAACTGACTCATGCCCTCCAAAGCCATGGACAGTAACAGCTCCACACTGGCCTTTGTGTTCATTCATGCCCTCCCAACACCCCACACACATGAACATACACATGCACACAGACACATACATCACTCGCATGCATGGGAAGGGCACGCATCTAGAATCCAGCCCTGGATTCTGGAATTCCTTGCTGCATGGCCTCTCTGGGCCTTAATTTTCCCTCCTGTGTAAGCATGTGGATTGACCCAGATGAACACTAAAGGCCCATTCTTGCTCTATGTATCTGTGACTTAAGACCTGCCACCTGCCCTAGGGATATGCCAGGGATGACCAGGACAGCTGCCACCAAGCCCCCAGGCTCATCATCAGTCAGCCTCTCAAACACACACACACACACACACACACACACACACACACACGCCATATACCTCCTCACTGTGCTCCCCAAGCCCCTGCCCCCACATCCAATGTCAAAGCAAAAATACACACATGTGAGCAAACGGATGCTGCTGTTCAGGCAAAGAAGGGAAAGACATGGGGGTCCCCAGAGCCCTTCTTCACTTGGTGACCCCTTTCTGCCATCATAGAGCGTTAAGGAGGCTTCCTTGGAAGAAGAGATCTGCCCCCAGGGCTTTCCCACTGTCTCTGGGGTGGTGGGGGGTCTGTGAAAAAGAAGATCCTCCAGCGTTTGCTGGGATGGAGAGGAAGGTTTTAGCTGTTCCATCCCAGTGTAAGGACCAACCCCAGAAGTTAAACTTGCACTGTAGACGGAAGTCCAGGGCCTTCCTTCCCCAGAGTGACGAGGGCCAGTTTTCAGGCTGAGAGAAATCCAACAGCTTTCCTGAGCTGGAAATTTCAGAACAGCCTGCAAGTCACTCCCAGGTGACTGAAGCTCAAGGTGAGGCCCCTGCCTCTACCCGAGAGTCTCCCTCGATTTGCATATTTCTTGACACTGGCATTTCCTGACGTTGAGCTCTCTGGGGAGTTCTAGAGAATGGCTAGCAAGGCTTTCGAGCTTGAACGTCTCACCTGCCTTTCCCATCTTTTGCCTGGGAAAGGAAAGTTGTTTTCCCAGGTCAGCAGAGGGCGGAACATCAGCCAACCCAGCCCAGAAGTGCAGGGGGAGGCCCTGGGCCCTGGGGCAGAATGATGAGAGACAATTCAAGGTGGGCTAACCACAGCCAGGCTGTTCTCAGTCTGGGCAGAAACCCAACCCTACCCCTCTCCCACCCCAATCTCGCCCACTGCCCCACCAGATTCCATACCTAAAGGGATCAAGGATGAAAGAGAAAGGAGACGGGAGAGGCCCCAAGAAAACAGCCCCCAGGGGGGGCCTGTCCAAACAAAAAAACTAGCTCCAATCTTCTGAATTCCGGGAGAGTGTTTGGGAAGGTGATCAGTATGCTTCTTTTCCAGCTGCAAGGCCTGGGTTCTGGGTCTGCTTGAAGAAAGCCACTGGGGTGTGGGGTGACATTGTCATGGCTGAGAAAGGGCTGGGGGGTCCGGAGGGAAGGAGCCAGGACCGGGACTGCAAAGGCATTGCTTCCCAGAGTGGATGATTGCTCATGTCCAGCTCAGACCAGTTCAAGAAACTAACCTCCATTGATTTTCTTGGTGGGTCCTTTTTTTTTCAGACTGTTAACAGAAAAAAATTTTAAAAAGCAGAAAACTAAAAAAAAGAAAAAAAAGAAAAAAAAAGAAAATCCTGGTACATGAAATAAAGATTTTTTTTTATAGCTTGGTCCTCACTTCAGTGGATTTCTTTAATTGCTTTCCCAACTCCCGGCATCTATTTAAAGCAATCGAAAGCTACAGATTCTTAGGGATGGGAAGTTTAGATGCTATGCAGTAGGGTGTCCTCCCCACTCTGTAAATCATAAGTTCCCTATTAAATATCCTTTACAGATCCTTGCACGCCTCCAGTGACAGAGGGCTCACCCCCTCCAAAGATAGCACCAGCCAGTGCTAAGCAGCACTCTTTGGCAAAAGTCTTCTCTGCACACTGAATTTTAATCCACCTCTTCCTTCACACTCCAGCAACACTGAATAAATCCCTTCCCTTTTCAGCATGACAGCCCCTCAGATATTTGAAGACAGAGAGCATGACGTCCTTGAGTTTTCTCTTTTAGAATAAACCAGCCCCACTCAACATCCCAACCCCACTTCGGGGTTTCCATTTCCCTCCATGAACGTGTGCAGTTTGGAATGCACACGGCCCTGCCGGTTCACTCAGAGGACTTCCTGCAGAGGGGTGCTCCTCAGAGAGAGGGGGAGCCATGGAGTGGCAAAAGAATGGGAAGGGCCTCTGGGACTCTCTTAACTTGAAGAGATGAGAAAGACAAGATGAGATGCTAATGGGAGGATGTGACCCTTGACATCGGAGAAAGGTCCCATTGGAAGGATGACCAGTCATGGCTGCAAAACAGCTAAGATAGCAGCACTATCTAAGATTCAGGGGCAAGCATGGTCACTGTACAACCTTTCCGGGGCTCAAGAGAAAGGAGATGGCACGCAGATGACACCCGCACACCGCACAGACTTAAGACAAGGTAAACCCTGTATCACATGACCCAGAAAAGTCTACTTTTTTTTTTTTTTTTAGAAGGTGCAAACGTTCAAAACTCCCTGTCTAACTCAGCCTCAGGCTGCTGGGGCCACACTGCCAAACCCACACCAATCTCAATTATCTCTCTCTCCAGGCTCAACCCTAACACTTGTGGGGTCCAGGGCAAGAGTAGAAAGGGAAGCTCACTCTTCATAACCTAAGTCTGAAGATTTAACAGCTAGCTGCACATCAACCTTAAAAATATGGTCTATTGGCCAGATGAAGTGGCTCATGCCTGTAATCCCAGCACTTTGGGAGGCTGAGGCAGGTGGATCCTGAGGTCAGGAGTTCAAGACCAGCCGGGCCAAGATAGTGAAAGCCTGTCTCTACTAAAAATACAAAAATTAGCCCAGTGTGGTGTTGGGTACCTGTAATGCCAGCTACTCAGGAGGCTGAGGGAGAGAATTGCTTGAACCCGGGAGGCACAGGTTTTAGTGAGCCGAGATCACACCACTGCACTCCAGCCTGGGCAACAGAGTGAGACTCCATCTCAAATATATAAATAAATATATATATATGTATATATATATATATATATATGGTCTATCCTCTGTCCTGGCAAATATGTCCTTGCGACAACCTAAAATGTTAGGTTTGAATTTAAAATTCTCAACCTCCTCTCCATTCTGCTCCTCAAAGTGGCAGCAGGGGGCAAGCCCACCCTGGAACCCTGGACTACCGCTCCCTGTTCACAACCCACCCCTCTTCCTTTCCCACTTCCAGCTCTACTCAGCACGTTCAGGGTATCTCCCACCAAGTGGGTGCACACCCCAGCCTGCACACCCAGCTGCTGCACACCCAGCCTGCACACCCCAAAACCACTGCTTGAGGCAGGAGGACATGGGTCCTCAGGCAGACAGATGGCAGCCAGCCCTGGAAGCCAGCTCGGCAGGACTCTTAGAGCAGAAACTCTGAACTGATGGCATCAGACGGGTGTCTAGAAGTGGGTAGGGCTTGGGGTGAGCACACCGCCTTGGCCTGTGGCCTCCTCCCGACATGGGAAAGGGCGTGGTATGAGGAGGGCCAGGGCAGGGTCCCCTCTTGCTCTTTTCTAAAGGCATCACAGCCTCTGTCTGGTTTTTGAATATCGATTTGAACACTCAGGGCCCAGTTTAAGGACCAACTCCCAGAGGGTCAGATAGAGGCAATAGAGTTCAGAAGGCTTATCCTTTCACGGAAGAAAGTCACAGCTGGAGGCCAGAAAGGGCAAGGGATATGTCCAGGCTTGCACAGCGAATCGGCTTCAAGCAGGCACAAAACCCAAGCCTGCAGACCTTCCAGCATCCCCAGCCAGCTGCCTCGGATGGGGGTTTGAAGCATTCCTTCTTCCTCCTCTTCCATTCATTCTTCAGGCTTAGCATTACCTCCTTGCAGTCATGCTGACTTCACCAAATCCTAAAACTTTAAAGCATCTTCGGGCAGTGAGGGAAGGCGCTGCTGTCTTGGTGAGCGTCTAGACCTGCCTAACAAGGAGTATTGGTTTAGACTGGCTTCCAAGCCTGCTCTGTGAAAGCTGGCTGGCAGTCACCAACTGCCTGCTCCCCCAGGGCACGGCTCTGGAAAGAAGCATTACCATCACCAGGAACTTTGCCCTGCCTACCCTCTCTGCCACTGGCTGGGCAGTCACAGACACTCATCCTTCTGTGTGCTGAAGCCAACTCCAATGGACTCATGCGAGCCAGTCATGGGCAGCTCTTCCCAGCTAACTCAGTATTCCATGACGCCACATCAGCAGCTTGAAGTCGGCCATGGTGGGAACATTTACACCACAGCAATGGGCAAACACTGTGAATCAGGGCTTGTTTTTTCAATGAGGAGCTGGTTGTTAAATATTCACCAGCATACCACCGCATCTATCTGTGGGCATGATGTGTGACCAGAGGCTCACTCATGGACATCTTAGACACATCCACATCCCACAGCACATGTTCATGTATGTATGGCCACATACATGTTCCCATGTGTGCACACACACACTTCTGGAAGTAGATCCACTCACACAAACATACTCCATCAGTCATCAGCATTTATTAACCACCTGTCCTACCGAGCCCTGAGCTTGCTCCCAAGAATGCAGGGGTGACAGGGATGTGGACTTTCCTGCAGGAAGCTCTCAATAGAGTCAGAGACAGGGACAGGTATAAACAGAGACTCACCAAGAAATGTGATCATGCCGCCACAGGGGGCAGAGGGTGAACCAATGGGGGTGAGGCACGTGGAGGAGGTGACGCTGGGGCTGAGGACTGCGTGGACCACTGCAGGTGATTCTCCACATGCTTAGTCCCTATGTCCTTGGAGACCCATCTATGCACTTCCACGCATCGGCCAGCAGACGGGGTGCATGCTATGTCACAGACGCTCGCCTCTATGTGGACACATGTGCCACGTGTGCATGTGTGGGCACCCACGCAGACTCATAACATCCGTCAGAACAAGGGAACACAGCACAAGGTCAGGTGGTCCATTTCTGTCACCAGGTGCGCCCTGCCCTGAAGCAGTGAGCCCATCTTTCCCCACCTCTGGCTCACCCTCTCTCCACCACGCACTCTCTCTCTCTCTTTTTCCCCTTCTCTCCCACTCTCTCTTGCTCTGATTCCGTGTTTTTTCTCCCTCCTCCCTCTCCCACCGAGTTACCCGCCTCCGTCTCACCTCACCCACCCTGCTGCAGAAGGGATTCCAAGGGGAATAAGAAGTCAGTCGTGCGGAACCCAGGTACCTCTCTCAGTCAGCAGGGCTGGAGGTACCCTACATGGGCTCTCTGAGGCAGCCTTTTGAGATGAGACCCACAAGACCAAGAACATCGGCGTGTGCGAGGCAGGCGGCCAGGGATGCTGGAAGGTCTGGGTTTGGTCAGAACATCTGACCAAGAACATCCCCACCCCACATCCCATTCATTCCAGGCGTAGCATGACCTATCCCGGCCCTGAAACAGCTCAAATCTCAGAACCTCATGGGGATGTAAGACAGCGATGTGAAACTCAGATACCAACCTCAGACAGTTGGTGGGGAGACAGAGGCAGGAAAAGGTAGAACCGGAACTAAGCCCCAGCTTCGTGATGTCACTGTCTTACATGGTTCCCTAGCACCCTCACCGTAAAGCCTTCAAAGCCCTCTCTGGTCGAAAGGCTGTTTATCTATCTTGCCACAGCAAATCGGGATTTATTGAGATTCTACAATGTGTCCAGCACTGCCATATCATGGTATCATAGCCCTGTTAAACAGGCATATTATCCCATTTACAGATATGAAAGCCAAGGCTCAGAGAGGCAGAATAGTATGAGGGTTAAGAAGGTGGGCTCTGGACCAGGCGCAGAGGCTCACGTCTGAAATTCCAGAACTTTGGGAGACCAAGGTGGGTGGATCGCTCCAGCTCAGGAAGTTGAGACCAAAAGAAAGAGAGAAAAGCGGAGAGAGAGAGAGAGAGAGAGAGAGAGAGAGAGAGAGAGAGAGGAGCAAGTTGAGAATGAAACCATTATATAATTATCGATTATTACAAATGCTATGAAGTAAATGCATTGGGGCAATGATTTTTAGAATATCAGAATATCCTGCCCGGGAGGCTGAGGCAGGAGGGTTGCTTGAGGCTAGGCGTTTGAGGCTGCAGTGCACTATGACTGCACCTGTGAGTAGTCACTGCACTGAAGCCTGGGCAACACAGTGAGACCCTGCCTCCCAAAAACAAAGAGAGAGAAAGAGAGAAATAGATCAGGGATTAACCTCTCTTTAAATTATTGGAAATTTAGTGGCTTAAAACTACAGTACCATTTGATCGTCTCCCACAATTCTGTGGGCTCAGTTGGGGCTTCTTCTCTTCTATATGACGTTAGCTGGGCTTGTGGTCATTCAGGGGCTCAACCGGGCTGGAGCAGCCAAGCTGGCTCAAGCCGACTGTTGGCTGGGGGTTCAACTGGGGCTGTTGAGCTGAACACCCCATTTCTCCCTGTGTGGTCTCTCTGTGTGATATGGCCCTGCAGCATACCAGGTGGGTTCCAAGTGGCAGGAAGGAGAAGCTGTCAGTCATCTGAAGGGCGAGCCTTGGAAGCCTCAGTAAATTACCTCTGCCACATTCCACTGGTCAAAGCCAGGGCCAAGGACCAGCCCAGTTTCAGATGGAAGAGAAATAGAGTCTACTTCTTTTTGTTTATTTATTTATTTATTTATTTGAGACAGAGTTTTGCTCTCGTTGCCCAGGCTGGAATGCAATGGCATGATCTTGGCTCATTGCAACCTCCGCCTCCCAGGTTCAAGCGATTCTCCCACCTCAGCCTCCTGAGTAGCTGGAATTACAGGCCTGTGCCTCCACGCCTGGCTAATTTTATATTTTTAGTAGAGACAGGGTTTCTCCATGTTGGTCAGGGTGGTCTCGAACTCCCAACCTCAGGCTATCCGCCCGCCTTGGCCTACCAAAGTGCTGGGATTACAGGTGTGAGCCACCGTGCCCAGCCTATCATCTACTTCTTGATAGTAACAGCAGAATACCCAGGAGATGCCAGGAAGTACTGGGAGCCATCTTTGCAGAGCAGCTACCACAACCCCTTTAGACAGAGCACTCAGGGGAGACCTCCCTAAGATGCTGAATTTCAGCAGAAATTTGAAGGGTAGGAAGGATGGGCCAGGCAGAAAAGCAGAGGCCAGGAGAGAGCAGAGGGCTCCAGGCAGAATGAGCAGCACATACAAATCCTCTTTTTCTGAGGCAGGAAAGAACCTGGCTTGTGAGAACATCTTAAAGATGACCCAAGTAGTTATCCTGGGTGAGCAAGGGGACAAGTTACACAGGGTAAGGTGGGCAGGGGTCAGTACTCTAATCTCAGGATCCTCAATCCCTGGACCACGGACAGGCCACACAGCAGGAGGTGAGCAGCCGGTGATGGAGCATTATCCCCTGAGCTCCACCACCTGCCACAGCAGCCGCAGCATTAGATTCTCACAGGAGTGTGAGCCCTGCTGTGAATTGTGCCTGAGAGAGATCCGGGTTGCATGCTCCTTGTGAGAATCCAACTAAAGCCTGATGATCTGAGGATGTTTCTACCCAGTCCATGGAAAAATTCTCCTCCGTGAAACCGGTCCCTGGTGCCAAAAAGGTTGAGGGCTGCTTCTCTAATCCAAAGGGGAGGGCTTTTGGGTTATATTCTAAGTGCAAGGGGAGCCACTGACCCAGATACAACAGGAAAAATCACAACTGGGCTTTCCATGCAAACTTCACCCAGCCAGAGCCGGGGCTCAGGGCTGGACACAGTGGCAATGGACCCATACAAGAAAGGCATTTTTCCTCCCTGAAGCTCGTGATTTTATTGGAATTATTTACTTGTAGGCCAGGCATGGTGGCTCACACCTGTAATCCTAGCACTTTGGGAGGCCGAGGCAAGCAGATCACCTGAGATCAGGAGTCTGAGACAAGCCTGGCCAACATGGTGCAATCCTGTCTTTACTAAAACATACAAAAATTAGCTGGGAGTGGTGGTGCATGCCTGTAATCCCAGCTACTTGGGAGGGTGAGGCAGGAGTATCACTTGAATCCAGGAGGTAGAGGTTGCAGTCAGCTGAGATCGTGCCACTGCACTTCAGCCTGTGCAACAGACTGAGATTCCATCTTTAAAATAAAAAAAAAAAGAGTGCCCTAGACAGAAGCTTCAGTGGAAGTCCTACAATCTTTGCATCTTAGAGCACTGAGCCCATGAGAGGCAGCAGGGAAGGGCATGCAGGAGAGCAGGGACAGGGAGTTAGAAAAGTCTGCATCTAAACCCCAGCTCCCTCCTTTGCCAGCTGCATGAAGCACACAAGAGATGGCCTCCCTGGGCCTTCATTTCCTCATCTGCAAAATGGGTTCAGTAATCCCCACATAGGATTAGCTCAGAGGGCACAGTGCAATGAAGGCCCCCAGCACAGCAGCTGGTGCACCACAGAAGTAATCACAACTGCAGCTGGAATCTATTGAGCTCTCCCTTCGTGCCACACGTTCATTTAAGCACTGTCTGTGTTAATGCTAATGGCAACATTGTGAGATAGGTCTTATTATCCTCATTTTACAAATGAGGACATTGAGGCTCAGAGATGTTAAGGTATGTGCCCAGGGTCACACAGCAGGAATATGGCGAAGCTGAGACAATAAGCCAGGCAGTCCAATGGCGGCAGAGCTCACCTCCTCACTGCCACACTAACCCACTTCTCCAGTAGTGTTCCTCTTGCCCCTGTCTCTTTCCCTTCATCCCCCAATACACTGCTGAGTACCCACAGCTGAATGGAAGCACCTCCCTCTGCAGAGCCAAAAGCTCTGTCCCACGGGCTCGTCTCACTCTTGCCTCCTCTCCACCCTTTGCCTCTCTCCTTGTCTGAGCTCTGTCCTCTGCAGTTTATGAAAGCCAGAGCTGAACTCTCTCACAGGCCAGCCCTTTAGAGTTCATTGCTTCTGCTGATGGGACTGGCAAAGGATTAACAGAGGAGAGATGCAAAGCTGGCCATGAAGAATGGGGAGGATTCTTCCCACGGCTCCTTGAGGACAGAGGCATGCCTCGCTTATCACATGTGTGTGGTACGTGGCAAAGCCCAGTAACCTTATGAGTTGAATAAAGGTGAATTGAATTGAATTGAACTGAAGTGGATTGTAAAGTTGAATGGAAGGAAGGTGGGTGGGTGTGGGTGGATGGATGGATGGATGGATACATGATGGATGAATGGATGGAGGATTGAATGGATGGATGGATGATTGGATTAGATGGACAAATGGATGGACAGACAGACGGAGAGATGGACGGATAACTGAATGGATGGACAGGTGGATAGACGGATGATTGGATGGATGGACGGGCGGATGGACAGATGGATGGAGGGATGGATGGATGACTGGATGGATGGGTGGAGAGATGGCTGATTGGATGAATTGATGGATGATTGAATGATGGACAGGTGGATGGATGGATGGATGACTGAATGAAAGGGCAGGTGGATGGATGGATAATTGGATGGATGAACAGGTGGACGGATGAATGGACGAGTGTTCACATAGCTGGTAGGGAATTCTGGTAACTGAAGGTACAGAGGTAGGAATGCCCAAGGTGTGTTGGGAAACACTGAATAAATTAGTGTGACTGGAGAAAAGGATCCATGCCAGTGAGATGCAGAAAAAGAGTAACTCCCCACACTCTCCCTCCTATAGGAAGAGGTGGAAGCACCGAGAGGTGCTGTACAAGTTGCGTGCTCCATCGCCGCTGGGAAGGGAGGCGTTAACAGCAGGATGGTTCCTGGCCAGCTGCAACCGGGGTGACACTGACAGATTACAGCGTGTCCTCCGCACTAATAACACTGCGGCGTCCTCCTCCTGCCGTTCCCCAGCCAGCTCCAAGTCCAGTGGATCAATACTAAAAGGCGCACACTGAAAATCCTCAGCCAGCTCCCTCCGAGGCTTGGATGCTTTAAAGCACAGAACTGCAGAGTAGAAGGACCTCAATGATCAGCTTATTTCCTGGACTGGGGGCTCCCTGGGGCCAGGGCTCGTGTCCTATTGACCTTGGCATTCCCTGCCCCATCACAGGACCAGGCAAGGACAGCCCTCTCCCAGAGTTTGCTGAGTGAAAGAATCGATCTCCTGGCCGACGCGAGTCCTCACAAACACATCTGTGTGGCTCACAGTCCCTCAGCCTCTACTTGCATACCTCCAACACCAGGAGGCTCTCAACCTCCCGCAAGCAACCGGAGCTTTCTCTATTGGAAAGCTCCGATGATAAAATCATCTTCCCTATTCTGAATTAACCCCTCCTCTTTTATTTGTCCCTGGTCTTCTATTTCCCAATTTCTTCCTTTTCCCTGGACACCTCTTTCCCCCTCTCCCAAACCATCCAATATCCCAGTCCTCATTTCCTGGGGTGCTGAAGTCAAATGATGAACGGGAGGAAGAAGGGAATTAGCATTCATTGAGCATTCTCTAGGTGAGACATGTCAGGAATGTCTCACGTGCTGGGTGTAGTGACTCACGCCTGTAATCCCAGCACTCTGAGAGGCTGAGTCGGGAGGATTGCTTGAACCCAGGAGGTCAAGATTGTAATGAGCTATGATCATTGCACTCCAGCCTGGGCAACAGAGTAAGACCCTGTCTTAAAAAAAAAAAAAGAAAGAAAGAAAGAAAAAAGGTCTCATGTTATTTCCATCTCACAGATGAGGACTCTGAGGCTCAGAGAGGTTAAGGAACCCCCCAGAGTCACACAGCCACACAGGGGCAGAGCTGGGGCTGTGCCATTCCAGCCCAGGCACCTAGGATGGATGTTTCCCACATCTTCTTGGCCTCAAATGAGTCTAGAAAGGCCATAAATGGTCCCGTAATACCCTGAGGGACTTGCTCAAGGTCACCAGAGCAAAGGGGCTGCCCAGATAAGGGCTCTTCCCCCACAGCTTGTAGCTTCCCTTCCTCTCCCTACCCAAGTAGCATTTCACAGGGAAGAAAACCAGGACTCCTCGGAAAAACAGCTGATTCTAGGACTGGGGCAGAGAAAGAACAAGAGGAGGCAGGAGCAACTTGTTCTTCCAGGAAGCCAGGACGTGAGCAGACTCGGGGGACTGGGGCACAGGCTCAGCATCCTCAAGGAGCCATTGTGCATCAAAAGGAATGGGAGGACACCAACTCGTTACATATCAACTGGCTTCTGAAGGGGAAGTGAGATGGCCGGGCATGGTGGCTCACACCTATAATCCCAGCACTTTGAGAGGCTGAGGCAGGTGGATCACCTGAGGTCAGGAGTTTGAGACCAGCCTGGCCAACATGGTGAAATACCATCTCCACTAAAAATACAAAGAATTAGCCGGGCACGGTGGCAGGCACCTGTAATCCCAGCTACTCAGGAGGCTGAGGCAGGAGAATCGCTTGAACCCGGGAGGCGGAGGTGGCAGTGAGCCGAGATCACGCCACTGCACTCCAGCCCAGGCAATGGTACAAGACTCCATCTCAAAAAAATAAAAAATATAAACAAACAAATAAATAAAAGGGGAACTGAGAACCACGCAAAATAATGTATATTATATTATATTACATATAACACGTAAAGTATGTATATGCATGCATGTACAGGTGCCCATCCTGCCTGGGCGAGCTCTGCACACCGTGGACGCTTGCTCAGATGCCGCCCTGAAAGCCTCTGGGGAGAAATTCCAAGCCCCCAGCCCACCCCAGCCTGGCATCTCCCAAGCCTTTCCCTGCCTTTCCCTCCACAGTGAAGACCAACAGGGACAATGGGCTTCCGTGAGGCGCTGACCTGCGCCGATGCCTGGAGAGGGACCGACTTGCCCAGAATCCCCACCGGGCCCTGGGACCAGACCTCCCAGGCTCCTGAGCCCCTGGCCTCCCTCCGGGTGCTGTAGCTGCAGGCTGAGTCTCTTCCTCGTAGTGCGCCTTCAGCCCTGCCGAACCCCTGGTGGCTCTGACAGCCCCCAGAGCAGCTGCTCTCCCCTCAGGCCCCTGCAGTCCCCATTTCCTGTCTCCATCTGATCACCTCACCCCCAGGCCAGGCCCACACCGTCACGCTGGTACACACAGACCTCTCGATGTCCACATCCCTGCCCTCTGCCATCCTCGGCCCACCTTCCAAGCCCACCCACCCTTTGCCCAAACCATCATTAATAGTGACACTTGGCGAGCTCTCAAAAAATGTCAAGATCTAAACCCACACTGCCTCTTCCCAAAGCCCTCATCTGTAGTTAACGGGCACTTGTCTTTTCTTGCCAATTGTGCTTATGTCTATATAAAACACCTCTTACAAAACAAACAGGTGCAATCTCTAGAAAATAAAAAACACAAGGAGTTGTAAGAGTGGTCGCCTCAGGGAGGGAGGCCTGGGAGCAGGGCCGTAAGAAGAGCAACCTCACTGGGGACTTCAGCCTTTTGAATTTTGTACGCCATCCATGAAAAACCCACACACTTCTGCTTTAATAAAGGTGACCATTAAAAAAAAACAAAAAAGATGGCCACACAAAGGGGCACACGCCACT
This sequence comes from Saimiri boliviensis, assembly GCF_048565385.1. Taxonomy (NCBI): domain Eukaryota; kingdom Metazoa; phylum Chordata; class Mammalia; order Primates; family Cebidae; genus Saimiri; species Saimiri boliviensis. The sequence goes on from NC_133469.1 coordinate 14,590,653, forward strand.
TTGGGAAGCGGAGGCAGGGAGATCACAAGGTCAAGAGCTCAGGACCATCCTGGCCAACATGGTGAAACCCCGTCTGTACTAAAAATACAAAAATTAGCTGGGTGTGGTGGCATGTGCCTGTAGTCCAAACTACTTGGGAGGCTGAGGCAGGAGAATCGTTTGAATGCGGGAGACAGAGGTTGCTGTGAGCCGAGATCGCACCACTGCACTCCAGCCTGGTGACAGAGCAAGATTTTGTCTCAAAAAAAAAAAAAAAAAAAAAAAAAAAAGACAGGTCCTGACTCCACTAGTGCTAGTTTTATGGCCTTGAAAAAAATCTTATGTCTGCATCCCAAGTCTCAGTTTATTTGTCTATAAAATGGGGATGATCATAGCACCTGCCTTGTAAGACAGACAATCAATGTCCAAGAAGTGCTCAGAACCACGAAATAATCAGAGCTCAGGAAACATGAGTGATGGTCTTCTCTTTGCCCACCTTCTCCATGGAACTCCGAGCTCCTAGCACAGCTTCAGCATGGTGATTCCCTGACAAATATAAGATGCAATTCGCATCTCAGGAGAGCTTTCAAGGCCTTGCCTGACCGGCCCCGCTCTTTCCTACTGCGTCTCCTACCCGTCCTCCAACGCATGACTGATGCCCTTTGACAGCTCCTGCCTGTGCACACCCCGCTGCCCCCGACGCTTTCCATCCCCCAGTCCTCACAAGCCTTTGGGAATCTGCAAACTCATCTCATCCTTCGAATCCTGCAAAAGGTCCCCTCCTCTGTGTAGCCCTCGCCCTGCGCCTGCTAGACTTGGTTACCCTGTGGCACTCAGTACAGACTTCTGAACAACTCAAACCAAACCGCATTGCTAGCTCTTGGCCCTCCATCTTCTCCACTGCTCTGGAAGCTCCAGGGGGACAGAAACTGTGTTTGCATATCTGTATTCCTAATGCTTAGCATGTAGCAGGTGCTCAGAAAATGTTTGTTGAATGAATGAACGAATCATTCCTGACCACTCAGCCACTTGGCGCCTTCAGGGACTGAATTTATGGTGAGTCATTCATGTCCTGGAAATGCTGCATGGTGAAGGGAGTGACCTCCTCTCTTTGCAATCTCCAGCCCGCACACCCCCAGGAAGCCTTGCAGGAGCTGTTCGGCATTGCAGCCTGCAGGGAGCCCCTGCCTCTCCTCTCCCTGCCACAGAGGCCCGCGGAAGCCCTCAACCAGGAGTTGTGCTAGGAGTGGGGACAAAAAGACAAATAAGATACAATCCCTGCCCTTGCGGATGAATAACAGCGTGGAGGAGACAGATGCCTGCATCTGCCTCCTCCCATCCACCACCTATAATTCATCAAATGCCTACCATGTGCCTCTCCACTCCATGCCTTTACATAAGTTTTATCACTCTCCGTGCCTCAGTTTCCTCCTCGAGTGGGGTAGAAAGACTCATCTGATCTAACACTTCAGGACTACTTGGCAGATAGAACCAGATAATCCATGTAAATTGCTCAATAAACTATGAAGCCCTGTACCAATGTCACTACTGCTGTTATTATTAATATAGCTTAACAACATTGAATAACTGAAGCCCTCCCCTCAGCAGTCACAGCGCCTTGCACATAGTAGGTTTGTTAATTGATCTTTGATGCATTGAGATGCCGTCCCGGGACTGGGCGTGACTTTTCATGAGTGGTGGAGCAGCGCCATCGTGTGGCTATAGTGCAGAACACAGACCTTCCGGCAGCGTGCACGAGGGACCCAATGGGGAGGGGGGCTGCTGAGGTCCTTTCAGGACAAATGCAAGGAAAAGTCAGTTTGACACCACGGAGCAAGGCGAAGTTTCTTTGCCCCTACAGGTGGTACAGGCTCAGAGTATAAACAGGTGCAACAAGGGTTTGAAACAGCATTCTGGATTATTTCTCTATCAAGTAGTTTTGGGGAGATAGGACGCACCTGGGGAACAACCCAACCACGTGGTCAAAGCCGGCTGCTCTGGGCTGGCTCTGTTCCACAGGTGCTGTTCATTCTTCATATAAGAAGACCTGAGGCCGGGTGCAGTGGCTCACACCTGTAATCCCAGCACGTTGAGAGGCCGAGGCGGATGGATCACTTGAGGTGAGGTATTTTAGACCAGCCTGGCCAATATGGTGAAACCCCGTGTCTACTAAAAATACAAAAATTAGCAGGAAATCGTTTGAATCCAGGAGGCAGAGGTTGCAGTGAGCCAAGATCATGCCACTGCACTCTAGCCTGGGCAATAGAGTGAGACTCTCTCAAAAAAAGGTGGGGGACCGGGCATTGTGGCATACACCTGTAATCCCAGCACTTTGGGAGGCTGAAGTGGGTAGATCACAAAGTCAGGAGTTCCAGACCAGCCTGACCAACATGGTGAAAGGAAACCCATCTCCACTAAAAATACAAAAATTAGCCAGGCGTGGTAGCGTGCACCTGTAATCCCAGCTACTTGGGAGACTGAAGCAGGAGAATTGCTTTAACCTGGGAGGTGGAGGCTGCAGTGAGCCAAGATCACACCATTGCACTCCAGCATGGGTGAAAAAGTAAGACTCCCTCTCAAAAAAAAAAAAAAAAAAAAGAAGACTTGAACTTGGCTGTGCCACTCACAAGCTGTGTGACCTTGAGTAGACTATTGCCTTCTCTGGGCACACAGTTTCATCTGTGTAATGAGGTCATGATCCCTGCACCAGTCACCTCAGAGAGTCATTGCGAAGATCAAATGGCTTAAGAGAAGCACAACAAGTTTAGAAATAGTCAAGTGCTGGCCGGGCACCTCAAGTGGCTCACACCTGTAATCGCAGCACTTTGGGAGGCCGAGGCAGGTGGATCACGGGGTCAGGAGTTCAAGATCAGCCTGGCCAACTTGGTGAAACCCCGTCTCTACTAAAAATACAAAAATTAGCTGGGCTTGATGGCATACACCTGTAATCCCAACTACTCAGGAGGCTGAGGCAGGAGAATTGCTTGAACCCAGGGGGCGGAGTTTGCAGTGAGCCGAGATTGTGCCACTGCACTCCAGCCTGGGCTACAGAGCAAGACTCTGTCTCAAAAAAAAGGAAGAAGGAAATGGTCAAGTGCTGTACAAACACGATGAGTGGTGATCATTACAATTTCCAATAACAGCAGTAACAGGCATTGACTGAGCTCCGCACTGTGCTAAACCCTTTAGCACATAATCTCACATACTTCCCACTAAACCTTACCAAATAAGTACTCCAAGAGGCCTATTTTGTAGATGAGGACATTGGAGTTCAGAGGAGTTTGAAATCTTTCCCAAAGTCACACTGAACTAATAAGGAGAAAAGTCAGGATTTGAACTCAGGACAGTGGGACCTCCCCAAAGTGAGGGAGTCTTGATAGTTCCAGCCACAGAAATGGGACTTACAGGGAGCCCCTGATAGGCAGGTGGGTGCCTCAAAGAAAACAAAAGAATTGTTGAAATTTCTCCTCTTTTGCCCAGGAACTTCTGCTTCCTTCCCATTTCTACCCCAGTACCCGCCATGACCTTGGAGCCTCCTAGGAGAAGGAAACCCCTGGGCTCTGCATTCAGGGTCCTGCTCATGGCCAAAGTCAGAGAACCTCCAAGCATTCCCTTGCCGAGTCCAAGCCTGACCAAAGGCCGTGTGTGCTCCTTTAAGGGACTGGCAAGGGCAATGTGGGGGTGGACCCCTTCAAGGTCACAGTTAAACAGATGGCGCCAAAATCTATTGGGAGAAGGTGGCTATTTGTCAACGATCATAATAACCCTCGCACATCTAGAGTCCTCTGGCTTGCGCTGATGAGATGTCTGAGATTCCCCCCTGTCCACTTTCTCAGCGTTTGGCCCTCAGAATGCTGAGATCAGAATCCTTAGCTCTACCTTACGGATGAGGAAACTGAGGTCCAAGGCAAGGAAGTGACTTATTTGAGGTCATACTACAAGTAAGAGGCAGAGACAGGTCTCAAGTCCAAGATTCCAGAGCACAAATCCTCCTCTAACTCCCGAGGAATCCAGAGACAAGGGGAGGTCGAGTGGCCCAGAACTGTTTCTGGTTGACAGCGCTGGTTCTAGAGAAAGTAGTCCAGAAACGTTTCTGGTTGGTAATCCTAGTTCTAGCCCCACTTTTGCCATCAGCGGACTGTGGGGGCCCAGACAAGCCACTGGGCCTCGGTGGCTTTATGGCAGAGATTCCTCGTGAGCTCTGACTTTGCGTCCTTTATTCTTGTCCTTGAGCCATAAAGATGAGGGTGTTCAGCAGCATCTGCAGGTTTTATAGAGAAGCAGCTGTGACTTTGCTTCCCTTGGGAAGCTTTTCCTGACTGCCCAAGGCTGAGTTATTATTGCTCATTGTGCTCTCACAGCACCCACAGTGTTGCACTGCAATTTGTCAGCAAACTCCCAGAGGCCCAGGCGGCAAATGCGCATGACTATGGAGAAGGCTGAATATGGGGCAATAGGGAGTAGTGGGGACTGAGGCAAAGTAGAGAGCCCCCGGCCAAGGGGGCAGCTCCTATTCAGCTCCAGCTTCTTCTCATCACGCAGGAAGGCCAGCCAGGTGTTGCCAGATCTTAAGAGAAGCCAGGGAGCCGGCGTGGTGGACCACGCCTATAATCCCAGCACTTTGGGAGGCCGCAGCGGGTGGATCACCTGAGGTCAGGAGTTCAAGAACAGCCTGGTCAACGTGGTGAAACTCTGTCTCTACTAAAAATACAAAAATTAGCTGGGCGTGGTTGTGGGTGCCTGTAGTCCCAACTACTCAGGAGGCTGAGGCAGGAGAATTACTTGAACCAGGAGGCAGAGGTTGCAGTGAGCTGAGATCACACCATTGCATTCCAGTCTGGGCGACAGAGCAAGACTCTGTTTCAAAAAAAACGCTGGACTTTTAGGTGAAAACTGCTTTTTAAACAGACTCAAAATATATTTCATTAAGGACTTTATAGATATTGCAGTCCCTGGATTAGTCATATCTAATTCCCCATTAGACTCTGGGTTACTTGGCCCAGCGCAGCGGCTCATGCCTGTAATCCCAGCACTTTGGGAGGCTGGGGCAGGTGGATCACTTGAGGTCAGGAGTTCCAGACCAGCCTGGGCAACATGGTGAAATCCCGTCTCTACTAAAAAACATGAAAATTAGCAGGGTATGGTGGTAGGTACCTGTAATCCCAGCTACTCAGGAGGCTGAGGCAGGAGAATCGTTTGAACCCAGAAACAGAGGTTGCAGTGAGCCGAGATCGCACGACCACACTCCAGCCTGAGTGACAGAGCGAGACTCCGTCTTGAAAAATGAAGAGAGATGAGAACAACACCATGCTGCCAAAAGCGGAGGCCGGAGGTTCAGAGAGGGGCACCTACTAGCCCACAACTAGATGGCCAGATGAAGCCAAAATCCATGTTTCTCTTTTGCCCTAAGACACCAAGTCCCAGCTTCCAACAGAAGAAAACATATGGAGCAGGGAGAAGGAGCCAAGGAGAGGCCTGGTTATTGCTCATCCCATTGAAACAGTCAAACACTCTCTAAACTAGCTAAGTGGTTCCGAAGGAAATGGAATCTATTTTGTCTCCTGTCGCCAGGGCTGCAAATCCTGATATATCTCAGGCCACGTCAGCGAAGCGGATGGCTCAGCACTTGGAGACGTGCCCACACGAGGCAGGAAGTAGGGTGGATGATTCAACAGGTGCCTCTCTATTCTGAGAACTGGTCCTGTGACGGGTGAGCGTACATGCAGCTGAAATAAAAAATAATTTTGAATGCGGCCCGTCGGAACGTACAGCAAGCCTCCCTGTCTTCCGGGGGACGTGCAGCCTTCTTTGGGGCTTTCATCTTTCCAGGTTTTCTATTTCTGAAATTTTGCTGAGACAACAAGGTTCTTGGGAGGCCGGGGTGGGCTGGTGACTCAACAGCTTCCCTTCCTATTGGCACATCCTCCAACAGGATGATAAAATGGCTGCCGTTCTACCTGGGACACCATGTTCCTTGCCCTCGATCTGTCTCAGCTGCAAAATAGGGGTAGTGATCTCCGCTTAGCTGAGACAGAAAAGTTTGGTACAGATAGCACAGGTCCGCAATTTCTCATCTGAAATCCTCAAGTCTCAATGTGCTTTCTATTTTTATTTATTTATTCATTTGTTTATTTATTTATTTATTTACTTTGAAACACGGTTTCACTCTGTCACCCAGGCTGGAGTACAGCGGCGCAATTTTGGCTCACTGCAACCTCTGCCTCCTCCTCCCGGGTTCAAGCGGTTCTCATGCCTCAGGCTCCCAGTAGCTGGAATTATAGATGCATGCCACCATACCCAGCTAATTTTTGTATTATTAGAGATGGGGTTTCACCATGTTGACCAGGCTGGTCTCGAACTCCTGACCTCAGGTAATCCACCCACCTCAGGCTCCTAAAGTGCTGGGATTACAGGCATGAAGTCACCACATCCAGCCTCAGTGTGTGCTTTATAACTTGGAATTCTTAGGATTCCTGAAAGGTTTTAGAGCGGATCTACCGCATATCAGGTGACAAGCCAGTGAGCTCTGGAGCAATATTCCATAAACCCTTTCATTTTTCTGCAGCAAAATGTATAAATATTCACGCTAAGTGGGACAAAATAAAGACTATAAATAACCTCACATCCAATTCATATCAGATGTGCCATCAAATGCTTGCCCCAATCTCATGAAAAAGCTTTAGATTTTCAGAGCTTTGGAGATTTGGGAGTTGTGCATGGAGAGCGCCAGCTTTGGTTTCAGGCACACCTGGGTTTCTGTTCCAACTGCACCCTGACCAGCTGGTTCACCTGGGGCAAGACATTCCTCCTCTCTGAGCCTCAGTGTTCTCATCTACAAAATGGGTTGATAGTTCCTATGGTGCTTCTTAGAAGACACGCAAGGAAATACAGGTTGCCACCCTGGAAGAGAAGCTGGCCACACTGACAGGTCTCAATGAGATGAATCCACCACAGGATATCCGGGATATATCTGCACACAAGGCAGGGACCGACTTCCCTTCGACCACACATAAAGCTGACGCATAGCAGAAGATCCATTTATTATTGGAGAGCACAATAAATACCAAGCTGGGCGAGGTGGCTCATGCCTGTAATCCCAGCACTTTGGGAGGCTGAGGCAGGTGGATCACGAGGTAGGAGTTCAAGACAAGCATGACCAACATGGTGAAACCCCATCTCTACTAAAAATACAAAAATTAGCCAGGCGTGGTGGTGCGCACCTGTAATCCCAGCTGCTCAGGAGGCTGAGGCAGGAGAATTGCTTGAAACTGGGAGGCAAAAGCTGAGGTGAGCCCAGATCGTGCCACTGCACTCAAGCCTGTGCTACAGAGTGAGACTTGGTCTCAAATAAATAAATAATTACCCCACCAATAGAACAGAGCACCTTCGTCAGCCTAACCAGCACATGCTTCCCTACGGCACAGGTTCCATGAGGATTCATGGTCTCACAGCACTGCTTAGTGGGAGGGAGTCAGAATAAACAAGAGCATTAAGAAGCATTGATTAGCCAGGCACAGTGACTCACGCCTGTAATCCCAGCACTTTGGGAGGCCAAGGTAGGTGGATCACCTGAGGTAGGGAGGTTGAGACCAGCTTGGCCAACATGGAGAAACCCTGTCTCTACTAAAACTACAAAAAAAATTAGCCAGGCATGGTGGCAGGTGCCTGTAATCCCAGCTACTCAGGAGGCTGAGGCAGGAGAATCTCTTGAACCTGGGAGGTGAAGGTTGTGGTGAGCTAAGATCACACCATTGCGCTCCAGTCTGGGCAACAAGAGCAAAACTCCATCTCAAAAAAAAAAAAGGGAGGCCAGGCATGTCTCATGCCTGTAATCCCAGCACTTCGGGAGGCCAAGGCAGGCAGATCACGCAGTCAGGAGTTCAAGACCAGCCTGATCAACATGGTAAAAATGCAAAAATCAGCTGGGCATGGTGGCACACACCTGTAATCCCAGCTACTCAGGAGGCTGAGGCAGGCGAATTGCCTGAAACTGGGAGGCAGAGGTTGCAGCGAGTCAAGGTTGCAGCGAGCTGAGATGGCACCACTGCACTACAGCCTGGGCGACAGAGTGAGACTCCGTGTCAAAAAAAAAGAAGAAAAGGCCAGTGTACATCCACCCCTAAGATGTCCACGACAGTATCTCCCACTCCACATACTTGCTCCAGTACCTTTTGCTTTACCCAGCAAGAAATTCTGTCTCTGTCCTCGCTCGCCCTTGACTCTGGGCAGGCTTATGACTCACTTGGAACCAACAAGTTACAGGCATGGGAGTGGTGCTGCATAATTTCACCAGCTTGCTCACCAGAATCCTTGTTCTAAACTCCCCACGTGGACTCACTAAACAGAGACCCTGAGACTAACTGGAGAGAGACAGAAAGAGAAGCTCCATCCAAACCAAGCTATAAAGCATGAGAGACCCCAGGTCAGAACCACCCAGCCAAACCCTCCCCAAATTCCTGACCCACAGAAACTGAGAGACATAATAAAAAGACTTGTTTTCAGCCACTAGCTTTTGGTATGATTGTTACACAGCAGCAGAGAACCAGTAACAGAGAACCATTTTCTTTCCCTTCTGCCAAGAGTGACCATACCTCCCAGTTTAAGTGGGACAATCCCAGTTTACACCTTTTAACTGCCATAATTACTGAAAGTAATCCCTTTCTCTCGCCCAAAGTGCCCCAATTTGAATGGTAAATCATACACCCACTACATCTGGCCAAGTTCTCAGAACGCACTTCAGATCCTGGCAACAACTCTTCACTCACAGTCTAGAAGAATCAAAATGTATGAGGTGCCTTGTAGAGAGAGTGTTCGAGAAATCGATGCTGCTTCCTTCTCCTTCTCCTAATTCTGTACTGTCTGAATGCTCAGCAGTATTTTGCCCAGAGATGGCTTCCGGCTCCGTGGCTCATGCTTGTAATCCCAGCACTTTCAGAAGGTAAGGCAGGTGGATCACCTGAGGTCTGGAGTTTGAGACCAGCCTGACCAACATGGCAAAACCTAAAATACAAAAATTACTACTAGAAATACAAAAATTTGCTGGGTGTGGTGATGGGCGCCTGTAATCCCAGCTATTTGAGAGGCTGAGGTGGGAGAATCACTTGAACTGGGAAGCGGAGGTTGCAGTGAGCCAAGATCGCACCACTGCCCTTCAGCCTGGACAACAAAGCAAGACTCCATCTCAAGAAAAAGAGAGAGAGACAGAGATGGCTTCGGGAGCAGGCTTAGTCCCCTCACAGTCCCCAGGATGCTCTCCCCCAACAAACCTGCATCCTCCTTAAAACAGGATACCTGTTACAGACACAGCTCCCAGGCAAGCCCAGGGCTGCCCCTTGCACCAGAGTGCTCGCAGTAAGGCCCTCCCATGGGGAAATTCTGGAGCTGCCGCTGATAGTCAAGACACAAGGCTCTGAGTTCCTTAGAGAGAGCAGGCAAGAGACAAAGGAAGGGCCAGACAACCCTGCAACTGTCTTTGTATTTATCTCTCTCTTTTTCTGTGGGACAGGAATTTGGGGTGGGCTTGGCTGGGTGGTTCTGCCCTGGGGTCTCTCAGGAAAGGCCTTCTTCACCAACCCTGTAAGGGTGGAAGCTTCCGAGTCTACAAAACTGCTCTCAAATCCTGGCTGCACCATTTGTTCACTGAACCAAGTCCTCAACTGCTCTGAGCCTCTTTCTCCCCACCTGCATAAAAGGGAAGGTCCATGGCAATTTCAAGGAACCTTTAGAAAAAAATCAAAGATGAAATTATTTACATAAAGCCCGCAGCACCGTGCCTGGCATAAAGTAAGCACTCAATCAACGTTATTTTCTTTTTTAAGTCACAAGAGCTTACTATTAGAAAACGCGCCTGTCTTACCTGAAAGGGATGGGGCAGGACAGGACAGCAAGAAGAGCCAATCAGCCGGGCGAGGCGGCTCACGCCTGTAATCCCAGCACTTTGGGAGGCCGAGGCGGGTCGATCAGGGGTCAAGAGATCGAGACCATCCTGCCCAACACGGTGAAACTCCGTCTCGACTAAAAATACCCAAAAAATTAGCCGAGCGTGTTGGCGTGTTGCTCCCAGATACTCAGGAGGCTGAGGCGGGAGAATTGCTTGAAACCAGAAAACGGAAGTTGCAGTGAGCCGCGATGGCCCCACTGCACTGCAGCCTGGCAATAGAGCGAGATGCCGTCTCACACTCAAAAAAGAAAGAACGAAAAAGAAAAGAAACCCTAGAGCAGCAAGAGTGTATCCAAGCATGAGGTGAGATAGGAGTAAAAAGTGACAGCATTCAGCCGGGCGCGGTGGCTCACCCCTGTAATCCCAGCACTTTGGGAGGCTGAGGCGGGCAGATCACGAGGTTAAGAGATCAAGCTCATCCTGGCCAACATGGTGAAATCCTGTCTCTACTAAAAATACAAAAATTAGCTGGGCGTGGTGGCGCACACCTGTAGTCCCAGCTACTCAGGAGGCTTAGGCAGGAGAAATGCTTGAACCCGGGAGGCGGAGGTTACAGGGAGCCAAGAGCGTGCCACTGCCCTCCAGGCTGGCAAAAGAGCAAGATTCCATCTCAAAAAAAAAGATAGTATTCAAGATGTATTGTGCACGTAGAATAAAGAGAATTTAGTGAGGCTGTAAATGTGGTAGGGAAAAGGAAAGAACTACGAATGATGACTGAGGTTTTCCACTGGGCACAATTCACCAGATGCCATTAACAAAAATTAGGGGAAAAAAATGAACAGTTGGGAGACAGCTTAGGGAAATAGGTGCTGCTATGAGCATTCTCATTTTTCAGATGAATGAGCAGGTTTCAAGAGGCTGAATAACCTGTCCAAGTTCACCCAACTGATGAGTGGAATTACTAAGTCCTTTCACATACATTTATTTTCACCCTCACAGCACCCTCTATCATCTCCAATTTACAAATAAGGAAACAGGACCAGGGATGTGAAGGCCACATGCGGCTAGAAAGTGGCAGAGCCTAGACATCAGATATGTCTAATGACATACATTTTCTTTTTTTTTTTTTTTTTTTTTTTTTTTTTGAGACGGAGTTTTGCTCTTGTTACCCAGGCTGGATGGAGTGCAATGGCGCGATCTCGGCTCACCGCAACCTCCGCCTCCTGGGTTCAGGCAATTCTCCTGCCTCAGCCTCCTGAGTAGCTCGGATTACAGGCACGCACCACCATGCCCAGCTGATTTTTTTGTATTTTTAGTAGAGACGGGGTTTCACCATGTTGACCAGGATGGTCTCGATCTCTTGACCTTGTGATCCACCCACCTTGGCCTCCCAAAGTGCTGGGATTACAGGCTTGAGCCACCGCGCCCGGCCAACATACATTTTCTAAGAAAGGAGACATGCCAGAAGGCTAAGGAAATCTATGCCGGGTAGAAAGAATCTGAGGTTTGAATAAAGTCATGCCCTCAGATTCTCTTTCATTGTTTTAAAGTTCCGAAAAAAACACACCAGGAGGAACTCCATAGGCTGGGAGTTGCTGAGGGGACAGCACTGTTACCTAGCGTAGTAAAGCAGTTCCTGAGTCATCACTTCAGAATTTCAGTGAATCCGGAGTTCCTGGGTTCCAGCATAAACATATCTGTACAATCTATCAAAGTGAGACTCAGAATCTGAATTTTTAAAAATACCATGCTGGTCAAGTGTGGTGGCTCACGCCTGTAATCCCAGCCCTTTGGGAGGCTGAGGCAGGAGGACTGCTTGAGCCCAGGAGTTAAAGACCAGCCTTCGCAATATGATGAGACTTTGTCTCCACAAGATTTTTTTTAAAAAATTAGCCAGGCAGCCGGGCACAGTGAAAATCCTTTATGTACTAAAAATACAAAAATTGGCCGGGCATGGTGGTAAGCACCGGCAATCCCAGCTACTGGGGAGGCTGAGGCAGGAGAATTGCTTGCACCTGGGAAGCAGAGGTTGCAGTGAGCTGAGACCGTGCCACTGCACTCCAGCCTGGATGACAGAGCGAATCGCCGGGGGGGAAAAATATGGTGGCATGCCAGGTATGGTGGCATGCGCCTGTAGTCTCAGCTGCTACGGACACTAAGGTGAGAGGATCACTTTAGACCAGGAATTAGAGACCAGCCCAGGCAACAGAGTGAGACCCTGTCTCTACAAAAAAAAAAAAAAAAAAAAAAACAATTTATTTATTATTATTATTATTATTATTGGAGACGGAGTTTTGCTCTTTGTTGCCCAGGCTGGAGTAGAGTGGGGTGATCTCGGCTCACTGCAACCTCGGCTTCCAGGGTTGAAGCGATCCTCCTGTCTCAGCCTCCAATTAGCTAGGATTAGAGGCATGCGCCACCACACCCGACTAGTTAACGAGTTTCACCATGTTGGCCAGGCTGGTCTCGAACTCCTGACCTCAGGTGATCCTCGTCTCGGCCTCCCAAAGGGCTAGGATTACAGGCGTGACCCACCACGCCCGGCCCAAAATTTTTAAAAATAATTAGCTGGCCGGGTACTATGGCTCATGCCTGTAATCCTAGCCCTTTGGGAGGCCCAGGTGGGTGCACTGCTTGAGCTCAGGAGTTTGAGACAAACCTGAGCACCATGGTAAAACCCCATCTCTACCAAAAAAAAAAAAAAAACACAAAAATCAGGCAGGCGTGGTGGTGCGTTACCTGCCAAAAAAACACAAAAATCAGGCAGGCGTGGTGGTGCGTGCCTGCGTTGACCCAGCTACTCAGGATGCTGAGCTGGGAGGATCGAAGGTGCATTGAGCCGTGATCCTGCCATTCCATTCCAGCCTGGGGAACGAAGCTGCCTAAAATAAATAAATAAAAAGTGTCACAGAAATCTCTGCCCTACAGTGAAGTTTGAGAACCGTGGAAGTAAGGTTTAAACTCTGGCGACTAGAACCCTAAACTAGCAGTGTGATCTAGTCAGGGCACTCGGCACCTCTGAGCCTAAAACCCCGACCGAGCGCCCCGTGCGCTGAGAAGCACACTAAGCATGCGGATAGAGCAGGCGGGGAGTCGCGGGGGACTGTGAGATACAAGGAGACCCAGGCGTGCCGCGAAGCATTGTGGGACACAGAGGGGCACCAGCCGCTCCCCGCCTCCAGCTTCGATTGCGCGGTCGCCACATTTCAATGACGAACACCCTCTTTGAGTTACCCCGGATACGGCCTGACGTAACAGCAATCACACCTCTGGCGTCCGGATGCCTAATAGGCTATTGAGGACACCTCGCAAAGCTCATTAACGGATTTCCGGCTGAACCTTCGCTTTACGGCTCGTGAGTTCTTCCGTCCAACCCAGAGGAAGCGGGAGTGCAGTTTACGACAGCGCCGGTCGTGTTTACGGCAGTGCCTACTGCGCGCGCATGTTTCCTCGTTTCCGGGTTTCTCGGAGAGCTGCTGCAAACGCGGTGCCCGGCCCGCACCATCTGTTGCCATCCAGGCCGGCCGAGGCCATTGCAGGTGAGCGGCGTGTTTCATAGGTTCCTGCGGACCTCTGAAGCCGGCTCCCACTAGGCCCAGCCTTCGGGGGCTTTCCGGAAGAGACCTCTCTTAGTCCCTTCCTGCCGTTGTGGTCCCTCCACTGGGCGGGGCAGGAATCCACCTTCGCGGGGGCCCCAGGTTCCTCACTCTACTGGGCTCGGGACAGTAGTGGATGAGGTCCCTGGCCCTAGGCTCTGCTCAGTGCCCGTGGGCTGGGTTTTGATTGTCACTTAACCCATCTGGGTCACAAGGTATTTCTGAAGTGGACAGAGACTCTGAGTTTTTCAGTGGGGTCCTAGGGGTGCCAGGCTGAGCGGTGTTTGGCCCCTGTTCTGAGGAATTCATAGTGCATAGGTTACCTTCTCTTTTTTGTGAAACGGGAGGCTAGGATAGAGAATAGACCTGATCTCTGATCTTAAACCTACCCGACCCCCGGTTCAGCGATTGACGGCGTACGAGCTGTAGTGGCCTGCCAGCCACCGAGCCCCTGCTGACTGCTCTCTTGGTACCTCCCTACCCTGCCCCTGTGACCAATACAGCTGTTACTTCGTTTTAACTGAGTGGCTCAGTTTCTGCTACTGGTTCCGTTCTGCCCTCCTTTTAAAAAAAAAAAAGCTACTAAAGACAGGATATTGGGCTGCCCAGCTGTAATATAATGAAAAGAAAGCTGGACTGACTGACAGCAAGCAACCCTGGAAATCAAATCTGTTTTGAAATGATGAGGTCAGCTGCTTGACTAGGCTGAGCTTCAAATTTTTGTCTCTAAAGTGGAAGTGGGGGTTATTAATGGTGTTAAAGTATCTGGCACAGTGCCTGACACGTAGGGGCTCAGTAACGTTTAATATGAATTGTTTTAAGACCACCACCCTTTTCTTCTGTCCTCTTCCTATAGTTCCTATTAGGAAGATAAAGCTTCTGGGTTCATTCTGTGTTGCTGTCACCCAAATGTCCTCTCTGAAGGAAGCCTTAATCTCCCCAGCATGGGGCTTTAAGGAGGGTTTACTAAGTGCATTATCCTGTTCTCTCTGATTGCTCTCCAGCCTCCAAAAAATATTTGGTTTTTTTTAGAAATGGAGTCTTGCTCTGTTGCCCAGGCTGGAGTACAATGCCGTGATCTTCACCCACTGCCACCTCTGCCTGCCGGGTTCAAGCGGTTCTCCTGCCTCAGCTTCCTGAGTCGCTGGGATTACAAGTCCATGCTACCATGCCTGGCTAATTTTTGTATTTTTAGTAGAGACGGGGTGTCACCATGTTGGCCAGGCTGGTCTCGAACTCCTGACCTCGTGATCCACCCACCTTGACCTCTCAACGTGCTGGGATTACAGGCATGACCCACCACATCTGGCCTCCAAGATATATTTGTGTAGTGAATTTTCCTCTAGGAAGTCAGTCACCTTCTAAGCATTTTCAGGTTACAACAGATGACAAATGTATAGATTTTTAATAGGAAGTGTTAGGCAACCATCTGCTATAGAGCCCGGTTTTTTAATTCCCATGAGAGGGCTATAGCATTATGCAGATTGTGGACTCGAATCAGACTGCTTTGTTTCACATTTTGCATCAACTAGCATTTCAACTTTGGGCAATTTCTTTATTTCTCTATGCTTTGGTTTTCTTATCTGGAAAGTGCCTGTATCGTTGGCTCCTACCTTCCAGGACTGTTGGCAAGATTGAAAGAATGAATGCATGGTAAACACTAAGAACAGTGTGTGGCAGCATTCATGAACATTTGTCATGGCCACTTTGAGCCTGAGGTCTATGGGGATCTCCCTGGCCATCTGGCAGTTCTTTTGCCTGGCTTTATGTCCACTTGCTCTGCACACAGGGTTTTTGTTGATGGCAGAAAATTAAACAGTAAGAAAGGAAAATTGAATTTCAGGATATACTCAAAGATCCTTTTTTCTCAGCACTCTATATGCATAAATGTATTTTTGCAAGTCTGAATACTTGTGTGGCGTTTTACAAAGTGGTTAAAACAAGGATCTTACTTATTTTGGAGATGAAAATGTCTAAGGTGACCGGGCACAGTGGCTCACGCCTATAATCCCAGCACTTTGGGAGGCTGAGGCGGGCGGATCATTTGAGGTCAGGAGTTAGAGACCAGCCTGGACAAACAACATGGTGAAACCCCATCTCTACGGGGCATGGTGACACATGCCTGTAACCCCAGCTACTCTGAAGGCTGAGGCAGGAGAATCGCTTGAACCCAGGAGGTGGAGGTTGCACTGAGCCTAGATCACGCCACCACACTCCAGCCTGGACAACAGAGCAAGACTCCACCACAAAAAGAAAAGACTACTAAGGCTTAGAGAAGTTGAGTTTATATGAGTAGGTGAAGGTGTATCTGAGAACCAAAACAAGGTTATTATATTTGGAAAAAAGTTAGTACATTGTATCAAATCTGTGACACAATTGAATTTCTTTAAATGCTTTTATTACATAACACACACAAACACACAAAAAAAAACTGCCAATCAGTATGACACCCTGTGAAGCACAGGGTGCAGCCTCATTTTAAAGATGTTACAGTAAAAAGAGAGTGTCGTGGAATTAATGAAATATGGTAAACCAGTTTTGTTTGCATTCTTCACAGTTTTAAGTATCATTTACAAGAAAACAGTAGTAGTGGCTCAACAGTCAAGGGTTCCATTTTGTGTGTTGCTTTTTGAATTCTATCATTTATGTCTTTGCTTATTTCATATGGAGGGCTTTTTGTACTCTGAGGCCTTCGTTCATGCAGCTACTCACATTGTTTATATTTTTAAGGTTTTCGAAGATGGCAAAGTTCATGACCCCTGTGATCCAGGACAACCCCTCAGGCTGGGGTCCCTGTGCGGTTCCCGAGCAGTTTCGGGATATGCCCTACCAGCCGTTCAGCAAAGGAGATCGGCTAGGAAAGGTACTTGCCTGTCAGCAAGAGTCTGAATCTTTGCAGCTGTGGCTGCTACTCTCCAGTCCCTGTTTAGATGGTATTGTCTTGAAAGCTTAACTCCTGTATTTCTTACAGCATTGCCAGCTGAGAAAGGTTATCGTCTCTGGGTGTAGTCATAGGAGAGCTAGGCTCTTACAAAGGTGTTGCGAGCGAATTCTGAGACTCTTCCAAGCTATCTTCTCGCTTTCAGGGGTTTCTGGGTCTGCAGAAACTTGCCTGCTTGACCTGTGCGTTCTCTGTCTTTCCTTGTTCCTCATAGGTTGCTGACTGGACAGGAGCCACGTACCAAGATAAGAGGTACACAAGTAAGTGTTTCTGCAACCCACTGCCCCAGTCAGGCCTTAGGAAAGCTCTTCTGTTTTCTAATGACCTTCATCTGAAAGCTTTTTAGAATGGGAAGGAATTGCTAACAATAATTTATAGTTTCGTTGAACAGATTTCAAAATCTGTTGAAAACATATTTGCAATGCAAGACACCCGTTAAAAAAAAAAAAAGAAAGAAAGAAAAAGAATTTAAAAAGTAAACATATTAGCCAGGTGTGGTGGCAGGCACCTGTAATCCCAGCTACTCAGGAGGCTGAGGCAGGAGAATCCCTTGAACCCAGGAGGCGGAGGTTGCAGTGAGCCGAGATCATGCCACGGCACTCCAGCCTGGTGACAGAGCCATACGCTGTCCTGGTACCATAAAAAGGCTTTTTCTCTCTGCCATTTCAGATAGTTGGAAGTGGCTGCCTGGAGCATTAAGTTAGGATATCTAAGGCTGAGACTGGCAAGAAAGTATATCATCATCTATTAGACAGACCTGCCTTGGGCCCCTGATGATGGAGGTGGTGGTCAGTAATAAGTAACTCAGATTCTCACACAGCAAAGCAGAGTGAAATGGGTTAGCTTGAGTCCTTCAGCTTCTTGGCTTACAAAGTTCTTTAGGCCGGAGTTTTTTCAAAATTGAATGTACATGTGAATCACCTGGGGATCTTGTTAGAATGCTGATTCTGATTGAGTAGGTATGGGGTAGGACTGTGAGTCAGTGTGTCTGACAAGCCTCTGGCCAACGCTGCAGGTCTCAAGACCACACTTGAATAGCAAGGCAGACTCCTGCGGATCTGGTCAAGCCTGTAGGTATAGTTACTACATGCCATCACCTTTGCCTACAGATAAATACTCCTCTCAGTTCGGTGGTGGAAGTCAATATGCCTATTTCCATGAGGAGGATGAAAGTAGCTTCCAGCTGGTGGATACAGCACGCACACAGAAGACAGCCTACCAGCGGAATCGGATGAGATTTGCCCAGGTAGGCCCAGAGCCAGCACCCTCACCACCTTGGGGCTATTGCCATTGGCCAGGACCTGCTAAAAAACGCTACCTTGTGACTCCTGATGAGAGAGGAAAGCATATGATAGGTCTAGTGAATCTCAGGTCACTGTTCCATAACAAGTGGTAGCAAGGTAAACTTGCACTAGGTTCAGGGATGTATCTAAATAGTTTATATTTCTGTTGAGGAGCTAGGACATCAGACCCATATGCTGAAAACATATTTGTGCTGGATAAGAAGGTGCACCTGTGGCTGTCACCACACTTAATTGCTGTTTGCAGACTTTATTAAGTAGATGGTCCAGTCAGGTGGCGTATTATTACTTAAAGAGGCAGACACCGTAACTCTTAATAAGACCCAATAAATGTACTTCAGTGAAAAATATGTATGGGAGTATACGTCTAAGCCAAGTCCAAGTACTTCCCCCACTCACACCCCCAAGCTGTTGATGCCATAGAGTGAAAGCACAGAGTAAGATGTGAAACTTGGGATTTGGCATCCTAAAGTTACTCTAAAGACCTCCCACTCGTTCTGCCTATTGTGAGCCAAACTCCAAGATTTTAACACGGATGTTTCTTCAATGCCCAGAGGAACCTCCGCAGAGACAAAGATCGTCGGAACATGTTGCAGTTCAACCTGCAGATCCTGCCTAAGAGTGCCAAACAGAAAGAGAGGTGAGATGCTCATCCTGCTGGAACAAGATGCCCTTTCCAGCCTGGCCGCACTTGGAAATCATAGGACCAAAGCAGGGGGATGGTTGTCTTCCCCGCCATTGTGGAAAAAAAAGAAAAAGGGGGAAAACAGTTTCTACTACCAGTTACACCACCTTTTAGCTTGTCGTTCTCAGGCCCGTTCACGGCAGACAGCATGCGCAGGAAACTGACTCCTTATGCTGGCCGTGTGCACCGAAGGGAAACACGGGCAGGCAAGAAGAGGCTCTGGAGCTTGCCTAGGCTCAGTTCTGCTATGGGACAACTCCAGGAAGCCCCATATATGCTGGCCCTGTGAGCCTCCTGGTGTTGTGTGGTACAGAGGCCACTACAGCCCACATTGGAACTGTCAGTGAACAGTCCCTGTAGGTGAAGCACAACATACCCGGTCAGCATTTGGAGGCAGTATGCCTTTTCTAGCATCTCCAGTGTGCATCCTCGGGGTCTCTTCCTTTCTCTAAGCCCATTTTTCTTAGTTGAAAGGAGTTGGTGGTGATGGAAAGGTTTTGCTCAAGAGGGTGGCAGCCTGTGCCTTTTGAAGAAGCCACTGATTTAAAGATCTGCGCTGAGATCATAATACTTTTATCATTCCAGAGAACGCATTCGATTGCAGAAAAAGTTCCAGAAGCAATTTGGGGTTAGGCAGAAATGGGATCAGAAATCACAGGTGATGTATTTATACCAGAATTCTGCCTGGAAATTTGTTTGTTCAGTTGTCTTTATAATAGCTTAATTGGGATACATACTTCACATACCTACAATTTAGTGGTTTTTAATGCAATTTGCAGAGTTGTATAACTGGTCAATTTCAGACCATTTTCATCACCCTCAAAATCTCTGTACCCGTTATAGTCACCCTGGCTTGGTCTCTGTTCGGTTGCTAGAACAGAATATCTGAGAGTGGGTACATTATAAAGCGGTTTCTTTAGCTCACAGTTCTGGAGACTCGGCAGTCCTGAATCAGGAGCTGCATCTGGTGAGGACATCATGCTGCTTCATAGCATGGCAGAAAAAAACAGGGAGGAGGGTACAACAGAGAAAAGGGAGCTAAACTCTTGGGGCAGTTAGCCCATTTCCGAGAGAAGGGCATGAGGCATTCCTTTTAACAACCTAATCTCTTAAAGGCCCTACCTCCCAGCACTGCCACAGTAGCAACCAGATTGCCACGTGAATTCCAGGAGGCACACCCAAATGCTAACACCCCCAAACCCCCCGGCCCCAGGCAGCTAGGAATCTCTGTTTTCTGTCTCTGGATTTTTTGTTCTAGACATTTTACATAAATGGAATCCTAAAATATATGGTCTTTTGTGACTGGCGGCTTTTATTTAGCCTGTTTTCAAGGGACATCCATATGGTAGCATGTGTTGATACACTTGTCCTTCAATATACCAAGATCCACACATGCTCAGGTCCCACAGTGGGCCTGTGGTACCCGCATATATGAAAAGTCAGCCCTCCATATACTTGGGGTTTGCTTCCTAAGAATACCGTATTTTCTTTTTCTTTTTTTTTTTCTTCTTTTTTGAGACAGTCTTGCTCTGTCACCCAGGCTGGAATGCAGTGGCATGATCTTAGCCAACTGCAACCTCTGCCTCCTGGGTTCAAGCAATCCTCCCACCCCAGCCGTCTGAGTAGTCGAGACTACAGGTATGCATGACCACACCCGGCTAATTTTTGTATTTTTGTTAGAGACAGGGTTTTGCCATGTTCCCCAGGCTGGTCTCAGACTCCCGAGCTCAAGCAGTCCGCCCACCTCAGCCTCCCAAAGTGCTAGGCTTACAGGCTTGAGACGCTGTACTGGGCCAGCTCTTCATATTTTTAGCCTGTCTTATTTATGTTGTTAAAGGACCATAACTTTTCTTCCTCTAATGGTTTTCAACTGCAGAAACCCCGAGACTCTTCAGTTGAAGTTCGTAGTGACTGGGAAGTGAAAGAGGAAATGGATTTTCCTCAGTTGATGAAGATGCGCTACTTGGAAGTCTCAGAGCCACAGGACATGTAGGCAGCATCTTTCACTACTTCCTACCCTGCTCTTCTGTGGGTGGACTGGCTGGTGATGGGTATTTTCTTAAGCCCTAGTATTTCCAAAAAGGCTTTGAAGCCACTTAACTCAAAACACGTTGCATAAGGTTAACAGAGGTGTTTGTAAAAAATGGAAAAGCAGAAAGAGGTTCACTGATAGTAAACTGCAAACTTCTTTTAACTTCCTGACATTCTGAGCAAAGAAGAAATGAAATTATACAACTCTTGGCAGAAAGAGAAAGAAAGCAGAAGGGAATTTGCTGATTACTGAACTGTGTATTTCTGTTCCCTGGCATCCCAAGCAAAAGAGCAATGAGATTAAGTTATAAAACTCTTGGCAGGAAGAGAAACGCAGCAGTTCTTCAGGAGAACCTTTGCTTCTCCTGACATTTCAAATAGCTCTTTACCCCAAAGGGCAAGTAGATGGAACTAAGGTAGTGGGGAACCAGGGCACCAGACCAGAAGTCAGCCCACCCAGGTGCCTCTACAACTCATCATCTCCTGTCTTAGCCTCGGTCTCCCTACCTTTAAAATGGGGGCGTTGGGCTGGATGAGCTATGCTTGCTGTATTCTGTGCCAGGAGCTAAGTGGACAGGAACTGAGCAAGTGCTGAGGATCTGTCTCTCCTGTGCTGGAAAACAGAAGTCATTTTCTGCCTCTTTTAGACTTTTGGATAAGACTTTGGATCTATGGCTTAAAAGCAAAAAGCCAGTTTATCTCCTTTCCTGTGCATGCCTTTGCCTGCTCTTCCCGCAGTGAGTGTTGCGGGGCTCTAGAATACTACGACAAAGCCTTTGACCGCATCACCACGCGGAGTGAGAAGCCACTGCGGAGCATCAAGCGCATCTTCCACACTGTCACCACCACAGACGACCCTGTCATCCGAAAGGTGTGCACCTCCCTCCACCCTTCCCACTTGTTAGGAATGCTGTCTGTCGGCTTCTACAGCTAAAGCTGCAGGAAGAACAGAGGACATGGCCATAATGTATGCATCATATGTAAAAGCACTTTCCCTAGACCAGAAATGTTGATGGGAAGCACAGCTGGACTTGAAGCCCAGTTCTGCTGCGCTTCCTAGCTTAGTCTCTGGAGCCGTAGTTCTCTCATCTGCAGCAGGGGGTAGATGTACCATTGGGGCAAAGGTGAAAGCATCTGAAGCCCTTGGCTGGAGTCTAGCAAGTGCTCCGGGGGCTGCAGTGCCACTGCCACCTGAAACTTGCTGGCTGGCTGGCTGCAGCCTTCTTGGTCAGTGAGGTGGGGCCTCCTTATTTTTAAGTATTTATGTGGTCAGCAGAGTTCTTTCCCATCCATGTGAGTGGGCAGTGAGACCTAGGAATGTCCTCCCATCTTCTCTTTTTGATCGTCTTTGCAGCTGGCAAAAACTCAGGGGAATGTGTTTGCCACTGATGCCATTCTGGCCACGCTGATGAGCTGTACCCGCTCAGTGTATTCCTGGGATATTGTCGTCCAAAGAGTTGGGTCCAAACTCTTCTTTGACAAGAGAGACAACTCTGACTTTGGTAAGAAGCATGTCTGGAGAACAACTCAGAGGCAGTGAGTATTTTTGTTGGTGCGGAACAAATCTAAGCGCTAGAGAATGGATAGAAAGCGTTCTGTCTTCCCAGGGGCATTGACAGCAGCAGTGTCTGAATCTCTCCCAGGCTTTCCAGAGATTAGGAGAAGAAACTGTCACTACAGTACGTGCTTGAGGCCTCAGCTTTTTGGAGTCCTCACAGCACCCTAATAGCAGCCTTCCAAATGTTGCTCTTTTTTCTGTTCTTTTTGGAGACTGAGTCTCGCTTTGTCCTGGCTGGAGTGCAGTGGCGAAATCTCAGCTCACTGCAGCCTCGGCCTCCTGAGTAGCTGGGATTACAGGCATGTGCCATTACACATGGGTACTTTGGGTTTTTTGTTTGTTTGTTTTTTGAGATGGAGTCTCACTTTGTCCTGGCTGAAGTGCAATAGCACGATCTCAGCTTGCTGCAACCTCTGCCTCCCAGGCTCAAGGAATTCCCTGCCTCAGCCTTCTCAGTAGCTGGGATTATAGGTGCCCACCACCATGCCCGGCTAATTTTTGTATTTTTAGTAGAGATAGGCTTTCACCACCTTGGCCAGACTAGTCTTGAACTCTTGACCTCATGATCCACTCGCCTTGGCCTCCCACAGTGCTGGGATTATAGGTGTGAGCCACCACTCCCGGGCTTTTTTTTTTTTTTTGGGACACGGAGTCTCGTTCTGTCACCCAGGCTGGAGTACAGTTGTGCAATCTCTGCTCACTCCAGCCTCCACCTCCCAGGTTCAAGCGATTGTCCCGTCTTAACCTCCCAAGTGGCTGGAACTAACACATGCGCCACCATGCCTGGTTAATTTTTGTATTTTTAGGAGAGGCGGGGTTTCACCATGTTAGCCGGGATGGTGTCTACCTCCTGACCTCGTGATCTGCCCGCTTTAGCCTCCGAAAGTGCTGGGATTACAGGCATGAGCCACTGCACCTGGCCTACTTTCTGCATTTTAAGTAGAGACGGTTTTACCTTGTTTGCCAGGCTGGTCTCGAACTCCTGGCCTCAAGTGATCCACCAGCCTTGGCCTTCCAAAGTGCTGCGATTAGAGGTGTGAGTCACCGTGCCTGGCCCAAATGTTACTCATTTAAATAGCACTTTTCTGACTTTTGCCATCCTGCATACCTTCTTCAGTGTTTGCTTAATGTACATACACATAGATATTTTATGCCATAAATATATGTATTTATACACCATAAGTGAAAGCCATGTCACTCAAAAATTAACAAAACAAAACAGGCCAGGCACAGTGGCTCACACCTGTAATCCTAGCACTTGGGGAGGCCAAGGTGGAGAATCAGTTGAAGTCGGGAGTTCAAGGCTAGCCTGGCCAACATGGTAAAACCCCGTCTCTACTAAAAATACAAAAATTAGCCAGGCGTGGTGGCAGGCACCTGTAATCCCAGCTACTCGGGAGATTGAGACAGGAGAATCGCTTGATGAACCCAGGAGGCAGAGGTTGCAATGAGCCGAGATTGCACCACTGCACTCCAACCTGGGTGATAGAGCAAGACTCCATCTCAAAAAAAAAAAAAAAAAAAAAAAACCTGTTTATATTCTGAGCCCGAAGCCTGAGGTCTTTATTCAAAAGCTTACAGAATCATTCTCTTGAGGGGTCCAAAATGATTGAAAGGGGACAGCTTCCTTACTGTGTGGTTGAATTTCACGTTGAAGAGTGTCTTGAGTTCCCCTGGAGCCCCTGCCCCACTGCCCCGCTATGTGTTCCACACCAAGGAGACCCACGTTAGGAGCGGGCGGTCGTTTGCAGGAAGGGCCTGTGTCGTTTGCCTCCACATCTCCCCACCGTGCTGCGCACATTGTCAGTGACTCTTTGTTGCATGGTGAGTGACCATGCCACGCTTTTGCAGACCTCCTGACAGTGAGTGAGACTGCCAATGAGCCCCCTCAAGATGAAGGTAATTCCTTCAATTCACCCCGCAACCTGGCCATGGAGGCAACCTACATCAACCACAATTTCTCCCAGCAGTGCTTGAGAATGGTGAGGAAATGAGTGTCTGGGCATTGATTGATTCTTACTTAATCAGCTGCTATTTGTGGCGCATCTGCTGTGTGCTAGGCTCCTGGGTTGTGGGATTGAGCAGGACAGATGCAGTCCCTACGTTTAGCAGGGGAATTACATGCCTGGGCTTGGAGGTCAGGCTCTCTGACTTTGCACAAAGTTCCTGCCCTTACAGAATTTCATTATAGTGGAGGAGGAAACACAGTGAACAATAAATACTAAATTTGTTTACATCAAATGGTGATGTGTGCCATGGCGAAAAATGAAAGAGAGATGGGCATGGTTACTAACTAATTGTCCTGATTCATCAGGTGCTAGCGGTTGGGAGGGGTCAAGTAGGCATAAGACATGCAGCGAGCTCAGAGCCCCATCAAGGGCCCCAGGAACCTGGCCAGGGCTGCAACCAAGCAGAGGTGCTGGGTCTGACTGATTGGCCTTGGCCTTGCTAACAGAGTTAGCTCTGTCTTGTGACACCTTTGTTGTTTTTGCAGGGAAAGGAAAGATACAACTTCCCCAACCCAAACCCATTCGTGGAGGACGACATGGATAAGAATGAAATCGCCTCTGTTGCATACCGGTAGGTCACCTCTCTGGTGGGTATTGTGACCAGATGGGAACACGGGCCCTACTGTATAGGATCCCCAGTGACCACGTGAGTCTCCTTCGCTGCAGTTACCGCAGGTGGAAGCTTGGAGACGATATTGACCTCATCGTCCGTTGTGAGCACGATGGCGTCATGACTGGAGCCAACGGGGAAGTGTCCTTCATCAACATCAAGACGCTCAATGAGTGGGATTCCAGGGTGAGCCGCCACCTCCGTCACCCTCCTGGTGACACCACATCTCTATTCCCTGCGGTGCCTGTTAGCAAAGGCTAATTTGTGTAAACTGTTTCTTCTCCCTTTCGTTACTTAGAGAGCTGCCTAGATGTTTTTTGCCTTGTGAGTTTTTTCCTCATGACTGTGTGTATAGAACTATGTTAAGTGTTAACGAACTTTGCTGCTTATTTTTACAGAGGAACTGGTTACCTCCCTTCTTCCAGTACTTTCTTCACCTCTCTTCCATTGTGGCCTCCTGTTGGCTTCTGCTCTCTGAGCATCTGGGTGTTTTTCTCTCCCTATTATCTGGGTTGGCAGTTTTCCTGTAAGTCTGGCCGTTCTTCTTTCTGACCTCTTCATTCATTTACGGAGCCACTGCCTTCAATCTTTTGATACCTTTTTTCCAGTTCCTCCGCTTCTTGAACTCATGGATTCTAAGATCTGGCTCAGAATTGACTCTTCAGGGGCACCTTGAAAGAAACATGCTTCCTTCGATTTTCCTCCTCTTTCCATTCTCCCCTCATGCTCTTGCTCCATGGTAGGAGGGCCGTTCTGTCTCAAGTCACCCAGCCTTATGTGCCACATCGGCATTGAAGTAGGTGGCAGTGCTCTTGGGTGCTCTGAAGGGCACTCTGTGGGAAGGGCAGCTCCAAGGCCCGGCCTGTGTGGGACGAGTCTTTCTGAGATGCAGTGCAGACGGCCACTCCGTTCAGCCTTTCTTAGAGCCGAGGGAGGAGCGTGGACTGCTGCTGAGTCTCATCCCCAGGGCTTTCTTAACCCCCCGTCACCTGCTGACAGAGTACACTGGAAGGTTTGCTGAGACCTGGCTCTGGGGCCTGCCGCCTTTTCTTGGACTTTTCCCGGTGCGCTACCCACAGCATTTGGGGTCGTTGTTCTTGTGTCGCTTTGCCCTCTGTGTGACCGTGCTACTCTTGTCTCAGCCGTTTCTCTGCTCCCTTCGCATATTGTCTTTGCCGGCACCCCTCCTTTTTGATCCCAGTGGAGTCAGCCATACAGCTGTCTTCACCATAAGAAACCTCTTTGTTTTTGTATTGATTTTCTTTTGCTCCCTAACAAATTAACAGAAACTTAGTGATCTAACAGTGCCGATTTGTTAGCTCACGGTTTTGTAGGCTAGAATTCCAGGGCTGTGTGCTTGGTTCTTGTTTTAGTCCATTCTCACACTGCTATAAAGAAATGCCTGAGAGTGGATCATTTATAAAGAGGTTTAATTGGCTCACAGTTCTGCAGGCTCTACCGGAAGCATGGCTGTGGAGGCCTCAGGAAACTTGCCAAGGTGGCAGAAAGCAAAGAAGCAGGCACATCTTCCATGGCCAGGGCAGGAGGAAGAGAAAGGCAGAAGTTGCCATACATTTTTAAACAACCAGACCTTTCGAGAACATTACCACGAGCATAGCACCAAAGGGGGAAATCCGCCCCCGTGATCCAGTCCCCTCCTGCCCTGCTCCTCCTCCAATATTGGGGATTACAGTTTGACAAGAGATTTGGGTGGGGACACAAATCCAAACAAGGCAGAGATCACGGTATCAGGAAAACTGAGTTCTCATCCAAAGGTTCTGGAAGAAAAGCCACTTCCAAGCCCATTGTCATGCTTCAGGTCTCTGACTTTCTCTGTCTCTGATCTCTACACCTAGATTTAAGAGACTCATACAGGCCAGGCATGATAGCTCATGCCTATAATCACAATACGTTGGAAGGCCAAGGCAGGTGGATGACCTGAGGTCGGGAGTTCAAGACCAGCCTGACCAACATGGAGAAACCCCATCTCTACCAAAAATAAAAAATTAGCCAGACGTAGGTGGAACATGCCTGTAATCTCATACAGTTAGGTGAGGCCCAGCCAGGTAGTGTATATTAAGGTTAACTGATTTGGGGCCTTACATCTGCACAATCCCTTTTGACATAAAAGGTAGCATAATCATAAGGGTGATATTTGATCCTAGCCATAGGTTCTGCCCACAGTCAAGGGGAGGAGATTCTGCAAGGGCGAGGGTCACTGGGGGTCATTTTAGAATTCTGCCCACCCCAAGCTTCAGCTGTGAACTCTTTCAAAATAATTTCTCAAATCTCCTCTACTTTATTAAGACTTCCCATTGTTTTTCTGCTAAAACACCTTTCCCTTCCATTTGTCCTCAGTCTCGACGTTACCTCTGGGTCAGCTGTCCATCAACGCTGTCTTTCTCGTACCTAAGCTCTGAGCCTTCAACATCTCCAGCGCCTTTTTTACATTCTTCTATTTCGGTGTCAGCAAAGTAGAAGGCTTTGCTGTCTTCTGACTCAGTCCTGGATTTTACTGACACCATCCCCCTAGTTCAGGGCCCATTCGTCATGCCTGTTTGGCATTTGTCTCCTAACTGACCTCTCTACCGCCACCCAACTTCTATATTTGATGTATCTCTGCCAATCATTTGTCCATTACACAGCCTCATCAGCAGTGCGGATTGGTAGAAGGACTCTTGAAAGTGCTTCAGCAAGCTGCACGCAATGGTGTGCCCTTACATTCCCAGCCACTCGGGAGGCTGAGGTGGCAGGATAGCGCTTAGGTGACATCGTGAAACCCCATCTCAAAAAACTGCCGCAGCACACTCATAGGAGTGCTGCAGGGTATTTTAAATTTTTTAGGGAAACAGACGTCTTGTCAGAATAATGCTATGTGGTTTGAACCTAACTAAATAAAAGGAATTCTTGAGTATTTCTTTTGCCCTGTGGTTTCCATGAACGAAGAAAGTTTGGGAACCTCTGTCCTGTGACCTTTGAACAGTCATTTCACTCTGGGGTCCCTTTCTACTGCAGGTGTGTTTCAATTAGAATGTCAGGCTCAGCTTTGCCCCCTCTGCAGGCTTCGCACCCCATCTCAGGCCGACTCCGCCTGTCTTTCCTATCCCAACACGCCTCTCAGATCAGGACCTCCTGTCTGCACCTGCATTTCTGCCATATTCTCCACTTGGCTCGCTGTTACACATCCTCTGTGAAGCCCTTCCTTACTGTGCAGCACAGAGTAAAACACTTGCCTCTGCTGTTCCTATGGCACTTCTAAAGTGCATGCATATGTGCCTGTATCCATCATTCCCTGTCTAGGTGAGCTTTTAGAAGACGGGAATTGTAAGTTGTTGAGTGCCTGCTATGTGACAGGCTGTGCAAGGAAAGGGACTAAGTCTTTGTCTCTTAAATAATAACAGCCTGGTTTAGTGTGTACCTACCCACTTTCTAAGCAAGCAGACTGGGGAGTTCCTTCTCTGCTATAGGGGGTCCCTGCGCCTTGGGCATTCGGAGCTCGTTTCTGCTTCTCTAACTGGGGCTCTCCTGCAGCACTGTAACGGCGTTGACTGGCGTCAGAAGCTGGACTCTCAGCGAGGGGCTGTCATTGCCACGGAGCTGAAGAACAACAGCTACAAGCTGGCCCGGTGGACCTGCTGTGCTTTGCTGGCTGGATCCGAGTACCTCAAGCTTGGGTGAGATTCCTGTGCAGGAGCTGGGAGCTGGTCTTGTGAAAGGAAGGCTCTGGGTAGAGAGGTGACCCTCCCCCTCCCATGTACTGGAAAACTGATGGGCAGAGATAGACACAGGGGTGGGGTAGACATGGAGGGGTCAGTTGGGAGGCAAATGCCAAACAACAGGCATGCTCAGTGGAGTCCTGAACTAGGCACTGGTGTCGGTGAAATCCAGAACTGAGCCAGAGCCTGAGTTTTCCATTTCCCTTGAAAATAGCAGTGGACCAGGTATCACCACTTAATTGACATTTGAGCCCGAGTGTTGCTGTCTCTGTGCCGTCTTGCTCTGACAACTGATATCCCTCCCCCCGTTAGTTATGTGTCTCGGTACCATGTGAAAGACTCCTCACGCCACGTCATCCTGGGTACCCAGCAATTCAAGCCTAACGAGTTTGCCAGCCAGATCAACCTGAGCGTGGAGAACGCCTGGGGCATCCTGCGCTGCGTCATCGACATCTGCATGAAACTGGAGGAAGGCAAATACCTCATCCTCAAGGACCCCAACAAACAGGTCATCCGTGTCTACAGCCTCCCGGATGGTACCTTCAGCTCTGATGAAGACGAGGAGGAAGAGGAGGAGGAGGAAGAGGAAGAAGAAGGTGTGCAGCAACCCACTTTCTGAGGTCTAGAGTGGTCTGTGAGCTAGCAAGGGAGCAAGCTCTGTGGCCATAGTGATCTTTAACCTTGATAAAAACTGAGAATTCCGAGGCTTACGTGTGAAGAAGCATTCACTTTGGCTCCAAGAGCTTCTTCCGGAGCCTTCAGATCACATTCAGTGGTTGGGGAGGATAGTAGTGTTTTAGAGAAGTGGCCGGATTGGGCAGAGGTGGAGAAAGATGATGCAAGTCCCTGATGGAAGCCCATGGGAGGGAAAAGGTCCACCCGGGTTAGTTATACAGCCTCAAAGTTGTCTCTCCTGCTCCACCCGCTGGTGACTGAAGGAAAGTGAACGTCATATCACACAGCCTGGCTCATTTCTCTTAAATTTTTTGTCTTTCAGAGGAAGAAACTTAAACCGGTGGTGTGGAGCTGGAGTTTGTCCTTCACCCAGACTTCAAGGGCCTTTGATGTGTAGTGGAATGTTGTCTAACTTGCTCTCTGACCTTTAGCAGTTGAAATAAAATATACACGTTTAGTCTCTCCTTCATCGTATGCCGGCAGTAACAATTTCCAGTTTTTTTTTTTCAAAGATTCCTGGCAGAGTGCGGATGAGATCCAGCAATTTCCACCCGGAATTCAGAATCTGGGTGTCATCATTTGTTATAAGAAGACCATTTCCACAAGCAAGAGTGCCTGCTGGCCATGTGCGAGAGCCGGCTGTTGCTTTTGGAGAGTTCGCTGTGAGGAACTGGAGTGCAGAGCATGGATGAGGTGGGCTGCTGTGTGAGGGAGGCTGCCGCGGGGAGCCTGATGGATGTCCAGTCATGGGTAATGACTGTAACGGCTTGTAAGTTGGCTTTTTGTTTGCTTGAGGTGGAGTGTTGCTCTCTTGCCCAGGCTGGAGTGCAGTGGCACGATCTCGGGTCACTGCAACCTCCACCTCCCAGGTTCAAGCAATTCTTCTGCCTCAGCCTCCTGAGTAGCTGGGACTACAAGCACACGCCCATGCCCGGCTAATTTTTGTATTTTTAGTAGAAACTGGGTTTCACCATATTGGTCAGGCTTGTCTCAAACTCCTGACCTCAAGCAATCCACCCACCTTGGCCTCCCAAAGTGCTGAGATTATAGGCATGAGCCACCGCACCTAGCCAGGATATGTAAACTTTTATATAAGTGGACACTTCTGTTCTGGACACTTTATGGAGTAATTACCCTGTCAGGTATTATGCTGAGCTTTCTGTAGTAGCTAAACCTCATGCAGAACTGTGATGCTGGCAGGAATAATACCATTATATTATAGAGGTGGGGAAACAGCTGGGCGTGGTGGCTCAAGCCTCAAATCCCAACACTTCGGGAAGCTGAGGCAGAAGGATCAATTTAGCTCAGGAGTTTGAGACCAGCCTGGGTAGTATAAAGAGAACAGGGCTTGTCTCTACAAAAAATAAAATATTAGCCAGTCATAGTGCTTCCACCTGTGGTCCCAGCTACTCAGGAGCCTGAGGTGGGATTGTTTGAGCCCAGGAGTAAGGCTGCAGTGAGCTATGATCACACCACTACACTTCAACCTGAGTGACAGAAGGAGACCCTTTATCCAAAAAAAAAAAAAAAAAAAAAAAGTCCAGGTGCAGTGGCTCATGCCTGTAATCCCAACACTTTGGGAGGCTCAGGCAGGCAGATCACCTGAGGTAAGGAGTTTAAGACCAGCCTGAGCAACATAGTAAAACTCCGTCTCTACTAAAAATACAAAAATTAGCCAGACAGCCAGGCGCTGTGGCTCATGTCCATAATCCCAACACTTTAGGAGGCAGAAGGGGGCTAATCACAAGGTCAGGCGTTCGAGACCAGGCTGGCCAATATGGTGAAACTCCGTCTCTACTAAAAATACAAAATAGTTAACCAGGGGTGGTGGCAGGTGCCTGTAATCCTACCTACTCAAGAGGCTGAGGCAAGAGAATTGCTTGAACCTGGGAGGTAGAGGTTGCAGTAAACCAAGATTGCGCTACTGTACTCCAGCCTGGGCAACAGAGCGAGTGAAACGCCAGCTTAAAAAAAAAAAAAAAAACGCTTGTAATTCCAGCTACTCGAGAGGCTGAGGCCATAGAATCACTTGAACCCAGGAGGTGGAGGTTGCAGTGAACTGAGATCACACCACTGCTCTCCAGACTGACTGGGTGACAGAGGTTGTCTCAAAAAAAAAAAAGCTCAGCATTTCTTTTGGGTTTTTTTTGGTTTTTTTTGTTTTTTTTTTTTTTGAGACGGAGTTTCTCTCTTGTTACCCAGGCTGGAGTGCAATGGCATGATCTCGGCTCACTGCAACCTCCGCCTCCTGGGTTCAGGCAATTCTCCTGCCTCAGCCTCCTGAGTAGCTGGGATTACAGGCACGTGCCACCATGCCCAGCTAATTTTTTGTATTTTTAGTAGAGACGGGGTTTCACCATGTTGACCAGGATGGTCTCAATCTCTCGACCTCGTGATCCACCCGCCTCGGCCTCCCAAAGTGCTGGGATTACAGGCTTGAGCCACCGCGCCCGGCCTTTCTTTTGTTTTTTGTTTTGTTTTGAGACAGAGTTTCACTCTGTGACCCAGACTGGAGTGCAGTGGTGCAGTCTCGGTTCACTGCATCCTCCCCCTCCTGGGTTCAAGCACTTCTGCCCCAGCCTCCCAAGTAGCTGAGATTACAGATGCTCACCACCACACCCAGCTAATTTTTGTATATTTAGTAGAGATGGGGTTTCACCATGTTGACCAGGCTGGTCTTGAACTCCTGACCTCAGGTGATCCACCCACCTCGGCCTCCCAAAATGCTGGGATTAACAGGCGTGAGCCACCGAGCCCAGCCCAAAGCCCAGCATTTCTAAAGTACAGGTGTTTGTGTGTGCATGTGTGTGTTTCTGTTAAAAAAAAAACAACAACAACTAATTTTAATGAAAAGAATCAACCCTCAGAAAGGAAGCAAAAGGTTTCTTTAACTGTTTTAGAAGCAGTAGAGAGAAGTGTACATGCGGAGTTTTCAATGTGAATACCATGTTTAAAAACAGATTGAGGCCGGGCGTGGTGGCTCAAGCCTGTAATCCCAGCACTTTGGGAGGCCAAGGTGGGTGGATCACAAGGTCAAGAGATCGAGACCATCCTGGTCAACATGGTGAAACCCCATCTCTACTAAAAATACAAAAAATTAGCTGGGCATGGTGGCACGTGCCTGTAATCCCAGCTACTCAGGAGGCTGAGGCAGGAGAATTGCCTGAACCCAGGAGGCGGAGGTTGCGGTGAGCCGAGATCGTGCCATTGCACTCCAGCCTGGGTAACAAGAGCAAAACTCCGTCTCAAAAAAAAAAAAAAAAAAAAAAAAAAAAAAAAAAAAAAAGATTGAAGTGTTACTCGTGCCAGAGGTTTCCAGGTTGGACCAGTGTTCACCAAATTGCCTCTTGCAATCCCATGGTCCACTCCAACAGGACTAACAGAAAAGCAAGTGGAAGCGACTCAGGCTTATTCCCTAAAAATACTTTCCACTGCTTTTATCTGTTCTGCATGGGGTTACCAAGTTGACTGCTGCAGTAATCCTGCATGCAGAAACTCCCAGTTGCATACTGTTGCCTGTAATCTAGGTTCAGCCTAGTCTTAGGGCCCTGCCATACTTTATGAATTCTGTTTAATTTCCCACTATTGCATTCACCAAGTAAGACCAGCAACTAGTTTAGGAACTTTTTGCCAGCACCATTCTCATAATCTTCACAACCACCAAGAAACAGACATCCCCAAATTGCGTAACTGTACCAAAACATCTCATATGCCCCATAAATCAATGCCCACTAAAATTTTTGAAAAATTGGCCAGGTGTCATGGCGCACCCTTGCAATCCTAGCACTTTGGGAGGCCAAGGCAGCCGGATCACTTGAGCCTAGAAGGTCAGGGCTGTAGTGAGCCATGATCATGTCACTGTACTCCAGCCTGGGTGGCAGTAAGACTCTTGTCTTAAAAAGAAATAGACATCCCTACCTTATTTTTGGCAAAGTATTTTGCCTAGCCTCTCTGGTTCCAGTGCTTATTCAACAAATGGTTACTGTGGAACTTGTGTATGTCAGATACTGAACAAGTTCTGCTCTGAAGGAGATTATCTCTGATGTTGATACAGACTGAAGAAAGTAAGTGACAGTGGTATGTACTTTGGCCTGAGAGGTCACGGAAGTTTTTCCAGGGAGTCCCTGATACGATTTTTAATTAAAGAATCTCCAGCAAGGCCTGGCGTGGTGGCTCAAGCCTGTAATCCCAGCACTTTGGGAGGCCGAGGCGGGTGGATCACGAGGTCAAGAGATCGAGACCATCCTGGTCAACATGGTGAAACCCCGTCTCTACTAAAAATACAAAAAAATTAGCTGGGCATGGTGGTGCGTGCCTGTAATCCCAGCTACTCAGGAGGCTGAGGCAGGAGAATTGCCTGAACCCAGGAGACAGAAGTTGCGGTGAGCCGAGATTGTGCCATTGCACTCCAGCCTGGGTAACAAGAGCAAAACTCCATCTCAAAAAAAATGAAAAAAATCTCCAGCCCTGCAAAGCTGCAAGATCGCAGTTCTTTCTACCTGCCCTTCCCACAAGAACACTCAGCCCCATTTCACTGGACTTTGAAGGTTCCTACACTGACCTCATACTTCTTCCCATGTTAATCTCATGCAAGGGCCACGTGCCACCCCTGGGAAGCCAACCTTGATCATGCAGTTCATGTCATCTCCCTCATGCCATTTATCTTGCCGCCACTGAGTTTTAATTCCAGGCTCTTCCCTGTGATTGTAATCATATCCCTTCATCTCTAAGTCTCCCCTTGGCCAGTCAGCTCCCAAATGTCGGAAACAATCTCTTGCCCACCTCTCCTGTTGGCTGGAAGATCAAGACAGTCGTGTATGTTCCTTGGTAAACAGTACAGAGTCACTGTAGCAAACGCTTGTTAATTAGCTTGTCCGTCCTGGCTCCACCTCCCTGGTTTCCAGTCCCACAAAACTGGATAGGGCAACTAGTTTTAGTGTTTGGCTACATTCATGGAATATGAGAACTGGAATTCTCTCCAAAGATCACGTGCTCCCCACGCCCCCGTGTAGAGAGGTACATTTTAAAAAGAAGGACCCAGTGTCCCAACCCGGATCTCCAGCCTTTCCACCGTCGCCAGTGCGCGCCAGCCCCATGCCTGTCTAGCAGCCCCCGGAGCAGCGCGCGCAGCACGTGCGCGCCTCTCCAGCGCCAGGTCTGGAGCCTGCAGCCTGCCAGCCGGTCCCAGCGTGCCGCGCGTCGCGCACGTGACCCCGCCCCCTGCTATTGGTCCGGGCGCGAGGGGCGGGGCCGCCGCTACTAGAGAGCGGCCTCGCTCGACAACGGACTGCAGTCGGAGCTGCTGGGAGGTTCGCGCGCTTCGCGGGGGTCGGCAGGCGGCGGGGAGGCGGGAGCTGCGGGCGTGGGCACCGCGCAGGCGCGGGCAGCGACTCGCAGAGCGGACGCGGACTGGCGACAGGTGTGTTTGGGGGCATCCGTGTCACGTGGCCTAACAGCCGGGGTAGGGGGGCGCGCACACAAGCCACACCCCCTTCATGCTCCAGCCCGAGCGCTGGGGCGTGGCCAAATCGAGCTGCACCTCTGGAAGGTCCAACCTGGGGGAGGCCGAGAGGGTGTTGGGCACCCTCAAATTGGGAGTAAATTGGGGAGCACCCTCTCCTTCCCCCGGGGGGAGGTTACCACGTTCATATGCGGGGAGCTGGCACCCCTGGGGAAGGAGACCCTGAAGGAGATGAGATGGAGGGATTCATGATTCCAGGGAGCCCCAGGTCCCAGCTTGAAAAGGTGGAGTCGGGCAAATGAGCTCTGAAGAAGGCGGCTTCTGGGCCTGACCCTGCCCTGGACTGCGGTGAGAGCTCCCGCAGGTCCCCACCTCTTTCCTGGCC
Organism: Saimiri boliviensis; assembly: GCF_048565385.1. Taxonomy (NCBI): domain Eukaryota; kingdom Metazoa; phylum Chordata; class Mammalia; order Primates; family Cebidae; genus Saimiri; species Saimiri boliviensis. Next base: position 14,625,480 of record NC_133469.1, read on the forward strand.
TCGTGTCTCCCTGCCGAAGCAAGGCCTAACCCCTCTGGTCTGCCGCAGGATGGGCCTCTCTGCCCTGGCCCCACTGTGGAGCTCCCCGGGGCTGCTCCTGGCCATCGCCCTGCACCCGTCGCTGTCAGTGCCCACGCACCGGGACTACTGCGTCCTGGGTGCGGGGCCCGCGGGCCTGCAGATGGCCTACTTCTTGCAGAGCGCTGGGCGCGACTACGCAGTGTTCGAACGCACCCAGAGGCCCGGCAGCTTCTTCACGCGCTACCCGCGGCACCGCAAGCTCATCAGCATCAACAAGCGGTACACGGGCAACGCCAACTCCGAGTTCAACCTCCGCCATGACTGGAACTCTCTGCTCAGCCACGACCCCCGGTTGCTCTTCAGACACTACTCGCGTGCCTACTTCCCTGACGCCCACGACATGGTGCGCTACTTGGGCGACTTTGCGGACACGCTGGGGCTCCGTGTCCTGTACAACACCACTATCACCCACGTCACTCTGGACAAGGACCAACGGGCCTGGAATGGCCACTACTTCATCCTGACCGACCAGAAAGGCCAGGTGCACCGGTGCAGGTAAGGCCAGTGCCAGAGCTCACCTGCACGGAAGCTGGGACCTTCCCCACCCGAACCAACCACACACCTTGGTTGGCCAGTAGGTGTAGAAGGAATGGAAGAAAAAAGGTATTTCTTTTTTTATATTTTTATTTATTTTATTTATTTATTTTTTCAGAAACTGACCTTTGATTATTTTATTTTTTGACACAGAGTCTCACTCTGTCGCCCAGGCTGGAGTGTGGTGGCACGATCTCAGCTCACCGCAACCTCTTTCTCCCTGGTTCAAGGGACTCTCCTGCCTCAGCCTCCCAAGTACCTGGAATTACAGGCACACACCACCACACCTGGCTAATTTTTGTATTTTTAATGGAGATGGGAGGGTTTCACCATGTTGACCAGGCTGGTATCGACCTCCTGATCTCAAGTGATCTGCCCCCCTTGGCCTCCCAAAGTGCTGTAATTACAGACGGGCGCCATCGTGCCTGGCCACAAAAGGGTATTTCTACCACTCCTTATTCCCACTGAAATTCAGAGCTAAGAGGTTCAGCTCAGCAATCATTTCTCCAGTGTGTCATTTAAAAAATATTGTAGTCAGATATGTTTGGCAAAGGATAACAAGTTTCTTCTCTCCAGGATCTGTCAGTCTAATATCTTCATATTTAGTGTGATGCTCCAGCACTGGGTAAAGTATTCAACGTAAGCACACCTTAGGTACCCACGGAACTCTCCTTGACTAGTCTCCTGGACTAAAATACATTCCAGAAGTAATGGGTCAAACGTCTCCAGACCGGCCCAGCAGGATTTCAGAACTGAACCAGAGCACGAGGCCCGGTAGGCAGTGCTTCAGCAATCCAAATGTGCTTTCTTTGGCTTGGGAGACAGCTTCATGTTGTGTGGACATCCCCAAACTTGCCTAATCTTCATGGGCCCCTATGGGGAAGGTTCACTGATCCTCATTTTGCAGACGAAGAACAGAGGCTCAGAGAAGTTGAGTCCCTGGTTCCGTGTCACATAGCTAAGTGGTAGAGCTGCAAATTGGGCTCCCATCATCCTGACTCCAAAGGCTATGCTCTCTCTGCTGCACCACACTGCCTCTCCCTTCCTGGCCATCTGCCCAGAACCTGCCTCCAGACAGACACTGAACCAGAGATCACCCTCTCCCGCCTGTTACCAGAGGCCCAACCCTGCTCTTTGCCCACTACAGTCCAAGGGAAAGAAGGGTTGCACTGATTTGGACTCATATTTTTAGGCAGCTTCTTGCCATGGCCAGCTACTCAGAAGGCAAATCACTTGAGCCCAGGAGGTTGAGGCTGCAATGAGCCATGATCAAGCTACTGAATTGCAGCCTGGGTGACAGAACAAGACCATGTCTCAACAAAAAAAAAAAAAAAAGAAGAAGAAGAAGTCTCGATTCTTTCTTTTGAGGCAGAGTTTTGCTCTTGTTGCCCGGGCTGGAGCCCAGTGGTGCAATCTCAGCTCACTGCAACCTCTGCTTCCCGGGTTCAAGTGATTCTCCTCTCTCAGCCTTCCAAATAGCTGGGATTATAGGCGCCTGCCACTGCACCCAGCTAATTTCTGTATTTTTAGTAGAGACGGGGTTCACCATGTTGGCCAGGCTTGTCTCGAACTCCTGACCTCAAGAGAGCCACCCACCTCAGCCTCCCAAACTCCTGGGATTACAGGTATGAGCCACCGTACCCAGCCTCCGATTCTGTTTTTGAAACCACCCTCTGATCAAAGCATTCTTCTGCAGGCCAGCAGGATGCAAGACCCCAGCTGCCTTCCCCTGGATGGCGATCCTTGCCAGTGGAAGGAGCAAGGCTTTGGAATCAGGCCTATCTGTGTTTAGATTCTGGCTCTGCTGCCTTTAGGAGCTTTAAAGCCATGGGCCTGCAGGGCCTGTGTCTCCTCACCTGTAAAGCAGGACACATACCACCTCCAGGTTGCTTGGAGGAGTAAGATGGTACATAGATACGCTTAGTATAGGACCTGGTACAGAATTACTGCTCAGTAGACAGATGCATCCGTCAGAGAAGTCAGAAAGGGGAAAGTAGGATGTCAGGTTTTATCACTAAGGGTGATACCTGGTCTGACGGCTGTGTGCAAAGTTAGGTGAATTCTCCATTTCTCATAGCATCACCTTCTCTGTCGCAGAGCAGAATTAACCCCCGGTACAGTGCTAGGGAAAATACTGTGAGCTCAGAGAGAGACAAGGTCAGAGTCTCTCAAGTGCACTGGAATGAAGCAGTAAACAGATGAATGAACGAATGAATGAATGAATGTCCTGTTATATTTTAGGGGCCAGCAGTTGGAGCGAGGCGGATGGGCAGGTGGGTCCAGGGAGTGGTTTTCACTGAGTTGTCCTGCAGCTGAGCGACTAAGCCATCTTTCCTCTGTCGCGCCTGCAGTGTCCTCCTTGTAGCCACTGGTTTATCAGTCCCCAACCAGGTCGACTTCCCTGGCTCTGAATACGTGGAGGGCTATGAATCCGTGTCCGTGGACCCTGAGGACTTCGTAGGCCAGAATGTGCTGATCCTGGGCCGTGGGAACTCGGCCTTTGAGACGGCAGACAACATCTTGGGTGTCACAAACTTTATCCACATGCTGAGCCGCTCCCGGGTCCGGCTGTCCTGGGCCACTCACTACGTTGGAGACCTCAGGTAGGCCCCATCCCTGCATGTGTGTGCTGTGCTGGGAGCCCAGCATGTGCAAAGAGCCTCCCCACCCTTCCCTCGCCCTTCCTGACCCCAGCTGCCCTGTCCATCCTTCCTCTGAGTCTCTTTTGCTGCATTTTCTGTGGGCCCAGAGCCATCAACAATGGCCTGCTGGATACCTACCAGCTGAAGTCCCTGGACGGCCTGCTCGAATCTGACCTGACAGATCTGGCCATCCTGAAGGACAGCAAAGGCAAGTTCCATGTCACCCTGAGATTCTTCCTGGAAGAAGCCGGCACCAACCAGAGTACCGACTCCATCACCCTCCCCCAGGACGACAACGACAACTTTGCCATGCGCGTGCCCTATGATCGGGTCATCCGCTGCCTGGGCTGGAACTTTGACTTCTCCATTTTCAATAAGTAAGTTCCACGTGGGAGCAAGTGGGATCGCCCAGCAAACCCTCCTGACCCCTCCCTAGGGGAACAGAGTGGCTGTTCAAGTAGGCTGGCGGCAGGGCTCCCAGGACAGCACCTTAAGAACGGATGTGAGCGCTGCCTGATTTCTCTCCAGGACATGAGCTCTCTGACCATTGAGGGTCCCAGGTGGCCCTAAGGCCTTTGGTCCTGGAGCAGGAGCAACAGGTCTTTATCAGCACTGGGAGCCTCCACCTGTGAGATGGAAAGGCCAGCTCAGACAGACTACAAAGAGGAATTTGCCAAAAGGCAGCGTAGCATGACAGATCACAGGTGTTGGGGTTGTCCTGAGAGTCCGTTTGACAAATCTGAGCTCAGTGAAAGTTACTTCACCATGCTGTGCCCCAGCATCCTGCCCTCTAAAACCAGATTCACAGTTTCTTTCTCATATGGTCATTACGAGGATTAACATAAGAATGTGCCTGGAGGCCGGGTGCTGTGGCTCACTCCTGTAATGCCAGCACTTTGGGAGGCAGGCAGATCACTTGAGGTCAGGAGTTCAAGACCAGCCTGGCCAACGCAGTGAAACCCCGTCTCTACTAAAAGTATAAAAATTAGCTGGGCGTGATGGCAGATGCCTGTAATCTCAGCTACTCAGGAGGCTGAGGCAGGAGAGTCACTTGAACCCAGGAGGCAGAGGTTGCAGTGAGCCAAGATCACGCCATTGCACTCCAGCCTGGGCGACAAGAGCAAAACTTTGTCTCAAATGAATAAATAAGTGCCTCCTACATAGCAGCTATTTTCATGAACAGCCCTTTCCACTGACAGGTCCCTCAGACTTAACTCGGGAAATGCATTTGGCAAGAAGTACCCGCTGATCCGAGCTAGCTATGAATCCAAAGGAAGCCGGGGTCTGTTTATCCTGGGTACCGCCAGCCATTCGGTAGACTACCGGAAATCTGCTGGGGGCTTCATCCACGGATTCCGATACACAGGTGAGCCCAGCTGAGAAGGCCACGGTCCCCAGACGGAACCACTTTCAGCGTCCCAGTCCTACGTCCAGAAGCATCAAGGGATTGCTTATCAGTAGCTCATGATCATAAATTGTCTTGGGGAGGTGACAACAGGTTTTTGTGGTCTGAAGACATGCCTAGCAAAGTATCAGATAAAATGTAAAGGACCGCACCTGTAGTCCTAGCTACTTGGGAGGCTGAGGCAGAAGGATCCCTTGAGTCCAGGAAGACAAGGTTGCAGTGAGCCGTCTTGATGCTACTGCACTCCAGCCTGGGCGACAGAGCAAGACGCTGTCTCAAAAATAAAATATAATCGCCAGGCGCGGTGGCTCAAGCCTGTAATCCCAGCACTTTGGGAGGCCGAGGCGGGTGGATCACGAGGTCGAGAGATCGAGACTATCCTGGTCAACATGGTGAAACCCCGTCTCTACTAAAAGTGCAAAAAATTAGCTGGGCATGGTGGCGCGTGCCTGTAATCCCAGCTACTCAGGAGGCTGAGGCAGGAGAATTGCCTGAACCCAGGAGGCGGAGGTTGCGGTGAGCCGAGATCGCGCCATTGCACTCCAGCCTGGGTAACAAGGGCGAAACTCCGTCTCAAAAAATAAATAAATAAATAAATAAATAAAATAAAATATAATCAAGTGTAGTGTAGACCAGGTGTGGGGGCTCACGCCTGTAATCCTAGCAATTTGAGAGGCTGAGGCGGGCGGATCACAAGGTCAGGACTTAGAGATCAGCCTGACCAATGTGGCGAAACCCCATCTCTACTAAAAATACAAAAACTTAGCCAGGCATGGTGGCACGTGTTTGTACTCAGGAGGCTGATGCAGGAGAATCACTTGAACCCGGGAAGTGCAGGTTGCAGTGAGTCGAGATTGCACCACTGCCCTCCAACCTAAGTGATGGAACAAAACCCTGTCAAAAAAATTAAATAAGGCCGGGCGCAGTGGCTCAAGCCTGTAATCCCAGCACTTTGGGAGGCCGAGGCGGGTGGATCACAAGATCAAGAGATCGAGATCATCCTGGTCAACATGGTGAAACCCCATCTCTACTAAAAAATACAAAAAATTAGCTGGGCATGGTGGCGCATGCCTGTAATCCCAGCTACTCAGGAGGCTGAGGCAGGAGAATTACCTGAACCCAGGAGGCGGAGGCTGCGGTGAGCCGAGATCGTGCCATTGCACTCCAGCCTGGGTAACAAGAGCGAAACTCCATCTCAAAAAAAAAAAAAAAAAAAGTTTAAATAAAAAATATTTTTAAAAAGAACTTAGTAGCCTGATGTGGTGGTACGTGCCTGTAATCCCAGCTACTCAGGAGGCTGAAGCAGGAGAATCACTTGAACCAGGGGGCAGAGGTTGCAGTGAGCCGAGATCTTGCCATTGCATTCCAGCCTGAGCAACAAGAGCGAAACTCTGTCTCAAAAAAAAGGATGGATTTAAGGCTGTGAAAGAGAGGGAGAAATCAAAGATTTCCATATGGGAGTCTCTGATGGAAACTGGGCTGTGAAGGGGGGAAGGTTTCTGAGGAAGGCTCTGTATCAAACTTGACACTCCTTGTGTGCAATGGGGCTGGTGGGACACCCACATGCTGAAGGCGTGAAGCGGGCGGACAGACTCTGGCCTGTAGACCAAATCCAGCTTTGCTCACTCCTTTGCCTGTTGCCTTGGCTGCTTTTACACTCGGAGCAGAATTGAGCCAGTCACTGAGTAGTGTATGGCCCACAAAGCAGAGAACATGGAGTGTCTGGCCCTTTGCATAAAATTCCTGTTGGCCCTGCTCTAAAGGCATCGGCCATCTCCTTCCTGCATGTTCACCGCCTACACATTTGCTCTGGGCCATGCAGACCAGTGTGTATGGCGTTCTAAGGGGTTGATGAGGCCTGGGTATCCCTCCCGGTGACCAGAGATAAAATCGTAAGTGCAGCATGCTGTTCTTCCTCCGTCCGGCCGTTCCAGCACGTGCTGTTCACCGGCTCCTGGAGCACCGCCATCACGGCATCGCCTGGCCGGCCACCGAGCTCCCCATCACACAGCTGACCAGCTCCATCGTGCGGCGTGTGAACGAGGCTTCTGGGCTCTACCAGATGTTCGGTGTGCTGGCCGATGTCATCCTGTTGAAGGAGTGAGTAGCCCATCCCCACCCCACTCCCCTCAGCCCAGCTTCCCACCGATAACCCGCCATAGCGCTTCTCTTCCTATTCCGGGTATGGGGTGCCCAGTTCCTTCCTAAGATGAAAGTTGCAGGGGGGAAGATGTCTGTTCTGGGGAAATACAGTGACGTCAACTATACAGACAGCCCTATGAGTGGCCATGGGCACATCATTGAGACTTTCTGAGCCTTTCTTCCTCATCTGCAAAATGGGGATGAATGTGCCTGCCTTGCAGCAGTGAAGGAAGGAGTAAAGGTCACTCGTGGAAGGTGTCTGGCACCACGTGGATGAGCAATAGCGAGAGCCAGCCGTGTGGATCTCAGAGCTCCCTCAGGCCAGGGCCTCGCCGGCCACCATCGTTGGAGTCAATTTAGTGATAAGTGGCAGATCCCAGAGGATGGACAATTCCTGAGAAGGAAACAGTGCAGAGGGATGAGGGGCCAGGGAGACAGGTGGCAGGGAGAAGTTGGGGAGCAACCTTCAGTCGGGGAACGGCCCGATCCAAAGGCAGGGCGTGCCGCAGCACAAGTTCAGGGACATGCAGGTAGCACAGCCGAGCTCTGCACAAAACCCTCAAGTCACTCTCTGTGTCCCTGCCCGTCTTTTTTTTTTTTAAGACAGAGTCTCGCTCTGTCACCCAGGTTGGAGTACAGTGGCACGATTTTAGTTCACTGCAACATCTGCCTCCTAGGTTCAAGCAATTCTCTTGCTTAAGCCTCCCAAGTAGCTGGGATTACAGGCACCTGCCACCATGCCTGGCTAATTTTTTTTTTTTTTTTTTTGACTCAGAGTCTCACTCTGTCTTAGTCAGGCTGGAGTGCACTGGCACGATCTTGGCTCACTGCAGCCTCTGCCTGCCAGATTCAAGCAGTTCTCGTGCTTCAGCCTCCCAAGTAGCTGGGATTACAGGCACATGCTACCATGCCCAGCTAATTTTAGTAGAGATGGGGTTTCACCATGTTGGCCAGGCTGGTCTCAAACTCCTGACCTCAGGTGATCCACCCACCTCAGCCTCCCAAAGTGCTGGGATTACAGGCGTTAGTCACCATGCCCAGCACCCCTGTCTTGAATGACACCCTACATGCAAACTGTGGGCAAGTCCTGTCACCTCTTCCTTCAGATGATGTCTGGAACCCAACCAGCTCTCACCTGCTCCACCACCACCACCTCGGTTCTAAATTACCAGGCTCTGTCACCTGCACCCATACGACAGCTGCCCTACTTAGCCTGTGGTCTGTTCTCAGCAAGGTAACCAGAGTGGTCCTTAGAAACCTGAGACATGGCCGGTCACGGTGGCTCATGCCTGTAATCCCAGCACTTTGGGAGGCTGAGGCAAGTGGATCACCTGAGGTCAGGAATTCAGGCTCAGCCTGATCAACATGGAGAAACCCTGTCTCTACTAAAAACACCAAAAAATTAGCTGGGCATGGTGGTGCATGCCTGTAATCCCAGCTACTGGAGAGACTGAGGCAGGAAAATTGCTCGAACCTGGGAGGCGGAGGTTTCGGTGAGCTGAGATCGCACTAGCAGTGTCACCTCTCAGACCAGACCACCCCTTGGGTCCCGTTACGGGAGGCCCTGCCCTCCTTCACCTGCCCTCTCAGTCCTCTGACCCCGTCTCCTGCCCCGTGCCTCTCATTGACTCCCCTCAGCCACATCGGCCTCCTCTGTTCTTGAACACCAGGTGCTCACACATGCCTCAGGGCTTTTTCCTGATGGTTCTCTCTGCCTGGGACACTCTTGCCCCAGATAGTCCATCCAGGTCACATGGTGTTTTCTGGACTCTACCCCACATGTGAGTGAGAGCCAAGCTGAAACAGTGATGTTAAGTGAGGCGTGCGATACTTGATTGCCACCCTTAACGGGGTGACGTGCACGCGCACATGCACGCTCACCCGCCCTCCACACCCCCCACCCCTGCCACGGCGCCCAGGGCCTCCCCAACACTGCCGTTCTCCCAGGAATGCCGCCGCCTTCGAGTACCTGGAGGAGTTCCCGCTACAGATGCTGGCCCAGCTGGAGATGCTCACGGGGAGGAAGGCACAGCATGGGCTCTTCGTCATCATCATGGAATATGGCAGAAATTTCTCTGGCCCCGACAAGGACGTCTTTTTTGATAACCGGTCTGTGGGGCATACGGAAGACGCCTGGCAGTCTAACTTCCTCCATCCCGTCATCTACTACTACAGACACCTCCCCACTGGTAAGCGGGTCTCTGCCCTCCCCCAACCTGCTGGCTGCGCAGACCTCTCCGTCCCCAGGGTGGTCACCCACTCTGAAACCTTCACACCCACGCTCACCTGCCAGGGGGGACAGCTGGGGAGCTCTGCCTAGAGATGAATCAGGGCAGAAGGTCTGAGAATGATAAATGATGCTTCCAGATTCTGGCACATACCGTGGCCAGCACAGGCCATGAGGGGAATGTCATGCTTTCCACCAGTCACCACATAGTAACAGGGACACGACCCCGCTGCAGGGCTCTAGAGGAGGCTGCCCACGGTGGAGCGGGAGGCTTCTGAAGAGTAGAAGGAACCGGAGCTGGTTAACATGGTACTGAGAAGCTGGGCGAAATTCCCAGGCCTGTCCTTTTGTTACTGTGTGGCCTTGAACCATTACTTAACCTCTCTGAGCCCCAAACTCCCCCTCTATAAAATGGGGATTACAACAGTATCTTCCTTGCAGGGTTTCATGAGGTTAGATCTAACAGCATACACAGAATGCCAGCCCGGTGCGGGCACAGAGTAGCTGCCGATAAATGGACAACCTCAGGAACACGACTCCTGCTTCAGAGCTTGAAGGGCAGTCAGGTGGAAGAAGCTGGTTTCAACAGGGGTTGTTTCCAAAGGCAGAAGACTTGTCAGCAGGTGGCAGTGACAGGGATGCAGGTCTGTGGTCAGTAAAAGGAGGCACTAAGAGTGAACGCTGGCCAGGCGTGATGGCTCACGCCTGTAATCCCAGCACTTCGGGAGGCCAAGGCAGGTGGATCACGAGGTCAGGAGATCGAGACCATCCTGGCCAACATGGTGAAACCCCGTCTCCACTAAAAATACAAAAATTAGCCTGACGTAATGGTGCACACCTGTAGTCAAGAGTGAAAGCTGTTCAGCGGTGGCATTGGTCACCTCCAAAGTCAGGTTTCCCAAAACAACAATGGCCAAGTCATGACTCGATGGCCACCTGACTGGGACACTGCGGGAGGGAGCCCACAACAGGGGGAAGCTGAACGAGATGACTGCTGAGACCCCTCTCATCCCAGGGCCTCTCTCAGTCTTCTCACAGAAAGGCCAGCTTGAAAGCAGCCAGGGCCAGGTGCGGGGGCTCACGCCTGTAATCACGGCACTTAGGGAGGCTGAGGCAGGTGGATCACCTGAGGTCAGGAGTTTGAGACCAGCCTGGCCAACATGGTAGAGACTAGAAACCTCGTCTCTACTAAAAATGTGAAAAAAGAGCTGGCCATGGTGGCATGTACCTGTAGTCCCAGCTACTCTGGAGGCTGAGGCACAAGAATCGCCTGAACCCAGGAGGTAGAGGTTGTGGTGAGCCTCTAAATTGTACCACTGCACTCCAGCCTGGACAACAGAACGAGACTGTCTCAAACCAATAATAATAAAAATAAAACAGCTTTAATAGGTCTCAGTCCGTGAGAGTCTTAAGCACCAGCTTCACGTTATTCATTTCAGTACTGCCTTCCAAAATCGTAAGGGAAAAATCTAGTTCCTCTTCCTCGTGGCAGCCTTCCAAATACCTGCAGGTGATGAACAGGCCCAGCGTGGGAGGCTGTCGGGAGAGCCGAGCAGGAGCAAATGAGGGAAGTGTTTGGGGCGAGCAGGATCCGTGCTGTGTCGCCGGGAGGAGGGGAAGCCCAGCCTCAGCTCTGACCTGGCGCCCTCTCTCCTCCCCACAGAACAGGAGGTGAGGTTCCGCCCTGCACACTGGCCCCTGCCTCGGCCCACGGCCATCCACCACATCGTGGAAGACTTCTTGACAGACTGGACCGCCCCGATCGGACACATCCTACCTCTGAGGCGCTTCCTGGAGAACTGTTTGGAAACCGATTTGCGAAGTTTCTATGCAGGTAACTTAAGCTCCCAGAAGGACAAAGGGACTGAGCTCCAGGTTGAAGAAAGTTCACAAAGACCCAAGCCCCGTGGAGTTTCAGGACCCATATCTGAAAATTCAAACCCCAGACTCCCGTTCCTGACAATGTCATGGTCTAAATTACAACACACCTAAAAATACTGGATAACATGTCTTTTTTTTTTTTTTTTTTTTTTTTTTTTTTTTTTTGAGACGGAGTTTCGCTCTTCTTACCCAGCCTGGAGTGCAATGGCGCGATCTCGGCTCACCGCAACCTCCGCCTCCTGGGTTCAGGCAATTCTCCTGCCTCAGCCTCCTGAGTAGCTGGGATTACAGGCACGCGCCACCATGCCCAGCTAACTTTTTGTATTTTTTTTTTTAGTAGAGACGGGGTTTCACCATGTTGACCAGGATGGTCTCGATCTCTCGACCTCGTGATCCACCCGCCTCGGCCTCCCAAAGTGCTGGGATTACAGGCTTGAGCCACCGCGCGCGGCCTTTTTTTTTTTTTTTTTTTTTTTTTTTTTTTTTTTTCTTGAGATGGGAGTCTCATTCTGTCGCCCAGGCTGGAGAGCATTGGTGAGATCGCAGCTCACTGCAACCTCTGCCTGCCAGGTTCAAGCAATTCTCCTGCCTTAGCCTCCTGAGTAGCTGGGACTACAGGTGTGTGCCACCATGCCTGGCTAATTTTTTTTGTTTTTTTAGTAGAGACGGGGTTTCACCATATTGGCCAGGCTAGTCTTGAACTCCTGACCTCGTGATCCCCCTGCCTCAGCCTCCCAAAGTTCTGGGATTATAGGCATGAGCCACTGTGCCTGGCCAATATGTCTTTTTAAAAGAATTAGCACCGGGCGCGGTGGCTCAAGCCTGTAATCCCAGCACTTTGGGAGGCCGAGGCGGGTGGATCACGAGGTCGAGAGATCGAGACCATCCTGGTCAACATGGTGAAACCCCGTCTCTACTAAAAGTGTAAAAAATTAGCTGGGCATGGTGGCGTGTGCCTGTAATCCCAGCTACTCAGGAGGCTGAGGCAGGATAATTGCCTGAGCCCAGGAGGCGGAGGTTGCGGTGAGCCGAGATCGCGCCATTGCACTCCAGCCTGGGTAACAAGGGCGAAACTCAGTCTCTAAATAAATAAATAAATAAATAAATAAATAAATAAAAATAAAAGAATTAGCAGGGGCTAGTAGTGATTTCTGTTCAAAAACTATAAAGATGTCTATACATAAAGAACTGGCAGAAAAATAAGGCCACTCCCCAGAGGCCAGATCTATAAAAAGCACAAATCCTGCTGAGCTGGACCCCTGCCGGTCATCAGGAGCCCAGAGCCTGGGCTTCAATGGACCACCCTTTAGGATGGGAAGACAGGGCTGGAGAGGATGACAGGCTTGTTTTGAGACATTAAAATAAAGCTTGGATCTCAGTAGGGAAGCTGGGGGCCAAACCCCTCCCAAGGGGGAGGTAGAGGAGATGCATGCTTTTCGGCCCTAGAGAGAGTGGGAGAGAAAAACCTCTGAAAATTTCCAACCAGTAGGCCTCACTTGTGTAAATTTGGGGCCAAACTTCATGAAATCATTGAGCTGCAGAAATCACAGAAGCAAATACGTGCCTTCTCTTAAAAAATAGACTATTAGACCAGGTGCGGTGGGTCATGCCTGCAATCTGAGCACTTTGGGAGGCCAAGGTGGGCGGATCACCTGAGGCCAGGAGTTCGAGACCAGCTGTGGCTAACGTGATAAAACCCCATCTCTATTAAAAGTAAAAAAATGGGCCGGGCGCGGTGGCTCAAGCCTGTAATCCCAGCACTTTGGGAGGCCGAGGCGGGTGGATCACGAGGGCGAGAGATCGAGACCATCCTGGTCAACATGGTGAAACCCCGTCTCTACTAAAAATACAAAAAACTAGCTGGGCGTGGTGGCGCGTGCCTGTAATCCCAGCTACTTAGGAGGCTGAGGCAGGAGAATTGCCTGAGCCCAGGAGGCGGAGGTTGCGGTGAGCCGAGATCGCGCCATTGCACTCCAGCCTGGGCAACAAGAGTGAAACTCCGTCTCAAAAAAAAAAAAAAAAAAAAAAGTAAAAAAATGAGCAGGGCATGGTGGTCAGCGCCTGTAATCCAAGCTACTTGGGAGGCTGAGGCACCAGAATCGATTGAACCCTGGAGGCGGAGGTTGCAGTGAGCCAACATCAGGCCACTGCACTCCAGCCTGAGCAACAGAGTGAGACTCTGTCTCGAAAACAACAACAAAAGAAATGCCAGTGTGTGTGAGGGAGTGAATTCCCACCCTAAGTTGTAGGTCCCACTGAGGCATTGTCCCAGGGCCTTTACCCTCCTGTCTGCCACCCTGTAGATACTGTTCAGCTGTACAGGCCACTGTGTGCTGCTGCCTTGGACCGGGGAGAATCCCCCCAGCAGAAAGCCAGCTGGCACCGTGGCAGCCATCTCTCCGTTCCTGTAGCTGATGTGCAGCTGCTAGTGCTGGTCCCAGATTCTGCTGGGTGTCTGTGCCCCCTGCAGAGGAGGTGATGCCATCAGAAGGTGATGCCTGCCAAACAGCCACCTTGCTGCCTTCGCAGTCTTCCCGCTGTCCTCTCTCGCATCTGCTCTCTTCCCTGCTTGGAGAGGATTGCCATGGCCTGGCCTGCCAGAGGCCTCCATGCAAAGAGTCAGAAATAAACAGGAAGTCATATTTCTGGAGCACCCATGAAAGCCTCTCGACATCCTTCGTACTATGACTGTTTTTCACTTGAGATAGAGGGGCTCAGAGGGTGAGAGTTAACAGAAGAACCCCAGCCTGTTTCTGACACTCTGTCTGCCCTTCCTGTTTTTAACTCCCTCAGAAAGCTGAGCCCAGTATCTGTGTCAGTTCTTCTTTTTGTTTCAAGTCTTATAAGTACTTGGCTAAAAGACTTTCTCGGCCGGGCACGGTGGCTCATGCCTGTAATCCCAGCACTTTGGGAGGCCAAGGCAAGCAAACCATTTGAGGTCAGAGGTTAGAGACCAGCCTGGCCAACATGATGAAACCCCATCTCTACTAAAAATTCAAAGAAATTATCCGGGTGTGGTGGCAGACACCTGTAATCCCAGCTACTGGGAGCCTAAGGCAGGAGAATCTCTTGACCCCAGGAAGTGGAGGTTGCAGTGAGCTGAGATCACACCACTGCACTCCAGCCTGGGTGACTGAGCGAGACTCCATCTCAAAACAAAACAAAAAAGACCCTTTTCCTCACTGCATTAGTCTGTTCTCACATTGCTGTAAAGAAGTATCTGAGATTGCATAATTTATAAAGAAATAGGTTTCATTGGCTCACAGTTCTACAGGCTGTATAAGAAGCCTAGCAGCCTCTGCTTCTGGATGCTGGATCACACCTGTAATCACAGCACTTTGGGAGGCTGAGGCAGGCAGATCACTTGAGGTCAGTAGTTCAAGATGAGCCTGGCCAACATGGTGAAACTCCATCTCTACTTAAAAAATACAAAAATTGTCCAGGCACAGTGGTTCATGCCTGTAATCCCAGCACTTTACAAGGCCAAGGCAGGCAGATCACCTGAGGTTAGGAGTTCGAAACCAGCCTGGCCTGACCAACATGGTGAAACCCCGTCCCTACTACACATAAAAAATTAGCCAGGTGTGGTGGTGTGCCTGTAGTCCCAGCTACTCGGGAGGCTGATGCAGGAGAATCTCTTGAACCCAGGAGGTGGAGGTTGCAGTGAGCTGGGATCGAGCCAGTGTACTCCAGCCTGCCTGGGCAACAGAAGAAGACTGCCTCAAGGAAAAAATAGAAACTGCTCCCATGATCTAGTCACCTGCCAGCATGCCCCACCTCCAGCTTTAGGGATTACATTTCAGCATGGGATTTGGGCCGGGACACAGACCCGAACCATATCACCCACCTTCCCTACTTTCATTCTCATTTTTTTTTTTTTTTTTTGAGACAGTCTCTGCCACCCAGGCTGGAGTGCAGTGGCACGATCTCGGCTCACTGCAACCTCTGCCTCCTGTTCAAGTGATTCTCCTGCCTCAGCCTCCCGAATAGCTAGGACTACAGGTGTGCATCACCACGCCTGGCTCATTTTTGTATTTTTAGTAGAGACTGGGTTTCACCATGTTGGCCAGGCTGGTCTTGAAGGGCTAACTTCAAGCAATCTGCCCGCCTCAGCATCCCAAAGAGCTGGGAATACAGTTATGAGCCACCGTGCCTGGCCATTTCTTCATATTTCAACATGATAAGTATCTACAACTGTCTTTTTTTTTTTGAGACGGAGTCACTCTGTCGTCCAGGCTGGAGTGCAGTGGCATGATCTTGGCTCCCTACAACCTGCACCTCCCGAGTTCAAGCGATTCTCCTGCCTCAGCCTGCTGAGTAGCTGGGATTACAGGCGTCTGCCACCACACCCAGCTAATTTTTTTATTTTTAGTATAGACGGGGTTTCGCCATGTTGGTCAGGCTGGTCTCGAACTCCTGACCTCGTGATCTGCCCACCTCGGCCTCTCAAAATGCATTACATGCACAAACCACCACCCCTGGCCCCACAGCTGTCTTATGGTTGACCAAATTTGAGGCACGTACCAGCTTTCTGTTGTGGGGCAGGTGAGGATTTACCTGTTTATCTTTCTCTACCCCACACTGTTTAGATCAGAACTTTGCACACAGTATTTGCAACTCGGATGTTGAGAGAATGCGTTTTTGCAGCAGCTCTGAGCTTACTGTGGGACTGACCGAGTTCCCAGCCACAACAGGCCAAGGGTCCACTCATAAGGGTTGGAGCCCCGACTCCACTGTGGCTGCCTGCAGAGCCCCGCGCTCGGCCCTGATCTCTCAGAGCTGATGCATTGCTGTGGTTTGCTTTCATTTTCAAGCCTGTTCTTCCAAAGTGTCAAGGCAGCCCCCTGCCCTGGAGCCTTGCGGAAGGTCATGATTCTTGACCTACTCAGGTTGGACGTGAGAGGCCCAGGAAGGTCAGCTCCTAGTTTCAAGAGATGGAAGATACCAGGCGAGGCCTGCAGTGAAGCCCCCACACCAGACATCAGCAGCCCCTTCCTGCACCCCTCCCCACACCTCCCAGCCTGGCTCATTCTCCTCATTTTGCTTTTGTGCAGAGTCCTGCTTCCTGTTTGCCCTCACGCACCAGAAGCTGCCACCCTTTTGCCAGCAGGGGTACCTGAGGATGCAGGGACTCGTCAGTACCGAAAGTCTTCGGCAGCACAGAGTGGAGAGCTGGCTCCCATGGAACCATGCCGCCACGGACAGCCGCCTGGAGGACAGCAGCCAGCAGCCTGGCGACCAGGAGCCACTTGATGCTCCCATGGCTCCAGGGCCTCTGGCCCAGTCCCTTGATAGCAACAAAGAGGAGCTCTGACTGTCCTTTCCTAAGCTGTGGGCATGGTGACTAGGCCTCCCCACCCAGGCCTATGGTCAGTCCCTCTTTTGCCAAAGACCACTCAGATCATGGCAGTGACTGCACCAAAGCCACCCAGACGGCATGTGAGGGCTGAAAATCAGCGATGCAGTGGTCTCCTCCTCCTGTCCGGAAGCAGAACAAAGGTATCCTCTACCAGGTGTGAGTTGCCTGTCTGCAATGGGGCTGTCGGTGGGCCCCAGGCCAGCTTCAGTTCTGCCCCCGCTCAAGTGTTTCTCTTCCTTCCAGGCCCCTCCTCAGGTGGGCCTGCATCCCGCCTGTGGAGCGTTTCCCAGGTGAAACCCATCCACATCTGAAGGGTTTGTGGCATGCACTTTAAAATAAAAGCTCTGATACCAACAACCACCATAACGGGCAGGTGGGATTGTTGGCGCAGAAGACTGCTGAAGACACCAGCTGAGAGATGTCAAGTAATTCCCAGGGTCCCCCCACTGGGAGTCCCTGTCTATGTCACTTGCCACACACTGCCTCAACCGTCTCTCATTTTCAGCAGGGTTTGGGCTTAGCTACAGAGCCCAGGGGGGTCAGCCCCGCTTATCATAGGCCCAGCAGGCTGATCTCGAGCAGCAATAGGACAGCTCCCTGCAGAGCCATCTTATCTCAGCAGCTTTCTCCCAGAGCCGCAGGATTCAGAGCTGCTCTCCCCAGTTGCACCCCCTGAGTTGTGGTCCAGCTCACTCTTCTCTCCCATCCTGCTCCGTTCCCTCTCCCTGCCCCCTGGCATCCTGAACCATGCCTTGCTTCTGACCTGCCTGGTCAAGTTTTGTGAAACTTACCCTGCTGTCTTTCTGCGGCGGGCATTCATACATGCCCGGCATGTGTGAGGAGACATGTCCTAATGCCTTTGCGTGATAACGAGGGTGAATTTAGTTCCTGGTCTTTTCATTGTCCTTCCTCACCAGCAGTCTGCACTCTCCCGTCAGCCGTCTTAATCTCAGTTATAACTGCATAAGAGAATCACAGTGATTTTTCAAAGCCCAGGAAAATACGTGATTGCTTTTTCACTGGTTCTTACTAGCTCTTCGTGTATCCACTCAGAATTCCAAAGACACAGAAAATTTAAAAATTAAAAATATGTGCCATTGCACTCCAGCCTGGGCAACAAGAACCAAACTCAGTCTCAAAAAAAATGTTTTTGTTTTTTTTTTTAGTAAAGTATGCACTGGGCGCAGTGGCTCATGCCTGTAATCCCAGCACTTTGCAGGAGGCTGAGGTGGGCCAATCACCTGAGGTCAGGAATTCGAGATCAGCCTGACCAACACAGCAAAATCCTGTCTTTACTAAAAATACAAAAAATGAGCTGGGCATGGTGTTGTGTACCGGTAATCCCAGCTACTTGGGAGGCTGAGGAAGGAGAATTGTTTGAACCTGGGAGGCAGAAGTTTCTATGAGCAGAGACTGAGCCACTGGACTCCAGCCTGGGTGACAAAGCAAGACTCCATCTCAAAAAATATTGTAAAAAATATGCTGCAACAAAAGTGAAAAAATTTTAAAAAGAATTCCAAGGACACAGGCTTTCCGGATCCAGAGCCCTTTCATGGGGACATCCTCTTTCCTTCTTGGCTAGACCCAGACTTTTTCTTTTTAGTCAGAGTTTCGCTCCAGGCTAGAGTGCAATGGGATGATCTTAGCTCACTGCAACCTCTGCCTCCCAGATTCAAGCATATCTGCCTCAGCCTCCCAAGTAGTTGGGATTACAGGGGCCTGCCACCACGCCCAACTAATTTTTGTATTTTTAACATAAGACGGGAGTTTCACCACGTTGGCCAGGCTGATCTCGAACTCTTGACCTGAGGGGATCCACCTGTCTTGCCCTCCCAAAGTATTGGGATTACAGGCATGAACCACCACTCCTGACCCAGTCCAAACTTCTTAACCACCTGGACCCACTGTCTACAGACACAGTTCCCTCCAGTTCTTCCAGAGTTACACTCCAATGGCCTGATTCTCCAATGGTCAGGGAGGAATTGTTTACTGGGATGGTTTGCATGGGGCTGAAACTTCTAAATTTGGGGTTTCTCGCTAACCCAGGTGTTTGGATTACATACAGATTGTGGGTAAGCAAACATTGGATCCTCTTGTTGTGGTGGTGGTGGTGGTGGTTGTTTAGATGGGGTCTTGCTTTATTACCCAGGCTGGAGTGCAGTGGCGCGATCTCAGCTCATTGCAACCTCTGCTTCCCAGGTTCAAGCAATTCTCCTGTCTCAGCCTCCCGAGTAGCTAGGACTACAGGCGCCTGCCAGCATGCCTGGCTAATTTTTGTATTTTTAGTAGAGATGGGGTTTCACCTTGTTGACCAGGCTGGTCTCGAACTCCTGACCTCAGGTGATGCACCAACTTCAGTCTCCCAAAGTGCTGGGATTACAGGTGTGAGCCACTGCACCCAGCCTTCAGAACATTTTTTTTTTAATTTCTTAATTAGGATCATATTCATAATGTCAAATACTATTACACCCGTCTTGCCCACCCAGTTCCTGAAGAGTGGCCGAGCCATTTGTTCCAATAAGAATATGAGGTGCTGCAGCAATACGTGACAACTGCTGCTTTCTCCTTATTTTTTTTTTTTTTTATTTTTTTTTTTTGGGACAGGGTTTCACTATGTTGGCCAGACTAAGTTCAAGACTGGTCTGATCTTGTGATCCACCCTCCTCAGCCTCCCAAAGTGCTGGGATTATAGGTGTGAGCCACTCTGCCTGGCCTTTTTTTTCTTTTTTCTTTTTTTTTTTTTTTGAGATGGAGTCTCACTCTCACCCAGGCTGGAGTGCAGTGGTGCGGTCTCAGCTCACTGCAGCCTCTGCCTTCTGTGTTCAAGTGATTCGCCTGCCTCTGCCTCCTGAGTAGCTGGGACTACAGGCACCTGCCAATCACGCTCAACTAATTTTTGTATTTTTAGTAGAGACAGGGTTTCACCATGTTGGCCAGGCTGGTTTCGAACTCCTTACCTCAAATGATCTGCCCACCTCAGCCTCTCAAAGTGCTGGGGTAACAGGCATGAGCCACTGCGCCCAGCCCGGTGTTTGTTATTTTAAAAAGCTGATTACCACCTACTAAATTAATTTCGCAAACCCACTGCCGTCCATATCCTGCAGTTTGAAAAACACTGGAGGCCGAGGCGGGTGGATCACAAGGTCGAGAGATCGAGACCAACCTGGTCAACATGGTGAAACCCCGTCTCTACTAAAAATACAAAAAAAAAAAAAAAAAAAAAAATTAGCTGGTCATGGTGGCGCGTGCCTATAATCCCAGCTACTCAGGAGGCTGAGGCAGGAGAATTGCCTGAACCCAGGAGGCGGAGGTTGCGGTGAGCCGAGATCGCGCCATTGCACTCCAGCCTGGGTAACAAGAGCGAAACTCCGTCTCAAAAAAAAAAAAAACAAAAAACAAAAAAAAAACACTGAAAACATTTTGTATAGGAAAAAGGAAAAAAACTATATCGGTAAGAGGTAGCAGAAGTTTTACCCTTAGCCCAAGCTGCCAGTCCTGGCTTCCTTCCCTTTGCCTCACAGCTGTGTCCTGAGCCTGCCTTGTGACAGCCAGACCCAGGCCAACCTGGCTTCAGCTGAACAGAGGAGCCACCGTGTGGCTGAGAGCCCCTGTGTAGTGCGCCAAGAGCTCAGCCTTCTGTATGCGTCTCAGGCTTTCCCTGCAGGAGTCATCAGGCAGCAACGATGTGGATTCCTTTTTTTTTTCTTTTCTTTTCCTTTTTTTTTTTTGAGATGGAGTCTCCATCTGTCACCCAGGCTGGGGTGCAGTGGCGCGATCTCGGCTCACTGCAGCCTCCACCTCCCAGGTTCAAGCAGTTCCCTGCCTCAGCCTCCCAAGTAGCTGGGACTACATGCATGTACCACCACACTCACTATTTTTATTTTTATTTTACTTACTTACTTATTTATTTATTTATTTATTTATTTATTTATTTATTGTATTTTTAGTAGAGACGGGGTTTCACCACGTTAGCCAGAATGGTCTCAATCTCCTGACCTCGTGATCTGCCCGCCTCAGGCTCCCAAAGTGCTGGGATTACAGGCATGAGCCACCGCACCCAGCCCAATGACTTGGATTCTGTCCCTACGGCAACCCACAGCCCAACTAGGAGAAAGGCATTATTCTTCCCATTGCTCAGATGAGAAGCCTGAGGCTGATCAGGGTAAAGTAACTATGGAATAAGGACAAAAGGGACTGGTCCTCCTTTGGAATTCAGAATGTGAATTAAGCAGGGAAATTGACTCTCTAAAAAATGCTGTGGAAGAGAAAGTGCTAGAGACACGAAAAAGCAGGTAAGAAAATGGGCAGGGCGGGCGGGTGTGGTGGCTCATGCCTATAATTTCAGCACTTTGGGAAGCCGAGGTGGGTGGATTGGGAAGCCAAGGCAGGTGGATCACTTAAGGTCAGGAGTTCAAGTCCAGCCTGGCCAACATGGTGAAATCCCATCTGTACCAAAAATATAAAAAAAGTCTGGCGTGGTGGCATGGGCCTGTAATCCCAGGTACTCGGGAGGCAGAGGCAGGAGATGGCTTGAACTCAGGAGGTGGAGGTTGCAGTGAGCCGAGATCATGCCCCTGTACTCCAGCCTGGGTGACAGAGCAAGACTCTGTCTCAAAAAAAAAAAAAAAAAAAAATGGGTAGGGCGGGAGCACCCCTCCCAGATGCCATCTGGCATCATCAAGAACTGATGCGCCGAGGGAGGCTGACCTCAGGAGGAGCTGGGGTACTGAGGGGTCCCACTGTGGGCTCCAGTCTTGGGTGGGACAGAGGCTAAAGCAAGAGGTCAGACAGAGTGGACAGACCGTGGCTGCCTATGCCTGCAAAGGACAAGGGCATCTGCAGGGAAGCTCTGAGATCAGAGTCATCCGAGTTTGCAGGGACAGAGAGTGTGCGTGTTCTGGCCCAGCCAGCCTGTCTCATTCTCCTGTACACGCCAGCAACACAGATATGTACACCCTCCCGCCCCCCTGAGATCCTAAGGGGAAAACTGACATGGTGGCTGGTGGCCAGGGCAAGTGGACCTGTTCCAAGGACTCCCTCATGCCGTCCTGCACAGCACATGGAACTGCCAGTCAGACAGAGGACAGATAACAGCATGATGTGGCCAAGATGAGCTGGAAGAAGCCATGGCAATGATTTTGGAATGGGGACATGTAGTGTGCTGGGGGAAAAAGGTTAGATTTGGGTCACTGCTCTCTGTTATGTAACAAATAATCACTGAGCACTTTCTATGATGCATCCTGAGGTAAACAGTGGAGAAACAGATGGACCTTCAGGGCAGACAGTGTAGTGAGGGGTAAGGAATAAAGAAGCAGACAATAACAGTGTTGTTACCTGTAGGTTCTTTCTGCCAGCTGCACAGACAAAATCGATCCACTGAGGCGGGTGGATCACTTAAAAGAAGTTCGAGACCAGCCTAGCCAACGTGGTGAAACCCCATTGCTACCAAAAATATAAAAAATTAGGTGTGGTGGTGCCTGCCTGTAATCCCAGCTACTCGGGATTACAAAATCGATCCACTGAGATCCACTGAGGCAGGTGGATCACTTAAGGTCAGGAGTTAAAGACCAGCCTGGCCAACATGGTGAAACGCCCTCCTCATGGTGGTCCTCACCTGTAATCCCAGCTATTCGAGAGGCTGAGGCAGGAGAATTGCTTGAACCTGGGAGGTGGAGATTGTGATGAGCCAAGATCATGCCCCTGTACTCCAGCCTGGGCGATGGAGCTAGACTCCGTGTCAATAAGAAAAAAGAAAATGGGCAGGGTGGGAGCACCCTTCTGGGGTCTCTATTACACCCCATTGTAGTAGAGTTTGATTGCTGCAAGGCCAGCCCACATGGGAGAACTGGGGTTATCTCTCTGGTCAGTCTCCCTGAGGGGTTGGAGGTTGGGGTTTTTGTGGATAGTTTGGTGGGCAAGGGGCTAGGAAATGGGCTCTGCTGATTGGTCGGGGATGAAATCATAGGGATGTGGAAAATGGTCCTGGTCCTCCTGCACTGAGCTTGCCTCTGTGTAGGGCCCCAGGATCAGTTGAGTCATGAGTCACAAGTCCAGGTGGGATCAGTCTGAAGGATGACAACCCTCAGGAAGTCCTGAGAACATGTGCCCAAGGTGGTTGGCATAGAGCTTTGGTTTTCAGTATTTTAGGAAGGCATTGTAACTGCCCCATGAGTTCACCTTGCCTGCTGCCTAGACAGAGCCGATTTCTCAAGACAGAGGAATTGCAGTCAAGAGTAATTCATGCAGAGCCAGCTGTGCGGGAGACTGGAGTTTTCTTACTGCTCAAATCGGACTCCCTGAGCGTTTGGGGATCAGAGTTTTTAAGGACAACTTAGTGCATTGGGGGAAGCCAGTGAGCCAGGAGTGCTGATTGGTCAGGTCAGAGATGAAATCATAGGGAGTGGAAGCTGTCGTCTTGTGCTGAGTCAGTTCCTGGCTTGGGTATACAAGATCAGATGAGCCAGTTTATGGATCCGGGTGGTTCCAGCTGATCCAGCAAGTGCAGGGTCTGCAAAACATCTCAAGCCCTGATCTTAGGGGCAGTTTAGGGAGGGTCAGAATCTTACAGCCTTCAGCTACATGACTCCTAAACCATAATTTCTTATCTTGTGGCTAATTTCTTAGTTCTACAAAGGCAATCTAGTCACCAGGCAAGAAGGAGGTTTGTTTGGCAAAGAGCTGTTATCATCTTTGTTTTTATTTGTTCTTGTTTTTTGTTTTGTTTTGTTTTTGTTTTGAGACAGAGTCTCGCTCTGTCTCCCAGGCTGGAGTGCAGTGCCGCAATCTCGGCTCACTGCAGCCTCCGCCTCCTGGGTTCTCCTGGATTCTCCTGCCTCAGCCTCTTGAGTATTTGGGATTACAGGCACACCACCACGCCAGGCTATTTGTTTGTGTGTATTTTTAGTAGACATGGAGTTTCACCAGGTTGGCCAGGCTTGTCTCCAACTCCTGACCTCAGGTGATCCTCCCGCCTCAGCCTCCCAAAATGCTGGGATTACAGATGTGAGCCACTACGCCCAGCCTCGTCTTCATTTTAAACTGTAAACTAAGTTCCTCCCAAAGTTAGTTCAGTCTATGCCCAAGAATTAACAAGGAAAGCCGAGCGTATTGGTGCGCGCCTGTAGTCCCAGCTACTCAGGAGGCTGAAGCAGGGAAATCACTTGAACTGGGAGGCAGAGGTCGCAGTGAGCCAAGATCGGGCCACTGCACTCCAGCCTGGCGACAGAGCAAGAATTCTTTTTTTCTTTAATATGCAAGCCTACCTGAATGAGAAAAAATGTACGTTAAGCTACTGATTGGTTGAAAATTGTTCTTTGTATTACAAATTCCAGGAACAGGAAGATAATGGGTGAGGCTGTTAGTCAAAACTTAAATAGGATGGGTGCAGTGGCTCATGCCTGTAATCCCGGCAATTTGGGAGGCCAAAGGGGGCGGATCACTTGAGCTCAGGAGTTTGAGACCAGCCTGGCCAACATAGAGAAACTCCATCTCTACTAAAAATACAAAATTAGCCGGTTGTGGTGGCACGCACCTGTAATCCCAGCTACTTGGGAGGCTGAGGCAGGAGAATCGCCCGAACCCGGGAGCTGGAGGTTGCAGTGAGTCAAGATCGCACCATCAGCTTGGGCGACACAGCGAGACTCTGTCATTCATAAATAAATAAATAAAAATAAAAGCAACAGGAATTGGCAAAATCGAAAACCACAGGGACCTCTCAACCGCCTTTCTCCCTTAAGTACCCTGCCTTGCTACCGCCGCCCCCAGCCTGGGCGACAGAGCGACACGCTGTCATTCATAAATAAATAAAGCAAAAGAAGTTGGCAAAATCATGCCGGGCGCGGTGGCTCAAGCCTGTAATCCCAGCACTTTGGGAGGCCGAGGCGGGTGGATCACGAGGTCAAGAGATCGAGACCATCCCGGTCAACATGGTGAAACTCCGTCTCTACTAAAAATACAAAAAATTAGCTGGGCATGGTGGCACGTGCCTGTCATCCCAGCTACTCAGGAGGCTGAGGCAGGAGAATTGCCTGAACCCAGGAGGCGGAGGTTGCGGTGAGCCGAGATCGCGCCATTGCACTCCAGCCTGGGTAACAAGAGCGAAACTCCGTCTCAAAAAAAAAAAAAAAAAGTTGGCAAAATCAAAAACCATGGGGAGCTCTCAACTGCCTTTTCCCCGCTTAAGGATCTTCCCTTGCTACACACCCCGCTCCCGCCCCCGCGCCCGTTCCATCACCTCCTCTTCCGGTCCTTCCTCTAGGGCCCGCCCACCTCTTCCGCTTCCTCCCCTCGGAACCTTCCATCTGCCCACACCAGGATCGGCCTGCCTCTTCCAATCCCTACCCCAACGGCCTCTCCATTGCTTCCGGTCCCCAACTGAGGCCCCGCCCCTTCAGCTGTGGCTCCTCCCGTCATCCCTTTTGGCGGAAAATCCTCGATCCCCAAATTGGAGACGGATGCTTTTCCGCCTGGTTGCCCCCGGAGGTGACGCTGAGGCCCGCCCTCTGAGGAAGTGACGACAGGAGTGCCCTTGACAGGGAGGGCTGGGTTGTGCATCCCTCCGCTGGCCGTGCAGGGAGGTAGGAGCCCCGTGGGGGTGGCCCGAGGTAGTGTCGAGGCTGTTGCATGCCGCTAGCGCGTTCCTGCGCAGGCTGGCGGCTGGGCGGGCGGAGGCCCCGGGCGGGGGGACCTGGCTCGCCGGAGAGCCGGGGTCCCTGGTAGGTCTGTTTTTACCCAATTCCCTCCACACATGTCCCTTCTTGATTGGTTCCCTCCAGTACTTGTCTCTTGGTTTTTGGTTCCTCTCACACTCTTAGTTCCTCCTTGAATTGTCACGTGTCATCATTCCCGATCCTTTTATCCTCCTAATCTCCCGTTAAAACACGTTTTCAAAGAGCAATAGATGGAGTGAGGACTTGGCGGACGACCCTAGGTTCCAATGTTGGCTGTCACTTAATAGCGGGGGTGCTTTGGGCATGTCGCTTAACTTGCTTGAGCCTCGGATTCCTTTCCTTATTTGCGATATGGGCACTACAATAGCAACTTCCTCAGAGTTGCTGTAGGAAGACCCATAATGCATGTAAGGCCCTTGGCCCTTAGCAGGCGCACCATAAATATTGGTTTATTCCTCTCATTCTTCTGTTATAATCTAAATCCTGATTTCTTCTTGGTTGTGAAGCCAGTTTTCCTGTCCTGGTTTGCTTCGCTATTCCTTCCCTTTGATTCTCATTGCTTCGTCACTTCACTACAAATCTTACATATTATTTCCTTGCATTTTGCTTCCAACTCTGCCTCATCTTGAACCCCAAGTACTCCCCAAATCCCTTTCTTTTTCTAGTGTGTTGCCTTCCTTTTTGCGTACCCCAGTTGTTCCCCCTCTTTCCCTCACAGATGGCTCAGCGACTTCTCCTGAGGAGGTTCCTGGCCTCAGTGGTCTCCAGGAAGCCCTCTCGGGGTTGGTGGCCACCCCCCACTTCCAGAGCCCTGCAGACCCCTGGTGGCCTGACTGTAACACCCAACCCAGCCCGGACAATATACACCACCAGGATCTCCTTGACGACCTTTAATATCCAGGATGGACCTGACTTTCAAGACCGAGTGGTCAACAGTGAGACGCCAGTGGTTGTGGATTTCCATGCACAGTGAGTACTGGGGGTCCATGGAAGACTAGGGTCCTACATCTTCAACTGTTTATTGAACGCCTGCTACGTCCCAGGACCGTATTTCATGTCGCTCATATGTAGACTCATTACAAAGACTGTTCAGACCCAGTCCCTGCCCTCAAGGGGAATGCGGACTGGTAGAAGACAGATGAGTGAACAGTCTGCAAAGCTGACTGTGGTTAGTGCTGGGAAACACATGTTGTGTTCTCACTGCCCAGAAAGCTCAGCAGCATCTTCTGCATGGACCAGAGTTGGAAAAATACAACTGTAGTGTCACCTTGCTTTTGGTGTATACCAGTTCCTGGCCCTGCAGATAAGCTGATTTTAACATCTTGCATGAAAACTGTGGGGAGGGCTGGCAAAAAGTTATCAGTGTTGGCCTGGCATGGTGGCTCATGCTGGTAATCCCAGCACTTTGGTAGGCTGAGGTGGGTGGATCATTTGAGATCAGGTGTTTGAGACCAACCTGATAACCAAACCCTGTCTACTAAAGATAGAAAAGTAGCCAGGGGTGGTGGGGTGCACCTGTAATCCCAGCTACCTGGGAGGCTGAGGCAGGAGAATCACTTGAACCCAGGAGGCGGAGGTTGCAGTGAGCCAAGATCATGCCATTGCACTCCAGCCTGGGCAAAAAGAGCGCAACTCTGTCTCAAAAAAAAAAAAAAAAAACAAAACATCAATGTCACTGCCATGGTGCCCAAGCATACAGAGCATACGAAGGAGTTTCCTTTCAGTTCTGAGTTTGTTTTTGAGAGAAATATTTAAGTGCCTCTGCCCTTCTGATTTTTAGCCTGGCTTTTTTCATTTCTAGACCTTTGGGGCCTGGCTAGACACCTAATACACAAAAGCTGGACAAAGCCCTCTGAATGAGGCATCCTGGGAGGAACCAGTGAAGCATAAGTTACAAAATCAGGGGCCTTCAGGTCAGTCTCAGTGGCTCACACCTGTAATCCCAGTACTTTGGGAGGCCAAGGGAGGCGGATCACCTGAGGTCAGGAGTTCAAGACCTACCTAGCCAACATGGTGAAACCCTGTCTCTACTAAAAATACAAAAAATTAGCCAGGTGTGGTGGCAGGCGCCTGTAATCCCAGCTACCCAGGAGGCTGAGGCAGGAGAATTGCTTGAACCCAGGAAGTGGAGGTTGCAGTGAGCCGAGATCGCGCCGTCGTACTCTAGCCTGTCAAAAAAGTGAAACTCGATCTCAGGGAAAAAAAGATATTAAAGGGCCATCTGGGCAGGTATCTGACAGATTATTTTGCTGTCTTTCTAGTTCTTTCTCTGACTCACCCTGTGGCCTTGGACAGGCAACTTGATATTCTTGTGTACCCTTTCTTCACTTGTAATAGGAGTTAAGGTCTTACACAAAGGGATTCTAGGTCTTATGAGTTGTTTTTATTTATTTATTTTTTGAAACAAGGTCTCACTTTGTCACCCTGGCTAGGGCGTAGAGTGCAGTGGTACAATCAAGGCTTACTGCAGTCTCTACCTCTTGATTTCAAGCAGTCCTCCCATCTTGGCTCCCAAAGTGCTGGGATTACAGGCGTGAACCACTGCACCAGGCCTGAGGGTTTTTTTTTTTCTTTTTTCTTTTGAGACAGAGTCTTACTCTGTTGCCCAGGCTGGAGTACAGTGGCACCATCAGCTCACTGCAACCTCTGCCTCCCGGGTTCAAGCGATTCTCCTGCCTCAGCCTCTCAAGTAGTTGGGACTACAGAAGCCCATTACCACACCCAGCTAATTTTTTTGTATTTTTAGTAGAGATGGGGTTTTGCCATATTGGCCAGGCTGGTCTCCTGACCTCAGGTGATCCACCCGCCTCGGCCTTCCAGAGTGCTGGGATTACAAGTGTAAGCCACTACACCTGGCCTGTTCTCTGCATTTAAAACCATTAGGCCTGGTTGGGTGCAGTGTGTGCCACACCTGCTACTCGGAAGGCTAAAGCCGGAGAGTCACTGGAACCCAGGAGGCGGAGGTTGCAGTAAGCCGAGATCGTGCCATTGCACTCCAGCCTGGGCAACAGAGTGAGACTCCATCTCAAAAATAAATAAATTCTGCGAATGAAATATGAGTTGTCAGCCAGGGGTTTGTGAAAGGTGGAACTATTTTGCCTTCCTGGTATAGTGAGCAGTCCAGAGAGGGCTTCCAAAATGAGCAATAAATGGAGTAATGCCTCATTTTGTTCAGTAAGGAAGTGAAGTGTGAGTTGTTCATTCAGTGTCAGGCACTTTCCTTGGTGCCACATACATAGAGATGACAGCACCAGGCCTGTCTTGGATGAGCTCGCCAGCAAGAAGGGAATACCTGTGATTAGGGCAGTGCTAGTGGTCTACTCGGGCTGTGGGATCGCCGAGTAGCCTGGGGATGAAAGAAAACACTTTTTTTTTTTTCTTTTTTGTTTTGTTTTGCTTTTTTTGTTGTTGTTTTGTTGTTGTTTGAGTGGAGTCTTGCTCTGTCACCAGGTGCCAGGCTGGAGTGCAGTGGCGCAAACTCGGCTCACTGCAACATTTGCCTCCCGGGTTCAAGCAATGCTCCTGCCTCAGTCTCCCAAGTAGCTGGGACTACAGGCACACGCCACTATGCCCAGTTATTTTTTGTATTTCTTAGTAGAAACGGGGTTTCACCATGTTGGCCAGGATGAACTTGATCTCTTGACCTCATGATCCGCTCGCCTCGGCCTCCCAAAGTGCTGGGATTACAGGCGTGAGCCACCACACCCAACCTGCTTTGTTTTTTGAGACGGAATCTTGCTCTGTCGCCCAGGCTGGAGTGTAGTGGCATGATCTCAGCTCACTTAAACCTCTGCCTCCTGGGTTCAAGCATTTCTGCCTCAGCCTCCCTAGTAGCTGGGATTATAGGTGCACACCACCACACCCAGCTAATTTTTGTATTTTTAGTAGACACGGCTTTCACCTGTTGGCCAGGCTGGTCTCAAACTCCTGACTTCAAGTGATCCACTCACCTTGGCCTCCCAAAGTGCTGGGATCATGGGTTTGGGCCACCGAGCTCAGCCAAAGAGAACACTTTCAACACAGCTTTGGGTTGTGATTGATCCCAACTGGGCCTCTCTAATTTTGCACAGGTTTCTTAACTCGTATGAGCCTCAGTCTCTTTGGAAGGTGCGTTCTCTCTGCAAAGTTGAGGGTTATGTTTGGTAAGAGCAGAACAAGTACTTCCACAGGGACTGGCATGTTGTAGACACTCCTGGCCATTGGTTCCTGCCTTTTAGTTTTGAGTCCACACGGTGTTTGAAATAACCCCACGGCTTCCAACGAGTGTTTACCCACATTGCCTTCATCGATCTCTCATAATAGCTTTGATAGCCATAATCTCTTTTTCAGTTGGAGAAACTGGGGCCCCAGAGTAATCAGCAGGTTGGTGAGGAACCTCTGTTTGGACCTTTTAACTTCCAATCCCATCTTCTATAGTGTATATGACGCTATATTTATCTGAGATATACTGAAATAAGTCACTTTTATAAGAGTCTGTGATGAGACCTGTGTTTTAGAAGTCTGGCATCTGTGAAGATTACCGACGTGCAGAATCTCCTGGCATTACCATTTGGTGTGTTAATTTTTTTTTTTTTTTTTTTTTCATGAGGTGGAGTTTTGCTCTTGTCGCCCAGGCTGGAGTGCAATGGCACAATCTTGGCTCACTACAACCTCCACCTCTCAGGTTCAAGCAATTCTCCTGCCTCAGCCTCCCAAGTAACTGGGATTACAGGCGCCTGCCACCACTCCTGGCTAATGTTTTATATTTTCAGTAGAGACAGGGTGTCACTGTATTGGCCAGGCTGGTCTTGAACTCCTGACTTTGCTATCCACCCACCTCAGCCTCCCAAAGGGCTGGGATTACAGGCATGAGCCACTGCGCCCAGCCTGGTGTGTTCATTTTTAAACATGGTAAACAGAGACAATAAAGGCAAAAGATTCCTTGGAAAGATGCAGGTCTGGGGAGCCAGTAGGGGATGCGGAGTGCTCTTGTGACTGACGGGATGCTTCCTTTCTCGCCTTTGGAGGTGGTGTGGACCCTGCAAGATCCTGGGGCCGAGGTTAGAGAAGATGGTGGCCAAGCAGCACGGGAAGGTGGTGATGGCCAAGGTGGATATTGATGACCACACCGACCTTGCCATTGAGTATGAGGTATGGATTGGCAGGGGGTTGCCACAGGCCAGCCAGTGTAGGGTGCGTGAGGCCCAGGGGTAGCTGGTGTAGGAGATGTCTTGGGGAACACCAGGGAGCCAGTAAGCAGGGTGTCTTGGTTTTTCCAGAGGTTTTAGGAGCTCAGAGCACTTTGCAGAGGTGACCATTGATCCTCCAGGCCACCTGTCTCTCATCACCGCTTTTAGGAAGTAGATTATATGACCCCAAAACCCGAGATCATTCTCTTACTGTTGGACTTTGGTACACTCCATTATTCATCTACCCACGTGTTCAGGGTGCAGTCATTTGGGAGCTCAATGCACCAAGCATTTGTGATTCTGACACAAATAAGATGAGATCTTGTCTCTAAGCAGCTTGTAGTCTAGCAGGAAAGAACAGCAGGTAGAAAGATAGTCTCAGCATAGGATGAGAAGTGCTAAAAGAAGCGGTGCATGAAGGAAGAAGGGACTGATTGCTTGTGGAGGAGCTGGGCAGGGAATGCTTCACATTAGAGAGAAGCTCTGAGCTGAGCCGTGAAGGATGTGCAGGGAAGAAGGAAGGGTCGTCTCACATGGTTGATGTGTTTGTCCATTTATTCAGCAGATATTTGAGAGTCCCTCAAGCACCAGGTACTGTTACTTGGTGCTGAGGATAAGTAGTGAACAAAACTGACAAAAATCTCTGCCTTCACTGGAGTCCACATTCTAGTATTTTAAATCAGGGGTCAGCAAACTCTTTCTGTAAAGGACCAGTTGGTATTTGAGGCTTTGCAGGGCAATGGTCTCTGCTGCAACCATTCAGCTGCCTTGCAGCTGAAAGCAACCATAGACACTATACAAACAAATGAGCGTGGCTGTGTTCCAATAAAACTTTATCTACAAAAACAAGCAGTAGGCTGTATTGGGCCTGTGAACTGTAGTTCACTGACCACTGTTTTAGATAATAAGTTCAATGGAGAAAAATAACATCAGGAAAAGGGGATGGGAGTACTGAGTATGGGGCAGAGTTTCTTTTTTAAAGGGTAAGCTAGGGTGGATCTCCCTTTGAGCAAAAACAGGAAAGGAGTGAAGCATGTGGGTTTTTGGAAGTACCAGTCAGGCAAAGCAAAAGCCCTGAGGTCTGAGGAGCCTGGATTGCTTACAGACCAGCAGGGGCCAGATGCCTGGAGGTGTGTGGGGTGGGGGCACCCTTTGGGCCTTGGAGACTACTGTGCTGGAGAAAGGGGAGAGGTCTACTTTGGGTGGCCAGAGTGAAGAGCCAAGCACGGAGCTGGGGAAAGCAGACTACAGCCAGATTGAGAGGGGTCTCCGGATAGCCATGCTGAGGGTGGCACTGTTACAGAGCTAAGGTCGCACCTGGCAGCCTGTGGGCCCAATCTGGCTCACAGACACTTTTACTCTGGCACTCAAAAGTATTTTAAAGTAATAGGAACCAGATGCTGATATTTGAAACTCATATTTCATGTGAAAATCTAGATTTCTGGTTTTCT
Organism: Saimiri boliviensis; assembly: GCF_048565385.1. Lineage (NCBI taxonomy): Eukaryota > Metazoa > Chordata > Mammalia > Primates > Cebidae > Saimiri > Saimiri boliviensis. Next base: position 14,657,039 of record NC_133469.1, read on the forward strand.
TGAAATACCTTTTTGTTTTTGTTTTGTTTTGTTTTGAGACTCGCTCTGTCGCCCAGGCTGGAGTGTAGTGGCGAGATCTTGGCTCGCTGCAACCTCCGCCTCCCAGGTTCAAGCAATCCTCCTGCCACAGCTTCCCGAGTAGCTGGGATTACAGGTGCCCACCACCACACCCAGCTAATTTTTTGTATTTTTAGTAGAGATGGGGTTTCACCATGTTAGCCAGGATGGTCTCGATCTCCTAACCTCGTGATCCACCCACCTCGACCTTCCAAAGTGCTAGGATTACAGGCATGAACCACTGCATCCAGCCTTCTTTTTTTTTTTTTTTTTTTTTTTTTTTTTTTTTTTTTTGAGTCTTGCCCTATTGCCCAGGCTGGAGTGCTGTCACTGCAACCTCCACCTCCCAGGTTCAAACGATTCTCCTGCCTCAGCCTCCTGAGTAGCTGGGATTACAGGCACTTGCCACCACACCCTGCTAATTTTTTGTATTTTTAGTGAAGATGGGGTTTCACCATGTTGGCCAGGCTGGTCTTGAACTCCTGACCTTGTGATCCGCCCACCTTGGCCTCCCAAAGTGCTGGGATTGTAGGTATGAGCCACCATGCCCAGCCTGCACCTGGCCTTCTTGAAATATCTCAACCTAGCTGGAGTGAGCCTTCACCCCTCCCTCCTTCCTCCTCCAGGTAACAAGTGACTGAAAGAGAAGGCCGTTTTCTTCTTCAGGGTTTACAAGTCAAGTCCTCACTCTCACTAGACCAGCTCAAATAGAGGCATCCATCCTTTATCTAGTCTGCTGTGGCAGGAAATGGGTGGTGGGGGAGGGGTGAGAATAGGCTGGCTACCCCTTGAGCCAGGCAGGGAGTGGGGAGTGATTACCCAAAGGAATGTCAGTCTTTGATGACCAAAAGCAGGGGAGATGCAGACCAGGCGACAAACTCGATGGTAACTGCAGGTGGCCACTGGAGCAGACCTGCCTTGGGAGTTGGTAACTGAGGGCTGCTTACAGGGCCTGGAGGAGGGCTGAGTCACTTTTTCAAGAAATTTGGCCAATGGCTGCTCAGTCAAGGAGGCAGCTGTCTGCCCATTTGGACGCCCCTAGCTTTCCCCTGCCTTTCTTTTTTTTTTTTTTTTTTTTTTTGAGACGGAGTTTTGCTCTTGTTACCCAGGCTGGAGTGCAATGGCGCGATCTCGGCTCACCGCAACCTCCGCCTCCTGGGTTCAGGCAATTCTCCTGTCTCAGCCTCCTGAGTAGCTTGGATTACAGGCATGTGCCACCATGCCCAGCTACTTTTTTGTATTTTTAATAGAGACGGGGTTTCACCATGTTGACCAGGATGGTCTCGATCTCTTGACCTCGTGATCCACCCGCCTCGGCCTCCCAAAGTGCTGGGATTACAGGCTTGAGCCACCGCGCCCGGCCTCCCCTGCCTTTCTATGCCTCAGTAAGAGCCCAGGCTGGGGCTCCTAGCGCCTCCCACAGGTTATGCGTGGGCTTCAGATGTCTCCGGCCTCCTCCTGGCTCTGCCAGACACCGCTGCTTTAGCCTCAGCCAATGTGTTAATAACTATTCAGCAGACACCCCCTGAGGGCCAGCCGTGTGCAGGGACTATGGTAACTACTGTGAGTGCAAAGAAGACCACAGGCCCCACCCCAGTGTCTTGTGGGGTGGCGGGAATGCCAAGGACCGTTACTGGAGCCTGTTGTGGGCACTGAAGTCCGGGCCGTGAAGCCTGGGAGGTGAGAGGGAATGCCTCTTGTGGAATCCTCTCAATCCCCCGCTACCGCCCCCACCACCTTGGCCTCCCAAAGTGCTGGGATTATAGGCGTAAACCATCGCGCCGGGCAGACGTGAGTGCCCTTTAAGAAGCATTGCAAAAATACACCCAAGTGACAGGAAGGGTGAAAAAGTCACCTATAATCAGATCATTCAGACACCACCACAGTCACACTTTGGGGTAACTTGTCTGAACTTTTTTGTTTTTTTCTTTCTTGGTTTTTCGTTTTTGTTTTTGTTTTGAGACAGAGTTTCACTATTGTTGCCCAGGCTGGAGTGCAATGGCATGATCTTGGCTCACTGCAGCCTCCGTCTCCTGAGTTCAAATGATTCTTTGGCCTCAGCCTCCCGAGTAGCTGGGATCACAGCTGTGTGCCACCACGCCTGACTAATGTTTGTACTTTTAGTAGAGATGGAGTTTTGCCATGTTGGCCAGGCTAGTCTTGAACTCCTGACCTCGGGTAATCTGGCCTCCCAAAGTATTGGTGTTACAGGCGTGAGCCACTGTGCCTGGCCACATTTTTTTGCTTTTTAATCTTCCATATTTCTTTTTTTTTTTTTTTTTTTTTTTTGAGACAGAGTCTCCCTCTGTTGCCAGGCTGGAGTGCAGTAGCGCCATCTTGGCTCACTGCAACCTCCACTGCGTGGATTCAAGCAATTCTCCTGCCTCAGCCTCCCCAGTAGCTGGGGATTACAGGCACCCACCACCATGCCCAACTAATTTTTGTATTTTTAGTAAAGACAGTGTTTCCCCATGTTGGCCAGGCTGGTCTCGAACTCCTGACCTTGTGATCTGCCCGCCTTGGCCTCCCAAAGTGTTGGGATTACAGGCGTGAGCCACCGCCCCGGCCACCAAGACTGCATTTCTTTTTTTTTTTTTTTTTTTTTTTTTTGAGACGGAGTTTCGCTCTTGTTACCCAGGCTGGAGTGCAATGGCGCGATCTCGGCTCACCGCAACTTCCGCCTCCTGGGTTCAAGCAATTCTCCTGCCTCAGCCTCCTGAGTAGCTGGGATTACAGGCACGTGCCACCATGCCCAGCTAATTTTTTGTATTTTTAGTAGAGATGGGGTTTCACCATGTTGACCAGGATGGTCTCGATCTCTCGACCTTGTGATCCACCCGTCTCGGCCTCCCAAAGTGCTGGGATTACAAGCTTGAGCCACCACGCCTGGCCAAGACTGCATTTCTAACAAGCTCTCAGGTGATGCCAAGGCTGGCCATCCTGAGCCAACATGGAGAAGCCAAAGTTCTTTTTTTTTTTTTTTTTTGAGACAGAGTCTCGCTCTGTTGCCAAGCCTGGAGTACAGTAGCGCTATCTCATCTCACTGCAACCTCCGCCCCCCAGGTTCAAGCGATTCTCCTGCCTCAGTGTCCTGAGTAGCTAAGACTATAGGCACCTGCCACCACATCTGGCTGATTTTTGTATTTTTTTTTTTTTTTTTGAGACGGAGTTTCGCTCTTGTTGCCCAGGCTGGAGTGCAATGGTGCGCTCTCGGCTCACCGCAACCTCCGCCTCCTGGGTTCAGGCAATTCTCCTGCCTCAGCCTCCTGAGTAGCTGGGATTACAGGCACACGCCACCTTGCCCAGCTAATTTTTTGTATTTTTAGCAGAGACGGGGTTTCACCATGTTGACCAGGATGGTCTCGATCTCTTGACCTCGTGATCCACCCGCCTCGGCCTCCCAAAGTGCTGGGATTACAGGCTTGAGCCACCGCGCCCGGCCGATTTTTCTATTTTTAATAGAGACAGGGTTTCACCATGTTGGCCAGGCTGGTCTCGAACTCCTGACCTCGTGATCCACCCTCCTCGGCCTCCAAAAGTGCTGGGATTACAGGCATGAGCCACCATGCCCAGCCTGAAGCCAAAGTTCTGAAAGCCCTGAAGTGACTCTCTGGTTTTGAAGGCCCTGGACTGACTTTCTGTGAGGAGGAACTGCCCTTCAGAAGTCTCAGCTGCCGCTCTCAGCACAGACTGCTTGCCAATGAGAAAGTTCACTGGACAAATGTATAATGGCATGTGTCCATCATTCCAGTGCCATACAGAGTTCCACCACCCTCAGCTCCCCTGCTCTCCAGCAGTTCACTCTCCTTCCCACCCCTCATGTCCCTTAACCCCCCAGCAGGCAGTGATGGCTTTTTTGTTGTTCTTTTTGAGGATTGTATGGTTTTAGGGCAGTTTTAGGTTGACGGCAAAGTTGAGAGGAAGGGGAAGGTACAGAGACTTCCTACGTGACCCCTGCCTTCCCGCATCTACAGCCTCCCCACTATCAACAGCCTCCACCAGGTGATCCGTTTGTCACAACTGATGAACATACACTGACATCATTATCCCCCAAAGCCAGAAGTTTACATTGGGAGTCACTCTTGGTGTTGCGCCTTCTGTGGGTTTGGACAAGTGTGTAATAACTGGTGGCCACCATTCTAGCATCATACAGAGTCATTTCACTGCCTCTGTCCTCTGTGCTCTGCCTCTTCATCTCTCCTTCCTCCTCCGTCCAGCCCTGGCAACTCTGGATCTTTTCACTGTCTCCCTAATTTTGTGAGAATGTCGTGTCGTTGGATTTGATTTTTTCAATAATAATTTTTCCAAGAACCGTCTCATATCTAAAAGGTTTTACAAAACACTTGGCATTTTGCATTTGAAGCATGAGGTCCTTTAATGTGTCCCCACATGTTCTTCCCCCTCCTGGGACTCAGTAGATGTCTCTGACTCTTTGCTCCTGGGCAGAAGCACAGCAGAGTTTGATGCCCTGGACTTCAAAGTCGAACAGATCTTGTTTCAGTTCCTAGCCCTTTTTTTTTTTTTTTTCTGAGATGGAGTCTCACGCTTTCACCCAGGCTGGAATGAAGTGGTGCGATCTCAGCTCACTGCAACCTCTGCTTCCCGGGTTCAAGCAATTCTCCTGCCTCAGCCTCCCAAGTAGCTGGGATTACAGGTGCTTACCACCATCCCTGGCTAATTTTTGTATTTTTAGTAGAAACCGGGTTTCACCATGTTGGCCAGGCTGGTCTTGAACTCCTGACCTCAGATGATTCACCTGCCTCGGCCTCCCAAAGTGCTGGGATTATAGGCGTGAGCCACCGTGCCTGGCCTTGTTTGTTTGTTTTGAGATAGTGTCTCACAGCATTACCCACCCTGGAGTGCCACGGCACAATCTCAGCTCATTGCAACCTCTGCTTCCTGGGTTCAAGCCATTCTCCTGCCTCAGCCTCCTGAGTAGCTGGTACTACAGGCATGCGCCACCATGACCTGCTAATTTTTGTATTTTTAGTAGAGACGGGGTTTCCCTTTGTTGGCCAGACTGGTCTCGAACTCCTGACCTTAGATGATCTGCCTTCCTAGTCTTCCCAAAGTGCTGAGATTACAGGCATGAGCCGCCACACCCAGCATACACCACATCATTTTGCACTAATTGCTCAGCCTTTGAGCCTCACAATTCTCATCATTAAAATGACCCTGCCCACAACCAGGAGTGTGTGAGATAGCATATGCAGGTGTTTATATCATCCCTAACACAAAAAAGCACCCAGTACGTGACAGTGATCTTTTCCTTTTAACCCTGTAATGAGCCCAGGAGGAGGTGCAGGGTCCTGCAGCACCTAGCACTGTGCCTTTCCCTTGGTAGGTCCTTAGCTGAGTTAACAGATGGATGCGATCGAGGTGAGACAGAAGACGTGCCAGGACATCGAGCTCAGTGGTGGTGCAGGCGGGCCGTGGGTTAGTGGAAAGAGACTACACACACATACACACTCCTGCCCCGAGTGTAGAGGGTCTTTATCCAAGAATAGGAGGTTCTGGCCCGGTGCAGTGGCTCATGCCTGTAATCCCAGCACTTCGGGAGGCCGAGATGAGCAGATCACCTGAGGTCGGGGTTCAAGACCAGGCCTGACTAACATGGAGAAACCTCATCTCTACTAAAAATACTAAATTAGCCAGACATGGTGGCACGTGCCTGTAATCCCAGCTACTTGGGAGGCTGCAGTGGGAGAATTGCTTGAACCCAGGAGGCAGAGGTTATGGTGAGCCAAGATTGTGTCATTGCAGTCCAGCCTGGGCAACAAGAGCGAAACTCCATCTCAGAAAAAAAAAAAATAATAAAAATAGGAGGTTCCAGGTAGCTTCCTGGAACAGGACAGGCACGCAAACGTTTCACACTCAAAACATTCCAGAAGAATGTGCCACAGCCCTGTGCACTTCTACGTAAGGCAGTGTTTACAGGCACTGGCCCCTCCTGATGTGTGAGCCAAACACAGGAGCAGCAGAGCCTCAGCCACCTCCTCGGGGAGAGGGAAGTCCCATTCCATCCCAGGTTTCCTGTGAGCCCCTAGCATGAGGGATGTTTGTGTGTGCATGCGTGTGTGCATGCACGTGTGCATACGCATGTGTGTTTAAGCTCAACTTAAAAAATACCTTGATCAGTAATGACTACACCTCCATTCACAGCACGTCCGCTGTATACCTGATAACCAGCAAGGTCTGTGCGTGTTCAAGCATGTGTGGAGGTTTACATGAGTGCGATCATTATGCATTATGGCCTTCATCTGGAGGTCTTTTTTGTTTGTTTGTTTGTTTGTTTTTGGTAGAGACAAGGGCTTGCTGTATTTCCCTGGCTGCTCTCGAACTCCTGACCTCAAGCAGTCCTGCCTTGGCCTCCCAAAGTGCTTGGGGTTACAGGTGTGAGCCACTGTGCTTGTCCCTATCTGGAGTTCTTAAGGAACGCAAAGTCCACTCTCTGAGCCTCTTCAGTGAGCTTAGAGTCCTGCCATGAAAAAAGGCCACTTATACAGTGACATAAAGCGTTTATTTTAATTAAAAGAATAGGGCAGCAGTGTGCAGGTGGGAGCCAGAGGTTGAGCTCTGCTTCTGCTGGGAGATCCCGGCTTTGGGCGCTCCAGCGGCCTTTGCAGACCACTAGAGGGCACAAAAGAATGCCGACGAAGGCCCGGGTGGCTTCAGGCGCTCCCTGGAGCCTCCTGGAGCAAGCTCTTTCTTGGGCCCTGCTCTGCCTAGCGACAGAGTCTGCCACCCCCATCAGCCCAGGGACAGCCTTTGAAGGGGCCTGAGGCACTAACAATGACAAGGACTGTGTCCTCTGACCTCTGTTTGTCCCCAAAGTGCCCATGAGGAGTGGGGTGCGGGGCCTGCCACGTAAAGTTAGTAGGTGAGGGCGGGACAGTCTGGCCTGCATGCCTTTCTAACTACCACGTGCATAGTTTTTGCACACTACTTACTGGCTTCCAAGATGGCCGTGTCGGGGCAGCACTGGGATATGCAAGGACCTGGTATGTTTGTATAAATATCTGCTGTTACTTTGTAGTTAACTTGTGCGCAAGAAGTCTGTGTTTATCTTGTTCTGTTTATTTTTATATTATTTTATTTTATTTTATTTTATTTTATTTTATTTTATTTTGGAGTGGGGGTGGAGTCTTGCTCAGTCACCCAGGCTGGAGTGCAATGGCGCAGTCTCGGCTCACTGCAACCTCTGCCTCAAGCGATTCTCCTGCCTCGGCCTCCCAAGTAGCTGGGACTACAGGCATGCACCACCACACCCGGCTAATTTTTGTATTTTAGTAGAAATGAGATTTCACCATGTTGGTCAGGCTGGTCTTGAACTCCTGACCTCAAGTGAGCTGCCTGCCTCAGCTTCCCAAAGTGCTAGGATTATAGGCATGAACCACTGGGCCCAGCCTGTCTTGTTCTGTTTAAATGGTAAATGGTTTTCACAAATACCAGGCAGGGATTCCAGGCAGCAGAGACCTCACGATGCCAGTCTGGTGGCCCACAGACTCACCTGAATTCTGTGTAACCTATGCAGGTCCCTGAGGGAACTGAGTAAATTCTTCCCAGACCAAGAATGTTGTCCCTGCCATCTGCCTGTATCCCGCTAATAAGCGTCAGGTCGTGTATGGCCAAACCTCTCCTCTCACGCGGTCCAGTAGATGTCCCTGAGTTTCTGGCCCCTGTCACTCATCATGGCAGCAAGCTAACATGCTCTCATGGGGGCTGTGTTAGACTTTTCCTCGTGATCTCTGTAGCCACTGTTTTTTTGAGTGCCCACTGTGTGCCAGGCACAGTGCCAGGTTCCTACCCTTATTTGCCGGGTGCTGTGCTGAGCCGAGCCTTTACTCTCATTATTTCATTCAGCCTTCACACCCTCTAATGGAAGTGCCATTAGTATCTCCATTTCGCATCTGAGAACACTGAGGCTTAGAGCTCTGAGGGGCGTGCCCCAGCTCACCAGGCTGATAGGAGCCGGATCAGGTCAGCCAGAACCTCAGCTCTGCTTGCTTGCTTGCCTTCTCCTTTCTTTCTGTCTCTCTCCTTCCTTCCTTTCCTTTCTTTCTTTCTTTCAAGATGGAGTCTCACTCTGCCACCCAGGCTGGAATGCAGTGGTGCAATCTCTGCTGACTCCAACCTTCACCTCCCGGGTTCAAGCAATTCTCTCACCTCAGCCTCCCAAGTAGCTGGGATTACAGGCGCCTGCCACTGCCCCCGACTAATTTTTTATATTTTTAGTAGAGACAGGGTTTCACCATGTTGGCCAGGCTAGTCTCAAACTCCTGACTTCAAGTGAAACGATCTGCCAGCCTCGGCCTCCCAAAGTGCCGGGATTACAGGCGTGAGCCACTGCGCCCAGCCTCAGCTCTGCTTTATATGCGAATCGTTCTACTTCTTGGGGTGCTGGTTTGTATTGAGGCAGGGTCTTACTCTGTCACCACGGCTGGAGTGCAATGGCATGATCACAGTACACGGCAGCCTCAGTCTCCCAGACTCAAGTGACTCTCCTGCCCCAGCCTCCCAACTATGGGCGTACAGGCTCGTACCACTTGGCCTGGGAATTTTGGGGGAGCGGGTTTTAGTAAATACAAGGTTTCACTCTGTTGCCCAGGCTGCTCTGGAACTCAAGCAATCCTCAGTCTCCTAAAGGGCTGGGATTGTAGGTGTAAGCCACTGTGCCCAGCCTATTCTTGAATCTTTGATGTCCATCCCAAACCCTAAAGGTAGACATTACTCTCATTTTATGGAAAAGGATACTGAGGCTCGGAAAGGTGCTGTGCCCTGGCCAAGGCCCACTGCTAGTGAATGCAAAGCCAGGACTCGAACTGTCCCCCAGCTGATCTCCCCTGGGGCTAGGCTTTCCCTTAACTCCTCCCTGCCCCAGCCCTGGCCTGCAGCTGCATGAGTTATTTCCATCTCTCCTGTCATTCCAGCAAAACCACTGGGCCAGTGAGTCAGTCTTGTGGTTGAGGGAGGAAGGGTACTGTTGCGAGCTCACAGTGGAAGAAGTTTCTTCAGCGGGTGGCCCTCGGGCCCTGCAGTACCCATGCACCAAGGGAAGAGCCACGTTCCTCTAGGCCTGCCCGTGGCTTTGGGAGGTCGATGCCCTGGATAAGCCACCAGCCTTCCCCATAAAGGCCCAGGAATGGCAGTTGAGAAGAGCTCACTTCCGATTCACTTGGACCCCCTCGTCTTCCCCACCAGGTGTCGGCGGTACCCACTGTGCTGGCCATGAAGAATGGGGACGTGGTGGACAAGTTTGTGGGCATCAAGGATGAGGATCAGCTGGAGGCCTTCCTGAAGAAGCTGATTGGCTGACACACAGGGGCGAGTCCTGATTCCCTTGCCCATGCGTGGGACCCCAGTAGAACTCAGCCCTTCTGTGCCGGCCCTTGCTGTCACCTCCCTCCTGTCTGGCCCCTGGGGCCCGTGCTTAGAGCCCAGGCTACAGCTGTGAGTGCTTCCAAGCTGGCGGACCACCCAGGGGCTGCCAGAGGATGGTGCTGCTGCTGATCCGGGGACCGACCGCTGTCTTCCCTCCCACACACCTTTCGTCCCCTCCCTCTAGGGCCTGTGGCAGTTCTCCCAGGATGTGTGGAGAGAGCCTGGGCCAGCCCACAGCGCTCCTGGTCAGGCAGCCACACCTTGGTCCTCGTCTCTGGTCCTTTCTGATCTGAAGCCTCGTGCCTGGCTCATCTGTCACCTGCATTTCTCTTTCCTGTTACTGTTTTGTAAAAAGAAAAAGGAAGCCCAGACTAGCGAGAGTAATAGATAATTCTCTCTTTTTTTTTTTTTTTTTTTTTTGTAGGTCTGTAATAAAACACTTAGTCATCCCTTCCACCTCCTACTGTGAAGAGCAGACCCTGGGTCCCACACTGAAATCCCCTGCGGTAGCCCATCTGCACCCCCAAGAAGCCCCCCTCCCACCTAGCCTTCCAAGCAGAGGGGCAGAAAATCAGTGATGGGCTGGGGAGCCCTGCAGAGCCTTGACCCTGAAAGGCTTGAGGCACCTTGTTCACTTGTTCGCTGGCCTGTTGGTTCTCTGAGTAGGGGGCTTAACTGTGAACAAATCAGACCAATAAAGCAAGGGTCTGCAGTGTCGCATCTGCGTGGGCTCAGAGCACTTGTGACCCTTTCCCAGGGGGCATGTCCATTGTCCGTGCGCCCTCCCCTACCTCCACGACCCTCTCCAGACAGCCCCTCCTGTTCACGGACACTCTTGTTAGCAACAGCTACTATTCTGAGGATGCTATGTACACCATCTCGGGCCCTCCTAAAGCAAGAGGCTGTCGTCCCATCACCCTGATGAAGATACAGGCTCATGGGATGCAGAGCTGGGGTTTCTATCCAGATGTGGTTGCCTCTGAAACCCGGGCTCCCACAGCTGATCCCCTTGACCCTTCTGAGGCCTCCCCCACTGACGGGCTCCTGGCTGCCCCTGTGGGGATCAGGCTATCCTTTCCATGTGTGCCTGCAGGAACCTCTGGGCCTTGGGACCAGACAACCTCACTTGGCCCCCAGCTCCTTTGGCCATGGAGGAGTGTGCCAGGGGAACCAGGCTTACCAGCCCCTTCCCCTGCCTTGCTCCTAGGGCCAAGCTGTCATTAGGGCTCAGTTAACCTGGATGAAGCCCTGGCTTCCTGTGAGTCGGGTGCTTGACAGCAGGGGATGCTGACATCCTACCCTGTGGCCCCAGGGATCCTGAGGGTCTGGTGCTCTGTTCCCAGAGCCTCACCCTCTTCCTATTAGAACTGCCTGAGTTCTCCAGGGGCCCACCCAAGGACTGCCTTGAGAAGGCTTCTGACACAGGCAGGAGAGGGGGCCTGTGGCCTCTGAAGGACCCTAGGCCCCAGGGGCTGTCACAAGTACATGGAGATGACAGAACCAGCAACTGGCATCAGTGGAGACAGGAGCTCTTGGAGTGAACATCCTGCAAAGGCCAGGAGTCCCCAGTAAGATGAGCAGGGCCTGCCCAGGCTTAGGAGGCACCACCCAGGCACCTGGTGCTATTCTGAGGGTCTCAACTCACCACAGCCCCTTGGGGAGGTATCACCTTTCAGGTTCCATCTGAGACATGCCCCAAGATGTTGAGGAGCCTTCCCCAGGTCATGAAGCCCCTGAATGGCTGGGCTGGGATTTGAGGCCAGGCAGCCTTCTGTACCCACCCCCGGCACCACCCTCGCTGCCTCCCACCATCGGATAGAAGGTGGTGTGCATGTGATCTTCATCTCACAACTGGCAGCAAGGCAGGTGGTGGCAGCTCATTTGATAGAGTGGGAGCCGAGCAGATCGGAGGTTGAGTAACTTCCAAAGACACCCAGTGAGCCCAGGGTGGGGCCAGAGCAGTGCTGGGGCACCTTGACTCCCAGGCCCGGGCCCTTCCCACCGGCCCCCACTGCCACTCCTTAAAAGGCACTGTTTGCCACGCACTTTCTACACATTACCTCATTGAATTCCACTCTTGTGAGGTGAGCATTATTTCCATGTCATAAGCAAAAAAAACCAGTTCAGAGAAATTGACTTGCCCAAGGTCATGTCTAAAAAGTGATGATACCAAATTTGAACCCAGTGGGAGTCTGGCCTCTCAGCTCAGGTAGGCGTGGAGAAGTGTGGCAGAGGCCTTGGCCAGAGGCAGGACCCGGGCACTGCCCCAGCTCCCTCTCCTTAAAAGGCACATTGCCCTGCGAGGTGAGCCGGTGGCTGTGGTGATCCCAGGTTGGCAGCCTCTGCCCGTGAGGCTGTTCATGGTCATGCGTCATGCTGGCTGTGCTCACAGAATCCTCCGGGTGATCCTGTTTGACCAATTCCAGGACACTGACCTCACGGGAGATGCCGCTGGCTCTGGGCTGTCACCCATGGTTGTCCTGTGGGTGCCACTTTGGGCACCAGGACTGTGGACAGGGTTGGCAGACACCTGCTGAAAGCCTTTAGCCGCCGGGTTGGAAAGCTGGGGAAAGGGGGCAAAGTTGCAGGCTTCCCGAGCCTGAAGACAACCTGGGAGGCAGCCCCTGTCTTGATTCCTGACATAGAGTGCGTGTGGTTGCCTGCAGAGAGACAGCAAGGGTAGAAGCTCCAGTTTGCTGTGCTGGCTGCTCGACTTCGCACTCCCTTGCGCCCCTCAGTTCTGTTGCGCCCTTCAACTCCTTGTGCCCCTCGTGTTGACCAGGCTGATCTCAAACTACTAACCTCAGGTGATCTGCCCACCTCAGCCTCCCAAAGTGCTGGGATTATAGGTGTGAGCCATGGGGCCTTTTCTGCCCTGGCTTCAGGAGAGGGGAGTGAGGAGGGCAGCTGTGTCTCTGAAGAGGGAGGACTTGGCTAAGGACCTGTCAGGTCAAGGGGATGTTGACGGCATTGCTGCCCCTGCCTTTCCCAGCAGTCCCTGCCCCTGCCCGGAGCCAGGGCCAGCTCAGCCCCCACCCGGGCCGCCTGGGGAAAGCTGCTCCAGGAAGTGAAGGTAGTTCTGGCCAGGCTGCGGAAATCCCGAATGTGTGGGCCCTGGGCAGGGAAGGGCCCAGAAAACAATGTTGGGGCCATGTCCATGGAGGCCAGGATGCTGGCGACAGTCAGGCTGCCTGACCTGCAGCCGCAGTTCCTCTCTGCTGCCTGGAACACCAGCTGGAGGCATGACCCTTACCCTGGCCAGGGCCGGGGTCCCTGGCTCTGCAGGAAGCCTGGGCCACTGGTTGTTCCAAGGAGCCTCCGTTTCCAGCCACCTCCTGGCAGCAGGGCCCCTCCCCTAAAACCCACCCCCGCCCCCCGCCCCTCTACAGTGATGGAAGTAGGGCAGCAAGAATCCGATCTGGATTCAGATGCTGCCTTTGCCACCTCCCAAGTTGTGTAACCTTCAGCAGGCTGCTTCTCCATTCTGAGGCTCTGTGTTCACTATGGTGAAATAAGGCTGGCAGGGATGCTCACGCTTACTGGGGACATGCTACATGAATCCTCTCTTTTTTTTTTTTTCTTTTTTTCCTTTTGCATTCCATAGAAATTGACAGAATGGATCCTCTCATTGAGTCTCCATCATAATCCCAAAGGCAGGGACGATTGTTTCTGACATTTTACAGATGAGGAAACTGAGGCTTGGAGAACTCAAGTAACTTGGCACGAATGGAGTTCAGAGCTCAGATTTGAACTCCAATGTGGCCAGACATGCTGGCTCACACCTGTAATCCCAATATTTTGGGAGACTAAGGAAGGGGGATCACTTGAGGCTAGGAGTTCGAGACCAACTTGGGCAACATAGCAAGACCTTGTCTTAAAAAAAAAAAAAAAAAAAAAAATTAGCCTGGCATGGTGGTGTGTACCTGTAGTTCCAGCTACTCAGGAGGTTGAGGTGGGAGGATTGCTTGAGCCCAGGAGTTTGAAGCTACAGTGAGCTGTGATCTCACCAGTGCACTCCAGCCTGGGTGACAAAAATAAAAAACAAATTTTATTATTTTATTTTATTGTTTTTGAGATGGAGTCTCACCCTGTTGCCTAGGCTGGAGTGGAATGGCGTGATTTCAGCTCACTGCAACCTCCTTCGCCTCCTGGGTTCAAGCGACTCTCCTGCCTCAGCCTCCCAAGTAGTTGGGATTACAGGCATTTGCCACCACCCCTGGCTAATTTTTGTATTTTTAGTAGAGCTGGGGTTTCACCATGTTTGCCAGGCTGGTCTCGAACTCCTGACCTCAAGTGATCCACCCACCTCAGCCTCCCAAACTGGTGGGATCACAGGCATGAGCCACTGCGCCCAGCCAAAAAATAAATTTTAAAAAGGGGGAAAAGAATGAACCCCAGTGTCTTTAATTTCAGATTCTCTTTGTTCTTGCCGATTAGCTGTACTGCTTTCCTTTTGGGACAAGGTTTGTCACCACTTTGAGCCCCAGTTGCACCATCTGCAAGTTGGGGCTCATGACCGTCCCTGCAAATGAGGTCACGGCGCAGCCGGAGGAAGCACGCTGGCACCCAGTGGAAGTTCCAGAAGTGTTAGCTGTGAGGCTTTCTCCTTCCCCTACCCTCAGCCACATCTTAAACAGGAAACACCAGGCTTCCCAAGATAAGGACCCCAGCACCATGGGAGGGGCCCGTCACTGTACCAGGCTGAGGACCTTACATTCAGCCCTGTGCCCTGGCCCTGGCCCCTGCCACCACCTCCTCCTGCTCTGGAGCTGGCTTGGTGGCGTCTGCCTCTCGGGCACCCCTAGGGAGTTGGAGGCAGTGACCTCACCCTTGGAGAATGCCCACTGGAATTCACCCTGAACCTGGGCCTCCATTCTCCATGCCTCCCAGCCACTTCTGACTGCACTCCCACGCATACCTCTGCGGCGACCAGCGGAGCATCCCGTGGGAGCAAGAACGCGCCTGCCACACAGCTGTTAATTGCCAACTGGGAGACCAGCCAGTTCCCCACCTTCAGCCAGCTTGCTGGGAGAGCTTACGCAAGTAGCTGTCTGTCTCTGGTTTGCCCCTTTACCTCAGCTCCCAGCAAGGATGCCATACAGTGCCTAGCCTTTGTGCCCATACCGCCAGAGGCTCCTCCCACGCCTTCTCAGAACTAACACCCGCAGAGGGAGGAATGGATTCCATTTCCTACAGGCGGAGATGGAGCCCCAGAGAGGTAGTGACCGTGCCTAAGGCCACACACACCTTGGGAAATGGGCCCAGGGCAGCCTGACCCCATACCCTGCTCCTCCCCCTCTGTCTCATTGCTGTCCCCAGGTCAAAGGATCCCTCCTCTCATGCCCAGAGTGGGGACTTTGGGCCTCTCTCTTTCTCTTTGTTTTTTGCTTTTTGAGATGGAGTTTTGCTGTTGTCAGCCAGGCTGGAGTGCAGTGGCATGATCTTGGCTCATTGCAACCTCCGCCTCCTGGATTCAAGCAGTTCTCCAGCCTCAGCCTCCTGAGTAGCTGGGGTTACAGGCGCCCACCACCACACCCTGCTAATTTTTGTTATTTTTAGCAGAGATAGGGTTTTCCCATGTTGGCCAGGCTGGCCTCAAGCTCCTGACCTCAGGTGATCCACCTGCCTCGGCCTCCCAAAGTGCTGGGACTACAAGCATGAGCCACCACGCCAGGCCGGGCCTCTCTCTTTTATCCATCTCCCTCCACCCCCACCCCACAAGGAATCAGGAGATTCTGTTTCCTAGGGATCCACTCCTAGGGCCGGAACACTCTATCCAGACCATACTGGCAATCTCAGCCAGCAAATGTCTGTATGGACCCCTCTGGGTCTGCTGGGTGCTAGGAACTAGGGCAAGATAAGGCCCCTGCCTTCCAGGAGTTCACAGCAAACCCATGGACACACTCTAAAGTCTAAATGCTACAGGAAAGCTGACATTTACCACCATGGTGCTAGAGTGCAGACTGGCCCAAAGCCCTGAAAAGAAGCAAATCTGCTAAAGGAATGGGAAGGAGGTGATGCTTGAGAAGGGTTTTTTGTTTGTTTTTGAGATGGAGACTCGCTCTGTTGCCCGAGCTGGAGTGCAGTGGTTTGATCTTGGCTCACTGCAACCTCCGCCTCTCAGGTTCAAGCGATTCTCCTGCCTCAGCCTCCCAAGTAGCTGGAACTACAGGCACATGCCACCACACCCTGCTGATTTTTTTGTATTTTTAGTAGAAACAGAGTTTCACTGTGTTAGCCAGGATGGTCTCGATTTCCTGACCTCGTGATCTGCCTGCCTCAGCCTCCGAAAGTGCTAGGATTACAGGCATGAGCCACTGCCCCTGGCCTTGAAAAGGGTTTTTATTTGTTTTTGTTTTTGTTTTTTCGAGACTGAGTCTCGCTCTGTTGCCCAGGCTGGAGTGCAGTGGTGTGATTTCGGCTCACTGCAACCTCTGCCTCCCAGGTTCAAGTGATTCTCCTGCCTCAGCCTCCCAAGTAGCTGGGATTACAGGCACCTCCCACGATGCCTGGCTAATTTTTGTATTTTTAGTAGAGAAAGGGTTTCACCATGTTGGCCAGGCTGGTCTCAAACGCCTAATCTCAAGTGACCCACCCACCTTGGCCTCCCAAAGTGCTGGAATTACAGGTGTGAGTCACCTTGCCTGTCTGAGAAGGGTTTTGAAGAACTGAATGGGTCTTGGCCTGAGAGGCAAGCGGTGGGAAGGGCATTCCAGACAGAGTATGTGCACAGCACAGAGGCAGGGAGGTCCAGGGTCCATCCCAGGAGGAGGCTTTGGTGGAGACGTGGAGTCGCACAGACTTGGCTGCAATCGCAGCCCTCTTTCTCACTGGCCAAGCCTCAGTTTCCTTCATCTCTGAAATGGAAGTACAGGACCCTCATTTTTGTTATGAGATCATAAATGTAATGTCAGAACATGATGCAATTACATGGTAAGCGCCCTATTAAAAGTTTCTCTTACTGCCTGTCAGTAATGCACATTAGTTTGCTAGGCCAGCCATCACAAAATATCACAGACTAGTGGTTTGAACAACAGATATTTACTTTTTCACAGTTCTAGGTGAGGAAGGAGACCCTTAATCACCTTTGACCTTCTACATTGCATCTCAAAAGCAGAAGTTAGAAGTTAGCCAGAGGAGGGGCCGGTTGGCACAGCCAGCCTGGTTAAGGATAAGACCCCTACTACTAACCACAGTCCCCTCTAGAGATCATGGATATGGTATGGCGAAATCTTTCCGAAGGCATTGTTTTTACTTAAACAGGATCAAACCCCCACTCATGGATTAAGACCCTTTCACATGTAATTTCTAGTTGTCAACCTTTAAAAGGGCAGGGACGCCGGGCGCGGTGGCGCATGCCTGTAGTCCCAGCTACTCAGGAGGCTGAGGCTGGAGGATCTCTTGAGCCTAGGAGTTCTGGGCTGTAGTACTCTATGCCGATCTGCTGTCCGCACTAAGTTTGGCATCAATATGGTGACCTCCAGGGAGCGGGGGACCACCAGTTTGCCTAAGGAGGGGTGAACCGGCCCAGGTCGGAAACGGAGCAGGTCAAAACTCCCATGCTGATCAGTAATGGGATCGCGCCTGTGAATAGCCACTGCACTCCAGCCTGGGCAACATAGTGAGACCCCGTCTCTTAAAATTAATTAATTAATTAATTAATTAAAAATAAAAGGGCAGGGACTTTCTTTGTTAAGGCGAACTAGGCTGTTAGGGTCGCTGCTCCCGGCCGAATAAATCACCCCTTCGTTCCCAGTTCAATGTTCGAGAGGTTTGTCCTGCGGCTTTTCCTGCTTTATAGGGGCTGGAAGTCCAAAATCAAGGTGCTTGCAGGGTGTGTTTCTCCTGAAGACTCTCTGCTTGGCTTGCAGGTGGCCACCTTCTTGCTGGGTCCTCACATGGGATTTCCTCTGTGCACACATCTCCCAAGTCTCACTCTCTCTCCTTTGTTTTTGTTTGCTTTGTTTTGTTTTGTTTTTGAGTCTCGCTCTGTCATCAGGCTGGAGTGCAGTGGCACCATCGCGGCTCACTGCAACCTCTGCCTCCTGGGTTCAAGTGAACCTGCCTCAGCCTCCCAAGTAGCTGGGACTATAGGCACATGCCACACGTCCGGCTAATTTTTGTATTTTTAGTAGAAATGGGCTTTCACCATGTCGGCCAGGATGGTCTTGATCTCTTGACCTTGTGATCCACCCGCCTTGGCCTCCAAAGTGCTAGGATCACAGGCATGTGCCACAGCGCCTGGCCATAAGGTACTGGGATTATAGGCGTGAGCCACTGCACCCGGCCTTTGTTTTGTCTTTTAAGATAGCATCTCACTCTGTCCCCCAGGCTGGAGTACAATGGCGCCATCTTGGCTTACTGCAGCCTCTGCCTCAGCCTCCTGAGTAGCTGGTACTATAGGCACCTGCCACCACACCTGGCTAATTTTTGTATTTTTAGTAGAGACTGGGTTTCACCATGTTGGCCAGGCTGATTTCGAGCTCCTGACCTCAGGTGATCCATCTGCCTCAGCCTCCCAAAGTGCTGGGATTACAGGCGTGAACCGCCATGCCCAGCCGAGTGCCAGTTTAGGGAGGGGGACATGGAAGCACAGGGGTCTTTGGGTTATGACCCCAGGTCACACAGCTAGGAAGGAGCAGACAGGATTTAAACCTAGACGTCTGACTCTGGGGTTCCTGCACCTCCCCCGACACCCTCCCCACCCTTCCCACCCTCCCACACACACAGCAGGAGCTCCCTGCACTCCCACAGACACCCTTTTGTGTGTCACTCAGCTCCAGTCACACTGTTAACTTTTCCCCCACTGTCGAATACGAAGGTACTTTTCAGTTAATTTTTATTCCATTATAAATGAGGTTGGAACCAACCTGTTTGGACATAAGAGCTTATTTCTTCTTTTGGATTTTATAGAAGTGGGATTTCCAGGGCAGAGGGAGCATTTTATTGTCCCTGAAAGCAGGGAATGAGTGAAACTCGAGCTGGGCCCCACCTGCACCGCCCACCTGCCCGTTTACTTTGGGGGAGGGGAGGCTGGGCAGCAGGAATGTCCCAAGACTTGGCTCGGCACTGCCCCACCTCCACCCACCTCTTTGTTTCTGCTGTCTCTGCCTTAGAAAGTTCCAGGCTCCAAATCCTGGTGTTTCTGAGATTCTGAGTTCAAAATAATGACTTATATAAGGATCTGATTATGGTTTTTTGTGTTTGTTTTTTTTTTTTGTTGTTGTTGTTGTTTTTTGAGATGGAGTCTCACTCTGTTGCCCAGGCTGGAGTGCCATGGTGCAATCTCAGCTCACTGCAACCCCTGCCTCCTGGGTTCAAGCAATTCTCCTGCCTCTCAGCCTTCTGAGTAGTTGGCATTACAGGTGCCTGGCACCATGCCTGGCTAATTTTGTATTTTTAGTAGAGATGGGGTTTCACCATGTTGGTCAGGTTGGTCTTGAACTCCTGACCTCGGGTAATCCACCCGCCTTGGCCTCCCAAAGTGCTGGGATTACAGGTGTGAACCATGACGCCTGGCCAAGGATGTGGTTATGGTTCTGGGTCTGGGGTGGGAACTGAGAATTTTGGTTTGTTTTGTTCTGTTTTGTTGAGACACTGTCTGCCTGTTAACAGGCTTGAGTGCAGTGGCACGATCTTGGCTCACTGCCACCTCTGCCTCCTGGGTTCAAGCGATTCCGCTGCCTCAGCCTCCCAAGTAGCTAGGACTACAGGTCCATGCCACCACACCCAGTTAATTTTTTTTATTTTAGTAGAGATGGGGTTTCACCATGTTGTCCAGGAAGGTCTCGATCTTCTGTCCTCATGATCCGCCAGCCTCATCCTCCAAAAGTGCTGGGATTACAGGTGTGAGCCACCACACCTGGCCTGAGAATGGACATTTAAAAAGCCCTGGGGGTCCTGGACTACACTCCAGGAAGACTTGGATCCTAAGACAGCAGCCCTCTCCAAGCCCATCCTGGTGCCCCTCTTCCCTAAGCACCTTTCCATTCCCTTACCCTTGCCAAGGGGCCAGCCACAAAGGAGGAGCATGCCCAGATCAGGCATGGAGGCTCACAACTGTAATCCCGCACTTTGGGAGACCAATTGCTTGAGCCTAGGAGGTCGAGGCTGCAGTAAGCCACCATTGCATCGCTGCGCCCCAGACTGGGCAACAGAGAAAGACCCTGTCTCATAAAACAACAGAAACAGAGGAGGAGCCCAGAATCCTGCAAGATGAATGAATGATGTGAGTAACCTTACCAAGGACTTGTTCTGTGCCAGGCTCTGTGCCTCTCTTCTCCCCAGGGAGGCCCAGCTGAACCTCAGCATCTCTGCCACTTCCTGTGCGAGCTCGGGCACCTCTTTGTGTCTGAGCCATTGTGTCCTCTCTCCCCTGTGAAACAGACATATGAATGTTTTCCCATATTATTTCTCCTATTAGTAGTTCCCATCTCGAAGGGTCCCTATGACGTAGAGATGGGGAAGGAAGCTACCAGGTTTGGAGCAGGAAGGAGAAACGGAAGCCAAGAGAGGGCAGGGGCCTTGCCTGGGCTCAACCAGCAGCAAGAGCCGAGAATCCCAAGGTGGCCCTGAGCTCCCACTGCTAGCCCTCGGGTTGCTCTTGACTAAGGCTGCCATTGAGGTTGAGGGAGAGAAAATTATTTCTCAAAGTGGTGGTTGGGGAATGACAGGAACCAGTCCCTTTTGGGGAGTCTCTCTCCCAAGGGACAAATCCCTGGATCTCAGAAAGCTCTTTGTTTCACGCCTGCACTTAGTTGCCCGGCTGGGGGACCCTGTACAGCCTGGGAATGACCGTGAAATAACTGCCCGGTGGACACAGTGCTTGCTCTGCACTTGGCCCTGACCACTCAGCCACAGCCAGGCCGGCCGCAGAGCTGCAGCCCTCAGCGCACACGAGCAGTGGGGCCGGACGCTCTGCTGGGCCAGGCTCAGGCCCTTTCGCCCTGCTCCGGCCCCGCCCCCATGGGCTGTGGGGGACAGGCAGAGAGGCCAGCTTCCTGGACAGTGGCCTGGGAGGAAGAGGCAGGCGGGGCAGGAGCCGGGGCTGCTCCGGCCAGGGTAGCCTGGGAAGATGGAGCTGGTGTTTGGCTCACGAGGCCAGAGTGCGCCCCCGCACTCAGTCGGGCATGCGCGGCCTCTGGTGCCTCCTCTCCAGAGGATGCATTTCCCAGAACTCAGCTCCCCCCAAATCACGAGCTTCAGGGCGGGAAAGCCCTCAGGGACCAGTTCCAACTGCCTGAGTAGACTGAGAAGGTCCAGGCCCAGCTAAGGGAGGGGACAGGCCTGAGGTTGGCTGGTGAGTGGCCAAATCAGGAGGGGGTTCTTCAGAAACTCTGGTGAATCACTCCCTTCCCCAGCCGTCCAGGAACCAGGCTCTTGGCATGGTGTCTACACATCCATCTCCCCCACCCGGCTGGAGTCCCAGAGTTGGGGGCCAGCCTTCTCTGAGTTCCTGGTGCCAGGCCTAGGGCTTGTGCAGGAGTGGCCAGTGAGTCCCTGTCAAACTTCTACCTGGGCCACCGTTTTTTTTTCTTTTTTGAGACAGAGTCTTGCCCTTTTGCTCAGGCTGGAGTGCAGTGGCACGATGTTGGCTAATGCAACCTCCACTTCCTGGGTTCAAGTGATTTTCCTGCCTCAGCCTCTCGAGTAGCTGGGACTACAGGTGCCCACCACCATGCCCGGCTAATTCTCTTTTCTTTTCTTTTTTGAAATGGAGTATCATTCTGTTACCCAGACTGGAGTGCAGTGGCATGATCTTGGCTCACTGCAACCTCTGCCTCCCAGGTTCAAGGGAGTCTCCTGCCTCAGCCTCCCGAGTAGGTAGGACTATTGTCGTCCACCGGCACGCCCAGCTAATTTTTGTATTTTTAGTAGAGACAGGGGTTTACCATGTTGGCCAGGCTGTTCTCCAACTCCTGATCTTGTGATCCGCCCACTTTGGCCTCCCAAAGTGCTGGGAATACAGTGCGAGCCACTGTGCCCGTCACAGATTTGGGTTTTTAAGGACCTGGGCTATGAAGAGAGCTTGGGCGGACACTCAGGTGTTGGGGAGACTGTGAGGTGAGGTCCTGTTCTTATTTTTTTTTTAATATAATTAATGATCTGGTCTCTGCATATCAGTAAAGGTGAGGTACTATTAAGAAGGGGACTGCAGGCCGGGCGTGGTGGCTCATGCCTGTAATCCCAGCACTTTGGGAGGCCGAGGCGGGTGGATCACAAGGTCGAGAGATCGAGACCAACCTGGTCAACATGGTGAAACCCCATCTCTACTAAAAAAAAAATACAAAAAAAAAAAAAAATTAGCTGGGCATGGTGGCGCGTGCCTGTAATCCCAGCTGCTCAGGAGGCTGAGGCAGGAGAATTGCCTGAACCCAGGAGGCAGGGGTTGCGGTGAGCCGAGATCGCGCCATTGCACTCCAGCCTGGGTAACAAGAGCGAAACTCTGTCTCAAAAAAAAAAAAAGAAAAAAGAAGGGGACTGCAAATAGCAGTCGGACAGATTGGAGTTTTTTGTTTTGTTTTATTTTGTTTTTTGAGACGGTGGAGTGTCACTGTTGTCCAGGCTGGAGTGCAGTGGCACGATCTCAGCTCACTGCAACGTCCACCTCCCTGGTTCAAGCAATTCTCCTGCCTCAGCCTCCCGAGTACCTGGGATTATAGGCGCCCGCCACCATGCCCGGCTAATATTTTTCTGTATTTTTAGTAGAGACGGGGTTTCACCATGTTGGCCAGGCTGGTCTCTAACTCCTGACCTCAGGCAATCTGCTCACCTCAGCCTCCCAAAGTGCTGGGATTACAGTGTGAGCCACCGCGCCCAGCCCAGATTAGGGTTTTTAAGGACCCGGGCTATGCAGAGCTTGGAGGGAGAATATGGTGGGCTGCGTCATGCCAGCTGCTTCCTCTTTGGGTTAAAGTCTTGTCTGGCCAAGAAGAAGGGCCCAGTTAGCCAAACACTTTCGATGGATCCAGAGCTGACCTTTTTTTTTTTTTTTTTGAGACGGAGTTTCGCTCTTGTTACCCAGGCTGGAGTGCAATGGCGCGATCTCGGCTCACCGCAACCTCCGCCTCCTGGGTTCAGGCAATTCTCCTGCCTCAGCCTCCCGAGTAGCTGGGATTATAGGCACGCGCCACCATGCCCAGCTAATTTTTTGTATTTTTAGTAGAGACGGGGTTTCACCATGTTCACCAGGATGGCCTTGATCTCTTGACCTTGTGATCCACCTGCCTCGGCCTCCCAAAGTGCTGGGATTACAGGCTTGAGCCACCGTGCCCGGCCACAGCTAATCTTTAGTGAGGCCTGGGCTCAGCCTGGCTAGGAGACTTCCTTTGTGCCAGTTGGAGAAAGGCACCTGCTTGGGGCAGACCAGACTGGGGGAGCCTCCGCACGTAGCCGGCAGGCACAGGCTAGCTATCTGGGGGCTCCAAGGTGAGCCCACTTTTTTTTTTTTTGATACCGAGTCTTGCTCTATTGCCCAGGCTGGAGTGCCGTAGGGCGATCTCAGCTCACTGCAACTTCTGCCTCTCGCATTGAAGCGATTCTCCTGCCTCAGCCGCCCCAGTAGCTGGGATTACAGGCGTGTGCCACCACGCCCAGCTAATTTTTGTATATTTAGTAGAGATGGGGTTTCACCATATTGGTCAGGCTGGTCTCGAACTCCTGACCTCGTGATCTGCCTCGGCCTCCCAAAGTACTGGGATTACAGGCGTGAGCCACCGCCCCGGCCTCGTGAGCTCACTTAAAGGACCCTCTCTCGGCTACCTAGCGAGGACCTGCGGCCCAGGGAGGGTGAAGGAAAAAACGCCCCACAGCACAAGGCGAATCAGTGCCCTAGCGGGGCCTGAAGAAGGCAGACCCCTGAAGAAGATAGGCCCAGGGTTTCTGCAAGTTGAACCCCTGCAAGGTGGAGCCCGGCGTGGGTCTTAGCCTGGTTAGGGGCCCCTCTCGGGACCTGTGGACGTCACTGGGGAGGCTCCACCCTTGCAGACAAGTCTCCCCTAGAGGTTCCCCCAGGCCTCGGGGCGGGGCCAACTGGATGGGACGCCCCGCCCCCGGCCTGCCTGGCCCCGCCCCTCCCGCTCCGAGCCTGCCCATGTAAGGCAAGCGCCGCGCCGCCGCACCTTTTATGGAGCGGTTGTCGTCACCTGCGTCCGCCGGCCTTACACCGCTGCTCGCCCGCCCGCCCACCAAGGGTACCTTTCCAAAGCCACGCCTCTCCGTGCCTTTCTGCCAGGAAGTACCGCCCCTGCCCAGTCAGCCGTCCGCTGGGAGGCCGCCCAGGCGCACTTGACCCCCCCAAACACACCTCCGCCCCACGCACCTGCTCCCCATCGCGTCCGGATGCTCAGGAGCCTGGGACCAGCGGAACAAGCCGGGTAGGGCTTGTTCGGCCAGAAAGTTTGGTTGGGGGATGGACGGTTGGGGAATGTGCTGGATTACCCACAAGCCAGGAGTCGGGGTGGGAGGAATCAACCTTCCTCCAGGACCACGCAACCCACCTGGCGCCTAAGTGCCCAGCACTGAACTCATCTTTAGAAAAGAAATCTACCTACGCCACGATGCAGAGTGCGGCTCAGCAAAAGCCAGTGCTTTAGAGCTGCATGGCCTAGGTTCAAATCTAGCTAGGTTGCTTACTGGTTTCGTGGTCTGTGGGCAAGTTATGTAATTTTTCTTTTTTATTTTTCTAGAGACAGGGTTTCGCTCTGTCGCCCAGGCTGGAGTGCAGTGGCACTGTGAGCTCACTGCAGCCTTCAACTCCTGGGCTAAAGGGCTGCTCCCGACTCAGCCTCCCCAGTAGCTGGGACTACAGGCACGTGCCACCACTCTCAACAGTGACAGGTTCGACACGTATTGTAGTGCTACGCTGGGTCGGGTGAGTGAACAAGGCGCCTCTCTCCTTCCCATCTGTGGCCAGAAGGGGAGAGAACCAAGGAGGCTTCTGAGCCCCTGGCAGCTCCAGAGCCTGGCTCTGCCCTGGTGGCGCACACCTGCAGCATGTGAATTCATCCATGCCAGAGCGCCCCTAGACTGCCTCTAGACTCAAGTCTCCTCGCCTGGCTTATTACTGCCCTCGATTTCCAGATGCCCACCCCAGGCATCCAGCCATACAGCAGAACCTAAGGATTCTCTAAACTATGAATCTGACTGCTTGACTCTGTTCTGTTTAAACCCTCCTACCGGCCTGGCGCAGTGGCTCACACCTGTAATCCCAACACTTTGGGAGGCCGAGGTGGGTGGATCACTTGAGGTCAGGAGTTCAAGACCAGGTTGGCCAAGCCGGTGAAATCCAGTCTCTACTAAAAATACAAAAATTACCCGGGCATGATGGCAGGTGCCTAAAATCCCAGCTATTTGGGAGGCTGAGAGAGGAGAATCACTTGAACCCAGGAAGCAGAGGTTGAAGTGAGCTGAGATTGCACCACTGCACTCCAGCCTGGGTGACAGAACAAGACTCGGTCTAAGTAAATAAATAAATAAATAAGTTACTTAATAAAATAAAATAAACCCTCCTACTGTTCCCCAGTGCCTGCAGGAGAAAGACCCTGCCCATAGGTGGCCTCCACGTTCTGGGGCCATAGACCTCTAGGCTGGTCCAGCACTTCCTCCTTGTGCTTTACTCTCAGGCCAGCCTGAACCCTTTGCAGTTTCCTGAGTATTCTTTCAGTAAATATTTAGTGTGTTGAGATGCCACGCCAGGAATCCTGCACAGCAGTGGTGAGCTACCCAGCACACATGACACCTGCCCTCAATACATAAATGTAAAATACAGTCTTTCCTTTTTTTCTTTTTCTTTTTCTTTTTTTTTTTTGAGACAGGGTCTCACTCTGTCACTGAGGCTGGAGTATAGTGGCACAATCATGGCTCCCTGCAGCTTCAACCTCCCAGACTTAAGCAATCCTCCCACCTCAGCCTCCCAAGTAGTTGGGACCACAGGCATGGGCCACCACGCCCGGCTAATTTTTGTATTTTTCGTAGAGATGGGGTTTTGCCATGTTGTCCAGGCTGGTCTTGAACTCTTTGGTTCAAGTGATCCACCTGCCTCAGCCTCCCAAAGTGCTGGAATTACAGGCATGTGCCATCACGCCTGGCTAATTTTGTATTTTGAGTAGAGATGGGGTTTCTTCATGTTGGTCTGGCTGGTCTCGAACTCCAGACCTCAGACGATCTGCCCACCTCAGCCTCCCAAAGTGCTGGGAGTACAGGTGTGAGCCACCGTGCCAGGTTGGAAGTGACTTTTTTTTTTTGAGATGGAGTCTACCTCTGTCACCCAGGCTGGAGTGCAGTGGCACAATCTCAGCTCACTGCAACCTCCGCCTTCCAGGTTCAAGCAATTCTCCTGCCTCAGCCTCTGGAGTAGCTGGGACTATAGGCACGTGCCACCACACCTGGCTAATGTTTGTATTTTTAGTAGAGACAGTGTTTCTCCTGTTGGCCAGGCTGGTCTTGAACTGACCTCAGGAGATCTGCCTGCCTCAGGGCCTCCCAAAGTGCTGGGATTACAGACATGAGCCACTGCACCCGGTTGGAAGTTACATTTGAACAGGACCTCCTTGGGTGAGGGAAGTGTGGGGCATCAGGCCGAGAGAGGGGAATTTGAAATGAGTAGAGAAGGCCGGGTGTGATGGCTCATGGCCCCAGTCCCAGCACTTTGGGAGGCCGAGGCAGGAGGATGACGAGGTTAAGAGATAGAGACCATCCTGACTAACATGGTAAAACTCTGTCTCTACTAAAAATACAAAAATTACCTGGGTGTGGTGGTGCATGCCTATAATCCTGGCTACTTGGGAGGCTGAGGCAGGAGAATCACTTGAACCCAGGAGGCAGAGGTTGCAGTGAGCCGAGATTGTACTATTGCACTACAGCCTGGGCAACAGAATGAGACTCTGTACCAAAAAGAAAAAAGAAAAAGAAAGAAAGAAAGAAGCAAAGACGTGTGAACATGAGCAGCTGCTGGGGTGGGGCACCCCGAGGGTGTGGCCGGAGTGTGTGGTCGGACGTGCGGGCCAGGAGCTGAGGAGGGCAGTGAGCTCTGCAGGATCGGAAGAGCCTTGTGTGCTGGTTCACTTTTCCCTGGTGGTGAACAAAGGCTTAGGCTCATGATCCAACCCAGAAAGTGACATTTCAAGGTTTTGTGACTGTGACCCAGAGTAAGAAAAGCATTACATCACAACCTGGCAGAATACACACATGGAAAGTTTCATGAGATAGTTTACTTCTGTTTTTCTTTCCTTTCTTCCCCTTTTCCTCCTTCCTTCCTTCCTTCCTTCTTTCTTTCTTTCTCTCTCTCTCCTTTTTTTCTTTCTTTCTCTCTTTCTTTCTTTTGGACGGAGTTTTGCTCTTGTTGCCCAGGCTGGAGTGCAATGGCGTGATCTCGGCTCACCACAACCTCTGCCTCTCCGGAGTTCAAGTGATTGTCCTGCCTCAGCCTCTTGAGTAGCTGGGATTACAGGCATGCGCCAGCATACCTGGCTAATTTTTTTTTTTTTAAGATGGGGTTTCACCACAATGGCCAGGCTGGTCTTGAACTCCTGACCTCAGGTGATCCACCCACCTTGGCCTCCCAAAGTGCTGGGATTACAGGTGTGAGCCACCACGCCCGGCCACGCCTGGCTAATTTTGTATTTTTAGTAGAGATGGGGTTTGTCCATGTTGGTCAGGCTGATCTCGAACTCCCGACCTCAGGTGATCCACTTGCCTCAGCCTCCCAAAGTGCTGAGATTACAGGCATGAGCCACCACACCCGACCTGACAGTTTACTATTACTATCCAGGATGCACGCTGATATTTTCTCTTCTATTTTATCATCATCATGATTATTAAATTCTCATTTACTCAGAGTACTGACTTAATTAATTTCAAGATCCACCAGTGGGTCATGACCTGCAGTTTTTGGTTTTCGGTATTTTTTTTTAATAGAGATGGGGTCTCCCTGGGTTGCCCAGCTGGTCTCAAACTCCTGTGCTCAAGTGATCCTCACGACTCGTCCACCCGTGGTGCTGGGATTACAGGCATAAGCCACTGTGCCCAGCCATACCTGCAGTTAAAAAAAAAAAAAAAAAAAAAGATTTGGGATGGGTGCGGTCGCTCTCGCCTGTAATCCCTGCATTTTGGGAGGCCGAAGCAGGTGGATCATTTGGTCTTGAAGTTCAAGACCAGCCTGGCCAACATGATGAAACCCTGTCTCTCCTAAAACAATGCAAATAATAGCTGGGTGTGGTGGTGCACACCTGTAATCCTAGCTAGTCAGGAGGTCGAAGCAGGAGAATTGCTTGAACCCAGGAGGTGGAGGTTGCAGTGAGCCAAGATAGCGCCATTGTACTCCATCCTGGATGATGGGAGTGAGACTCCATCTCAAAAGAAAAAAAAAGTGTGGGGGGATTCGTTTAAGCGTCCTTCCACTCCGTGTATAATGGTCTGGTGGTGGCTATAAGACACTTGTGGTTCATAAGGTATTTTAGCTTTTAGAATCCTGGGAGATAGATCTGCACAGCTATTTTAACTTGCAAAGCAGCCAGAGCAGACAGGACGGGTCCCTTCTCCCCGCATTTATCCCCCTCCAAATCCCCGCCATCAGAAGGCCCCATGGCTGCAGAGTTGGTTCCCTGGTTGGTCTGAGATCCAAACAAAAGGGGAGGAAGCAGCCTCAAAACGTTTCCTGACACCCTGTTTCTTCCCCACTCCCAGCTCCGGGAAGTCCACCGTTGGCAACCAGTTCCCTTGCCAGGCTGGCTTAAGATGCCACCATCCCTGGGAGGGGGCTGTGGAGGAAAGAAGGGTGGTTGAGGCCCCAGCTGAGTTCTGGCCTCTGTCCCACCATGAGGGGCCAGTTTCCTCTGTGTAGGGGATGGCTCTTGCCTGCTCTGACCACTTGCTTGTAGGCCTGGCACTCAGCAGAGGGTG
The DNA here is from genome assembly GCF_048565385.1 of Saimiri boliviensis. NCBI lineage: Eukaryota > Metazoa > Chordata > Mammalia > Primates > Cebidae > Saimiri > Saimiri boliviensis. The sequence goes on from NC_133469.1 coordinate 14,685,377, forward strand.
GATCCAGGGGGCAGAGTCCCCACCTCCACCCTACCCAAGCCTCTGTCCAAGTTTCTCTTCTGTGTGGGGTCTCTGAAGCCCCTGGAAAGATTGGAGACACCCCGATCCCTTCCCCACTAAGTGTCTGTCATCAAGCTTCAATTTCTGGCTGGGTATGGTGTCTCATACCTGTGATCCCAGCACTTCAGGAGGCTGAGGCAGGAGGATCGCTTGAGTGCAGCAGTTCAAAATCAGCCTGGGCAACAAAGTGAGATCCTCATCTCTTCTTTTTTTTAGATGGAGTCTCACTCTGTGGCCCAGGCTGGCGTGCAGTGGCATGATCTTGGCCCACTACAATCTTCACCTCCTGGGTTCAAGCGATTCTCCTGCCTCAGCCTCCCAAGTAGCTGAGATTATAGGCACCCACCACAACGCTTGGCTAATTTTTGTATTTTTAGTAGAGACGGGGTTTCACCATGTCAGCCAGGCTGGTCTTGAACTGCTGACCTTGTGATCTGTGTGCCTCGGCCTCCCAACGTGCTGGAATTACAGGCGTGAGCCACGGAGTCCAGCCCGTGGGCTTTACCTCTGTGCCTTGCAGGGACCCTGTGAGATAAATGTGCTTATTGCCTGTTTCAGACAGGATACTGAGGCTCAAAGAATGAAGGGACTTGCCTCCATCACACAGCCGGGGGGAGGGAACAAACCCAGGTCTCACTGGCAGCAGGCCCTGAACCCCCTCCCATGCCCACAAGATGGACCCCAGTCCCTTTCTCAAGTCCCGACTGAAGAGATTTTCTGGGCCAGGCATGGTGGCTGATGCCTGTAATCTCAACACTTTGGGAGGCCGAGGTGCGTGGATCACGAGGTCAAGAGTTCGAGACCAGCCTGGCCAACATAGTGAAACCCGATCTCCACTAAAAATACAAAAATTAGCTGGGTGACGTTATGCACCCTATAATCCCAGCTACTCAGGAGTCTGAGGCAGGAGAATCGCTTGAACCCGGGAGGCAGAGGTCGCAGTGAGCTGAGACAGTGCCATTGCACTCCAGCCTGGGCTACATGGTGAGACTCTGTCTCCCCGAAAAAAGAGATTTTCTGAAGATGATCAGCTCTGATGGTTGGCCTGTTCTTCCTTCTACTGAGACAGTATAATATCAATGGGGTTGTACGGTTTCTACCCATGGAAACTGACTGGGTAATGAGGGTAGAAATGGAGGTGGAAGCGTTGGTTGGAATACAACCCCCAAGGTGCTGGAGCAGAGGGAGGCCAGATGCCCGAGCCTCAGAGAGCAGGGACATCCCTCCCAGCCAGTAGCTTCTGTGCCTTTGGCTGTTGGTCCTGAAAGAGGTGCCTTCAGGGTTAAGGGTGTCCGGGCTCAGTCTCAGGGGTCACACACAGGGCTCCGGCCCAGCCCTACCACTTCCTCTTCACTGGCTTAGTCTGTGGCCATCTCTCCAGGATGTGGCCTTCAGATGCTGTAACTCCTAACTCCCAGTGTCCACCCTTCCCCCCGAGTGTCTCTCATCAAAGTTCCATTTCTGGCTGAGTACTGTGTCTCACACCTGTGATCCTAGCACTTCCGGAGGCTGAGACAGGAGGATCGCCTAAGTGCAGCAGTTCCAGACCAGCCTGGGCAACAAAGTAAGGTCCCCATCTCTCTTTTTTTTTTTGAGATGGAGTCTCACGCTGTTGCCCAGGCTGGAGTATAGTGGCATGATCTCGGCTCACTGCAACCTCTGCCTCGAGGGTTCAAGTGATTCTCCTGCCTCAGCCTCCTCAGTAGCTGGGATTACAGGCATGCACCACCATGCCCGGCTAATTTTGTATTTTTAGTAGAGACGGGGTTTCACCATGTTGGCCAGGCTGGTTTCGAACTCCTGACCTCAAGTGATCCACCCACCTTGGCCTCCCAAAGTGCTGGGATGATAGGCGTGAGCCACCATGGCTGGCTTTTTTTTTTTTTTTTTTTTTTTTTTTTTTTGTGGTGGAGCCACATTCTGTCACCCAGGCTGGAGTGAAGTGGCTTGATCTCGGCTAACTGCAACCTCCACCTCTCTGGTTCAAGCAGTTCCCCTGCCTTAACCTCCTGAGTAGCTGGGATTACAGGCGCAGCAGGCACCCACAACCACACTGGCTAATTTTTTTGCATTTTTAGTAGAAACGGGATTTCTCCGTGTTAGCCAGGCTGGTCTTGAACGCCTGACCTCAGTTGATTCATCCACCTCTGTCTCCCAAAGTGTTGAGATTACAGGTGTGAGCCACCATCCCCAGCTGGATTAGTGCTCATGAAGACTCAGGCTATGGTCACTGAAAAGGCAAAAAATTATTTAAAAAAAAAAAGACTCAGGCTGGATGTAGTGGCTCACACCTGTAATCCCAGTGCTTTGGGAAACCAATGTGGGCAGATCCTTGAGCCCAGGAGTTTGAGACCAGCGTGGACAACATAGTGAGACCCCACCTTTACAAAAATACAAAAATTAGCCAGGTGTGGTGGCACACGCCTGTAGGAGGCTGAAGCAGGAGAATCATTTGAACCCAGGAAGCTGAGGTTACAGTGAGCTGAAATCATGCCACTGCACTCCTCGAGACAAAGGGAGACTGTCTCAAAAATAAATAAAAAAATATTTTTTAAAACTCAGTGCACAAACAGCCATGTAAAAGAAATTGGCGGCCGGGCACGGTGGCTCATGCCTATAATCCCAGCACTTTGGGAGGCTGAGGTGGGCGGATCACCTGAGGCCTGGAGTTCAAGAGCAGTCTGGCCAACATGGTGAAACTCCATCTCTACTAAAAATGCAAAAATTATCCGTGTGGTAGTGCATGCCACCTGTAATCCCAGCTACTCAGAAGGCTGAGGCAGGAGAATCGTTTGAACCTGGGAGGCAGAGGTTGCAGTGAGCTGAGAGCACACCACTGCACTCTAGCCTAGGGGACAGAGGGAGACCCTGTCTCAGAAACAAAGAAAAAAGAAAAAAGAGCCGGGCGCAGTGGCTCAAGCCTGTAATCCCAGCACTTTGGGAGGCCGAGGCGGGTGGATCACGAGGTCGAGAGATCGAGACCATCCTGGTCAACATGGTGAAACCCCGTCTCTACTAAAAGTGCAAAAAATTAACTGGGCATGGTGGCACGTGCCTGTAATCCCAGCTACTCAGGAGGCTGAGGCAGGAGAATTGCCTGAGCCCAGGAGGCGGAGGTTGCGGTGAGCCGAGATCGCGCCATTGCACTCCAGCCTGGGTAAAAAGAGCGAAACTCCGTCTCAAAAAAAAAAAAAAAAAAGAAAGAAATTGGCTGGGCATGTGACTCACACCTAGAATCCCAGCACTTTGGGAGGTTAAGGTGGGTGGATCCCTTGAGCTCAGAAATTTGAGAGCAGCTTGGGCAACATGGCAAGACGACGTCTCTATTGATTTATTTTAGTTTAGTTTTTTTTTTTTTTTGAGACGGAGTCTCATTCTGTCGCCCAGGCTGGAGTGCAGTGGTATGATCTCGGCTCACTGCAACCTCTGCCTCCCGGGTTCAAGTGATTCTCCTGCCTCAGACTCTCGAGTAGCTGGGATGACAGACGCATGCCACCACGCCCAGCTAATGTTTTGCATTTTTAGTAGAGATGGGATTTCATTGTGTTAGGCAGGATGGTCTCAATCTCCTGACCTTGTGATCTGCCTACCTCGGCCTGTCAAAGTGCTGGGATTGCAGGCATGATCTACTGCGCCCGGTGACCCCATCTCTATTTAAATAAAAAATAAAATAAAATACATACATACAAATAAAATAAGAAAAATAAAAGAGACCCAAGAGAGCTTTCTTGCTTCTGCTATATGAAGACGCAGTGAGGAAAACGCCTTCTATAAGACCATGAACCTGCCAGCACCTTGACTTTGGACTTCCAGCCTCCGGAACTGTAGAGCGTGAGAAGTAAATTTCTGTTGTTTCTAAGCATCCCGAATAGATTAAGATGATACTCAAAGAAAGGGGTTGCTATGGACAGAAGAGGGAAGTGAGGGATGCTGGGAAGGCCAGTCAGAAGTTCCCCATCCCAGAAGGCCACCTGTCTATTCTGGTCCTGGCCTCCCTGAAAACAAACTTCTTCCCTGGGTTCCTTCTCACTTTTTTCCTCTTTCCTCCCTCCCTCACAAATTAATTGTTTGCCCTGCTCAGGCATCCTAATAAGGCCAGGGAAGAAGAGTCACACCCAGTGCCAGCGCAGGGCAAACTCATCTAATCCAGAACAGCAGACACAGCTCCTCTCCCACGGAAACACCCAGAGCAGGCATTGCCAGTCGGTCCCAGAACCCTGCTCCCACCGCCACCCAACCGCCTGGGCTCAGCCTTAAGACTTTGCTCCTGCTTGACAGAGCTCTGCACAGCCAGTTCTCATCAATTGGAGTTGGTCCAAAATATGGGAACTCTTTGCTCTGCCTGGCCAAAGCCATTCCTCTTTCCCATAACAATTCTTATGACATTTAAAAACAGCAGAATTCCCCAACACTCATCCCTGGGAAAATAAATTTGGCATTATTGGTACTTTTAACTCCTGACCCTGGTCAGCTATTGAGTCAACTTGTGAGTCTGAGCCCCTTTCTACAGAGAGAAAAACCGCATTTGCATTTCTGAGTCTTTGGTTTAGGATGCATTTTCCATAGTCACTGTAATGAATTACTGCAAATGTAGTGGCTTAAAATAAAACAAATCCATTGTCTTACAATTCTGAAGACAAAGTCCAAAATGAAGCTTTTTTAAAAAAATTAATTTCGTTTCATTTTTACATTTTCTTTCTTTCTTTTTTTTTAAGACAGAGTCTCACTCTCTCGTCCAGGCTGGAGTGCAGTGGCGCAATCTTGGATGACTGCAAACTCCGCCTCCCAGGTTCAAGCAATTCTCCTGCCTCAGCCTCCCGAGTAGCTAGGATTGCAGGCATGCACCACCACGCCCTAATTTTTGTGCTTTTAGTAGAGACAGGGTTTCACTGTGTTTGGCCACACTGGTCTCAAACGTCATGCTGCAGGTGATCGGCCTGAGACAGTCTCTCTCTGTTGCCCAGGCTGGAGTGCAGTGGCAAGATCTCGGCTCACAGCAACTTTTGCCTCCCAGGTTCAAGGGATTCTGGTGCCCTGGCCTCCCAAAGTGCTGCAATTGCAGGCATGAGCCACCACACCTGGGCCAAAGTGAATCTTACAAGGCCAAAATCAAGACTTCAGCAGGGTGATGTTCTTTATAGAGGCTGCAGGTAAGGATCTGTTTTCCTGCCTTTTCCAGCGTAAAAGGAGGCTCCAGAGGCTACCCACATTTCTTGACTGGTGTCCCCATCCTCCATCTTTGAGACCTCTGCTTCCATCTTCACACCTCCTGGCTCACTGGCCTTCTACGTCCCCCTTTCTAGAGCCTTCGAAATTATATCCCCTCCACCTAGATAATCCAGGATAATCTCTTTATCTCAAGATTCTTAACAAAATCCTCTCAGCAGAGTTCCTTTTGCCACGCAAAGGTTTCAGGGGTTGAATGTAGACATCTTTGGAGGCTATTATTCCAGGCCTTACCTGTCACATCGGGATATTGATAACCTTCTTCATAGACTTGGTGGGAGGGGGTGTTATGTACCATGTTCATGTGAAGCATGTAGCATTTACTTATTTTTATTTATTTATTTTTGAGACAGAGTTTCTGCTTTTGTTGCCCAGGCTGGAGTGCAATGGTGAGATCTTGGCTCACCACAAACTCTGCCTCCCATGTTCAGGAGATTCTCCTGCCTCAGCCTCCCGAGTAGCTGGGATTACAGGCACGTGCCACCACACCCGGCTGATTTTGTCTTTTTAGTAGAGACAGGATTTCTTTATGTTGATCAGGCTGGTCTCAAACTCCCAACCTCAGGTGATCTGCCTGCCTCAGCCTCCCAAAGTGCTGGGTTACCGGTGTGAGCCACCTCGTCTGGCCTGCATTTAGCATTTAGCAGAATGCTGGCATAAGAAAATGACTTGACAAATGCGAGCACTTTGGGAGGCTGAGGCAGGAGGAGCCCTTGGGCACAGGAGTTTGAGACCAGCCTGGGCAATATAATGAAATAGGTCTCCACAAAAAATTTTAAAAAATAGCAAGGCATGATGGTCCATGCCTGTGGTCGCAGCTGCTTGTGGGGCCTGAGGTGGGAGGATCACTTGAGCCTCAGAGGTCAAGGCTGCAGTGAGCTGTGATCAATTGCACTCCAGTCTGGGTGACAAAGCAAGACCCTGTCTGGAAGGAAGGAAAGAAGGAACGAAGGGAGGGAGGGAGGGAGGGAGGGAGGTCGGTCATCTTTCTTTCTGACTCTAGACTTTTGCTTATGCCGGTCCCTCTGGACTCCCCTTTGGAGTGCTGTTCCCTCCTCAGCTCAGCTGCCACCTCTTCCAGGAAGCCTTCTCGGATGCCACGTCCAGCAAAGACATGCAGAAAGTTACTCCCATCTCCACGTTTCTCCCTCTTAGTCTAGTGATCCTTCCCTTTCAGATTTGTCCAATGGTTTTCATTGTTCCTAGCACAGTGCCTGGTATGCCCAATAAATGGAGGTCAAATTCACTTGAATTACAGTCTTGGGTGAGAGACAGTGTGTTGTGGGGAGAGATGCAAAGGGCATGAGGCTTTTTCCATAGACAGGGGCTACAGCTGGAAGGGGCTCTGCCCCAGGAAGGCCGGCAGATGGAAAACAGCTGGTGGCTGGGGGTGGCTGTGACTCACCCACTCCTGCAGGCTGGGGGATACCGCAGACAGGGTGAGTCAGGAGTCAAAGGCCTACAGGAATTTTGATAAGAATAAGACAAGCTCTGGACTATTTCTAGAATGCAGGAGGTTAAGGATTCAGGGAGGGGGTCAGGATAAAACAGTCTAATTAGGTTATTTATTTTTCTGCCTGGATGAAATAGTCACATGCTACAAAATTCAAAAGGTACAAAGCGGGCACAGTGAGACATCTTCTCCCCTCTCTTGTTCCTGCCACCTATGTCCCCTTCCCAGAAGCAACGCGTCTCCAGTTGCTTATACTTAACATCCTTCATGCACTGTTTTTTTCTTTCTTTCTTTTTTTTTTTTTTGAGATGGGGTTTTGCTCTTGTGTCCCAGGCTGGAATGCAGTGGCACAATCTCAACTCACTGCAACCTTTGCCTCCTGGGTTCAAGCGATTTTCCTGCCTCAGCCTCCCAAGTAGCTGGCATTACAGGCACCTGCCTCCATGCCCAGCTAATTTTTGTATTTTTACAAAATTTAAAAGTGGCTCAGTCTCTGCTCTCTGCAACCTCTGCCTCCCAGGTTCCTCATCTAGAGGTGGGGTTTCACCATTTTGGCCAGGCTGGTGTTGAACTGCTGACCTCAGGTGATCCACCTGCTTTGGCCTCCCAAAATGCTGGGATTATAGGTGTCAGCCACCTAACCTGGCCTTTTTTTTTTTTTTTTTTTTTTTTTTAGACAGAAGTTCACTCTTGATGCCCAGGCTGGATACAATGGCGTGATCTCCACTCACTGCAACCTCCACCTCCTGGGTTCAAGTGATTCTCCCACCTCAGCCTCCTGAGTAGCTGGGATTACAGATTCGTGCCACCACGCCCAGCTAATTTTTTTTATTTGTATTTCTAATAGAGACAGGGTTTTACCATTGGCCAGGTGGGTCTTGAACTCCTGATCTCAAGTGATCCACCCACCTCAGCCTCCCAAAGTGCTGGGATTACAGGTATGAGACACCACAGCCAGCTAATAAATTGCTATCATCTATAAATTATCCATGTCTACAGTATTTTGTTACCACAGCCCAAACAGCATTTCATATCAGCACATACAGAACTTTCTCATTTCTTTCCTTGACTGTGTTTAGGGTTGCCAGATAACATACAAGCTGCCTACTTAAATTTGAATTCTTTGCATTGCCAATACAGAAAAGGAATTTTTTATTTTTTTTTTTGAGACCGAGCATCACCCGTGTTCTCCATGCTGGAGTGCAGTGGCGTGATCTCAGCTCACCACAACCTCCCCCTCTCAGGTTCAAGAGATTCTCAGCCTGCCGGGTAGCTGGGAATACAGGCATGTGCCACCACGCCCGGCTAACTTTGTATTTTTAGTAGAGATGGGGTTTGACCATGTTGGTCAGGCTGGTCTTGAACTTTTGACCTCAAGTGATCCACCTGCCTCTGCCTCCCAAAATGCTGGGATTACAGGCGTGAACTACCCCGCCCTGCCCAGATAAATAATTTTTTAGTGTAAATTTGTCCCATGCAATATTTGGGATATACTTGTGCTAAAAAAATCATTAATTTATCTGAAATTCAAGGCAGATGTTCCATATTTTTTTAAATTTTTTTATTTGCTTTTTTTGTTATTGGTTTTTGTTTTTTTGGTTTCTTTTTTTTTTTGAGACAGAGTGTTGCTCTTGTTACCCAGGCTGGAGTGCAATGGCACGATCTCGGCTCACCACAACGTCCGCCTCCTGGGTTCAGGCAATTCTCCTGCCTCAGCCTCCTGAGTAGCTGGGACTACAGGCACGCACCACCATGCCCAGCTAATTTTTTGTATTTTTAGTAGAGACGGGGTTTCACCACGTTGACCAGGATGGTCTCGATCTCTCGACCTCGTGATCCACCCGCCTTGGCCTCCCAAAGTGCTGGGATTACAGGTTTGAGCCACCGCGCCTGGCCTTTTTTTTTTTTTTTTTTTTTTTTTTTGAGATGTAATTTCCCTCTGTTGCCAGACTGGAGTACAGTGGTGCCATCTATGCTCATTGCAATCTCCGCCTCCCCGGTTCAAGCGATTCTCCTGCCTCAGCTGCCGGAGTAGCTGGGATTACAGGCGTGCGCCACCACACCGAGCTAATTTTTTAGTAGAGACGAAATTTCACCATGTTGGCCAGGATGGCCTCAATCTCCTGACCTCATGAAGCCTGAAGGTGGCGGCGAGCCAAGATCGCACCATTGCACTCCAGCCTGGGCAACGGAGTGAGACTCTGTCTCAAAAAAAAAAAAAAAAAAAAAGATCAGGCTGAGCACGGTGGCTCATGTCTGTAATCCCAGCAATTTGGGAGGCCGAGGTGGGTGGATCACTTGAGGTCAGGAGTTCCAGACCAGCCTGGCCAACATGACGAAACCTCATCTCTACTAAAAGAAAAAAAGTGTGTGTGTATATACATATATATATATGCGTGTGCGCGCGCACACACACACACACACACACACACACACACACACACAAATTAGCCAGGCTGTAGTGCCAGCTACTCAGGAGGCTGAGGCAGGAGAATTTGCTTGAACCCAGGAGGTGAAGATTGCGGTGAGCTGAGATTGTACCACTGCACTCTGGCCTGGGCAACAGACTGAGACTCTGTGTCAAATAAATAAATAAATAAGTAATCAGACCTATTTCCCTGAGCTGGCCACTGAGATACAGAGGGCAAATCATTTTATTGTTTGCCAAGATCCCCAACCAGGAAGTGATAGTGCTGGAATTTTAACCCAGATCTATTTGATGCCAAGGCTCAAACTCTTTCCACTAGGATTAGTAACGCTTATCAGTATATCTCTGTCATTTTTCAGGTAAGAAAACTGAGTACTATGATAAGCCCTGTGCTGAGACCACTTTCTTTTTTTTTTTTTTTTTTTTTTTTTTTTGAGACAGAGTTTCACTTTTCTTGCCCAGGCTGGAGTGCAATGACACAATCTTGGCTCACTGCAACCCCTGCCTCCCGTGTTCAAGCAATTCTCCTGCCTCGGCCCCCCAAGTAGCTGGGATTACAGGCATGCGCCACCATGCCTGCCATGCCTGGCTAATGTTGTATTTTTTTTTTTTTGAGACGGAGTTTCACTCTTGTTACCCAGGCTGGAGTGCAATGGCACGATCTCGGCTCACCGCAACCTCCGCCCCCTGGGTTCAGGCAATTCTCCTGCCTCAGCCTCTGGAGTAGCTGGGATTACAGGCACGCGCCACCATGCCCAGCTAATTTTTTGCACCTTTAGTAGAGACGAGGTTTCACCATGTTGACCAGGATGGTCTCGATCTCTTGACCTCATGATCCACCCGCCTCAGCCTCCCAAAGTCCTGGGATTACAGGCTTGAGCCACCGCGCCCGGCTTAATGTTGTATTTTTAGTAGAGATGGGGTTTTACCGTGTTGGTCAGGCTGGTCTCGAACTCCCGACCTCAGGTGATCTCCCCGCCTCAACCTCCCAAAGAGCTGGGATTACAGGTGTGAGCCACTGCGCTCGGCCTCCACTTTAGCTTTACAAGGGCCCAAAGCAGGAACAAACTTCCAGTCCTATGGCCTACAAGATGAAAGCCAAAGCCTCCCCATCCCCTGCTTGACCTTCAATGCCCGTAGGGAACCTGCCCCTTTCTCATCTGCGGTTCCTCTCTCCGGCAGGCCACCCCTTTCTTTGCCTCCACACTTCTACACTTTGACACTTAGCCTCAAGTGGAAAAAGTCTGGTGGAAGAACTAGTTCTAAATATCAACTTAGTGTGGCCATGGGCGAGTCAGTTGACCTCTCTGAATCTCACTTTGCTCAGCTGGAAAATGAGAAAAGATCTACTGAAGTTTTCACTTAGCACCTGTCTGCTGATTAATATGCATTCGCGGAAGGAAGGAAGGGGGATATTTGTTGTGCCCTTGCCACGTGCCAGACCCAGTGAGAGACACTGGTGACGTTGTGGTGAACCTGGCAGTCACAGTGGCTGCTTTTCTGGGGACTGTTCTTGAGGGTGTGGTTTATTGCGGCAGGCAGTTGAGTAACTGGGCCTTTGTAATCGTGGGCAGGGTTTCTCCTGAGCTGAAGATGAGCGCTCTAAGCCAGGTGCGAGGGTGGGGAAATACCCTCTTTTGACAGAAGAATAAAGGAAACTTGCCTCCTACGGCTTTAAGTTGTGGGGCCAGGATTCAAACCCAGGGGCTGCTTTGCTAGGCCGCCTGGTTCCCTCTTGCATCCCAGAGCTGAGCAGAGCGCCTCGTGGGACCTCAAAGACGCAGAGGCCGCCGGCAGCGAAAGCTGTGTTGACGAGAAGCTGGAGGAAGCTGGTGAAAGCCAGAGGTTGGGGGGTGGGCCCACGGAAGGCCCTGGGACCCTGCTGTGTGGGGGGCGCAGAGTCCACAGCGAGGGACAGTGCACAGTGAGGCAGTCAGTTTGACTCCAACCTTTGTTAGCAAGAGAGGAGGAAATCGAGTTATGTTAAAACAAACACAGACAGAGCAGGGAGTGGAAGGCCACATTCTCAAGCTTCCTTCAGTTAACAACAGAGACCTGGAAGGAGTCTCAGTGGGCCATCTGCTCAGTTCCTGGACCCACCTTTCCCTCCCCGCTTTTTCCTCCTGTATCCCACCAGCTCCTCTTGCAATGAGGCACTGCTGTAGGTCTGAGAAGCGCTGAGCGGCCCAGAGCTCAGCCTGGACCAGAAGGACTCAGGTGCTCCTTCATTCATCCGCAGACAGCGCACAGAGATGCCCAGCCACGTTCTCCCTGCCAGCACGCACATCTGAGGAAGGGAGCTGGCCAAGGGCTGGCTGGTCAATAAAAGGCCCCTCCTGCCGGGAGAACTTGGGAGGCCGAGGCGGGCGGATCACGAGGTCAGGAGTTCGAGACCAGCCTGGCCAACATGGTGAAACCTTGTCTCTACTAAAAATACAAAAATCAGCCAGGCATGTTGGCGTGAGCCTGTAATTCCAGCTACTGAGGAGGCCGAGGCAGGAGAATTGCTTGAATCGGAGAGGCGGAGGTTGCAGTGAGCCGAGATCGCCACCGCACTCCAGCCTGGTGCCTGGTGACAGAGCGAGACTCTGTCTCAAAAATAATAATAATAATAAATAAATAAATTTAATAAAAGGCCTCTCCCTTCACGGCCTTCCGTATCCCCACCCACCAACCTAGTTCTCTGGTTAAGTGACTGATACAGGAGCCCAGGAAATTGGCCTCCTGTGCCTGTATTTAGGAGACCACTCAGAATGTAACTGAGATGGGTAGGAAAAAGCCGGCCTAGGAGTAGTCCAGGGGGTCTGGTGCCCCTCAGTTGGAGCCTGTGTTGCACCCACGTCTCCAGGGGCAGGAGGCTGGTCCTGTTGACCTTGGCTGCGGGCCCAGTGGAGGTGGAGTGCAGGCCCCCACGGGCAGCTGAACAAACGGGAGTGGGGGCTGGGGGAGCAGAGCTGGGGAAGGGACGGTGGGGGAGCGGTGGGGTGCAGGTGGGAAAGCCAGGCAGACCCTGCCGAACCCCGCTCCTGTGTCTAGCCTGTGGCCAAGCTAAGCCAGACCCTGGGGACACCATGGAAGACACAGCACAGCCCCCGCCTGCATGGAGCACACTGTCCCCTTCCCAGAGCCGTCTGGACCCCCAGTAAGTGCAGCTCCTGCCACGTAGTAAATAGCTACAAAATGAATGATCTGAGACTCGTCTCCAGGTAAGGCCTGGGAAGACAGAAAAGGTTGACCCGGCAGAGACCCGGAGCAGGGAGTCGGATGAGAAGGAGCGTGGGCTGAGAGGACCAGCTGCCCTCACGTGTCCAGGGCAGCCCTACAGCCCTGTGGCGCTTTGAGAGAAGAGTTATTTTCCGCCGGGCGCGGTGGCTCAAGCCTGTAATCCCAGCACTTTGGGAGGCCGAGGCGGGTGGATCACGAGGTCAAGAGATCGAGACCATCCTGGTCAACATGGTGAAACCCCGTCTCTACTAAAAGTGCAAAAAATTAGCTGGGCGTGGTGGCACGTGCCTGTAATCCCAGCTACTCAGGAGGCTGAGGCAGGAGAATTGCCTGAGCCCAGGAGGCGGAGGTTGCGGTGAGCCGAGATCGCGCCATTGCACTCCAGCCTGGGTAACAAGGGTGAAACTCCGTCTCAAAAAAAAAAAAAAAAGAGTTATTTTCCTGCCTCCCCTCCGTCCGTCCAACCCCACACATGGCTAACTTTCCCTTTTAGGGACAGCCACCCTTCCTGCTCCCCACAGAGTCATCAGAGCCAGAATCTCTGCCTGGCTCCCGAGACCCCCATCTGCATAGATCTCGCCTGGACTGTGGTTTTAGCAAATAATTTGATGCCTTCTAGAGCGTGGGGGAGGAAGCCTCTGCCCCATCCTTCTTAGTGGTGTTCAGAAATGCTCAGCATTCCTGGGTTAAGAGGACCAGGGGCCATTCTTCCTGCTCAGCACAGGGACAGACCCAGAGGAACAAAATGAAGAAGGAATCCAGCGCCCCTCCCAGGCTCTTAGCTCCCACCCGGGACCACCTGGGGACGGGCGGGTGAGGCCAATTCATTCAGCTCCCAGGGAAGGAGGCCCTGGGGAGCCCGAGAATTTCAAGAGCAAGTTCCTGGGGCTTCCTGCCCAGGGTCCTGGCCTCCTCTCTCAGAGCTCCCATGGGAGGCCCTGCCTGGTTCCTGCTAGTCTCCCCATCAAGCCCAGCCCAGCCTGGAACCAGGGAGCACTCCATGAGGGTTTATGGAATGGATGCGGGACAGGGGAGTAGGATGTCGGATGGTCTCCAGGAGGGCGTGGTGGCTCACACCCTTAATCCCAGCACTTTGGGAGGCCAAGGTGGGCGGATCACAAGGTCAGGAGTTTAAGACCAGCCTGACCAACATGGTGAAACCCCGTCTCTACTAAAACTACAAAAAATTAGCCGGGTGTGGTGGTGTACACCTGTAATCCCAGCTACTCAGAAGGCTGAGGCAGGAGAATCACTTGAACCCGCAAGGTGCAGGTTGCAGTGAGCTGAGATCACGCCACTGCACTCCAGCCTGGGTGACAGAGCAAGACTCTGTCTCAAAATCAAAACAAAACAGCTGGGCGCGGTGGCTCAAGCCTGTAATCCCAGCACTTTGGGAAGCCGAGGCGGGTGGATCACGAGGTCGAGAGATCGAGACCATCCTGGTCAACATGGTGAAACCCCGTCTCTACTAAAAATACAAAAAATTAGCTGGGCATGGTGGCTTATGCCTGTAATCCCAGCTACTCAGGAGGCTGAGGCAGGAGGATTGCCTGAACCCAGGAGGCGGAGGTTGCGATGAGCCGAGATCGCGCCATTGCACTCCAGCCTGGGTAACGAGCGAAACTCCGTCTCAAAAACAACAACAACAACAACAACAGCAACAACAAAAAAGAAATAGCTTCCAGGAGGGCCCACATCTATGCTATATGAGGTAAACAGTGAGCTCGGAGGGTGTGCGTCAGGGGTCAGGCACTGCTGCAGGCCGGATGTGAGGACTCCTAGCTATTCCTCACACAGCCCTGTGATTTACCACTTTAATATCCCCCTACCACAGATGACGAGGCCGGAGCCCAGAAAGGGTAAGTAACTTGTCCAAGGACACACAGCAGATAAATGCAGGGACCAGTATTTGGACTCCAGAGTTCCTGCTTTTTTTTTTTTTTTTTTTTTTTTTTTTTTTTTGAGATGGAGTCTCCCTCTGTCACCAACCTAGCCTGGAATGCAGTGGTGCGATCTCGGCTCACTGCAACCTCCGACTACTTGGTTCAATCGATTCTCCTCCTCAGCCTCCCGAGTAGCTGGGGCTACAGGCACATACCACAAGGCCCAGCTAGTTTTTGTATTTTTAGTAGAGACGGGGTTTCATCATGTTGGCCAGGCTGGTCTCAGTCTCCTGACCTCACGATCTGCCTGTCTTGGCCTCCCAAAGTGCTGGGATTACAGGCGTGAGCCACCATGCCCAGCCGAGTTCCCGCTTTTTTGTTTTGCAGAGCTGTCTCACCATGTTGCCCAGGCTGGTTTCCTAAAGCAATCCTCCAGCTTCAGCCTCCTGAGTTGCTGGGACTAGACGCATGGCTACTGCACCCAGCCTGAAGTCCCTGCTTTTAGGTGTTAGGCACACTGCCTCTGGAGAGGGAGGAGGAAGAGTAAGGCCTTTACTCTTTACCCAGGCCTTGGGCAAGGGGCAGCGAATATGAGATACTTGGGAAAGATAAGAAGGCCCGCCGGGTGAGGTGGCATGTGCCTGTAGTCGCAGCTACTCGGGAGGCTGAGGTGGGAGGATCGCTTGAGCCCAGGAGTTCTGGGCGGTAGTGTGTTATGCCGATCGGGTGTCCACACTAACTTTGGCATCAATATGGTGACCTCCCGGGAGCAGGGGGACTACCAGGTTGCCTAAGGAGGGGTGAACCGGCCCAGGTCAGAAGCAGAGCAGGTCAAAACTCCTGTGCTGATCAGTAGTGGGATTGCGCCTGTGAATAGCCACTGCACTCCAGCCTGGGCAACATATCGAGACTCCCATCTTTTTTTTTGTTTGTTTGTTTTTGTCTAGACCCCGTCTCTTAAAAAAAAAAAAGAAGGCAGCAGCCCAAGGGGCCAGGTATCGGCAATGGCTCACATCTGTAATCCCAGCACTTTGGGAGGCTGAGGCAGAGGGATCGCTTGAGCTGAGAAGTTTGGGACTAGCCAGGGCGACAGAGTGAGACCCCCATCTCTACAAAAACTTGAAAAACAGTGGGGCAAGGTGGCATGCGCCTATGATCCTGCTGCTTGGGAGGCTGAGGCAGGAGGATCGCCTGAGCCTGGGAGGTTGAGGCTGCAGTGAGCCATGAGGAGCGCACTGCACTCCAGCCTAGGTGACAGAGTGAGACCCCACCTCAAAAACAAGCATACACAAAAGCCCGAGGCCGAGGAGCTGATGAGGTGGGTAAGGGCTGGTCACGGGACTCCACTTTCTCTGTCCTGCCTACTGGAGTTCCAGGTAAGATGTCCTTGGGGGACATGATTTGCTACATATGGCTACATGGAAAAACCCCAGGACTAGCCAACTTGTAAATTCCTTTTGGCAGGAAGATTTCAGGGTGCCCTGTGCATCTGGCCTGGGGTCAGCAGACACTCAGGCCTGCTCTGAGGTGGAGGACCACTGACTCAGTTTACCTTTGACTGGAATGTGCAGGGTTGGGGAACAGCAAGGACGCTGGGCCAGGAGCTGGGGAGTCCTGGGTCTATCCCAGATCCTAAGTCCCTTCTGCAGCAGTGAGACCCTGGACACATCACCTAAGCACTCTGGGTCTCCAGCGACAACCCCCTGTCCACCTGGTGTTTTAGTGGGTCAATATGACAGTGGCTGTTTCTTCAGCACTTCTAGCATGTTACCTCGGTGACTCATCCCAGTGACCCACTGGTTACCTCCTTCAGCAGATGCTTCCTGGGAAGATGATGAAGACAGACTCAGCCTTTATGTCTGAATGGCTCTTTACAACCTGCAAAAGGCACTCGCCGGCCTAATTCAATTTGATCTTCACACAAACCCAGAAGTCGTTTATCATCCTGTTGCAACGGGATGCTTCGTCATTTTGTTTAAAGATGAAGAAACCAGGCCGGGCGCGGTGGCTCAAGCTTGTAATCCCAGCACTTTTGGAGGCCGAGGCGGGTGGATCACAAGGTCAAGAGATCGAGACCATCCTGGTCAATATGGTGAAACCCCGTCGCTACTAAAAATACAAAAAAGTAGCTGGGCGTGGTGGCTCGTGCCTGTAATCCCAGCTACTCGGGAGGCTGAGGCAGGAGAATTGCCTGAACACAGGAGGCGGAGGTTGCGGTGAGCCGAGCCGAGATCGCGCCATTGCACTCCAGCCTGGGTAACAAGAGCGAAACTCCGTCTCAAAAAAAAAAAAAAAAAAGATGAAGAAACCGGCTGGGCACGGTGGCTCATGCCTATGATCCTAGCTCTTCGGGAGGCTGAAGAAGGAGGATTGCTTGAGGCAGGAGCAACATGGCAAGACCCTGTCTCTACAAAATAATAAAAATGAAAATAAATTTTTAATTGGCACTCATGAAGGGTTTTTAAAAAATAAAAATAAATAAATTTTGTAAAGACGAAGAAACCGAGGCAAGTAAAGGAGTGGTCTGCTCAGGATTCATTGATCGTTAGGGAACAACAAAGACCTTCAACTGGGTTTATTTTGTTTGTTTTTTTGAGACAGAGTCTGGCGCTGTTGCCCAGGCTGGAGTGCAGTAGCTCAATCTCGGCTCACCGCAACCTCTGCCTCCCGGGTTCAAGCGATTCTCCTGCCTCAGCCTCTCGAATAGCTGGGACTACAGGCACAGGCCACCACACCCAGCTAATTTTTGTATTTTTAGTAGAGATGGGGTTTCACCATGTTGGTCAAGCTGGTCTCGAACTCTTGACCTCATGATCCACTCGCCTCGGCCTCCCTAAGTGCTGGGATTACAGGTGTGAGCCACCGCGCCTGGCTGGTTGCTGACCTTAAATTGGAAAATTTTCCTAGATGACCTGGGTGAGCCCAGTGTAATCATAAGGTCCTTAAATGAGGAAAAGAGGGGGAGAGGGAGCGTGGCTTCTGGCTTTGAAGACGGGAGGAAGGAGCCAGGAGCCGAGGAAGGTGGATGGCTGTAGAAGCTGGAAAGGGCCAGGAAGTGGATTCTCTCCGGAGCCTCCAGAAGGAACGAGGGCTGCTGCCTTGACTCGAGCCTGGTGAGGCTCCTGGCGGACTTCTCACCCCCAGAACCATAAGAGGACGCATCTGTGTTGTTTGATGCCACCCAGTTTACGGTGTTTTGTTTTGTTTTGTTTTGTTGAGCTGGAGTTTCGCTCTTGTCACCTAGGCTGGCATGCAATGGCACAATCTTGGCTCACTGCAACCTCTGCCTCCCAGGTTCAAGCAATTCTCCTGCCTCAGCCCCCCAGGTAGCTGGGATTACAGGCAGCCCGTCACCATGCCTAGCTAATTTTTGTATTTTTAGTGGAGATGGGGTTTCACCATATTGGCCAGGCTGGTCTTGAAGTCCTGACCTCAAGTGATCCACTGGTTATGGCAGTTTTTATAGCCACTGCAGGTCAGTCAGTGTGGGTTCCCTTTGCTACCTCTGGCTCTTTAATTCTTTACCCCCACCCTTGACTTATTATAACACCCTATAATAAGCAGGTCACTTACATCTGTTTATACAAGAAGAAATGTTACCAGAAAGGGACCTGATCCAGACCCCAAGAGAGGGTTATTGGATGTCAGGCAAGAAAGAATTCAGGGTGAGTCTATAAAGTGAAAGCAAGTTTATTAGGAAAGTAAAGAAATGGCCGGGCGTGGTGGCTCACGCCTGTAATCCCAGCATTTGGGAGGTCCCGGCGGTGGATCACCTGAGGTTGGGAGTTCAAGACCAGCCTGAACAACATGAAGAAACCCCATCTCTACTAAAAATATTTTTAAAATTAGCCAGGCGTGGTGACACATCCCTGTAATCCCAGCTACTCAGGAGGCTGAGACAGGAGAATCACTTGAACCCAGGAGGTGAAGGTTGCAGTGAGCCAAAATTGCGCCATTGCGCTCCAGCCTGGGCAACAAGAGCGAAAGTCCTTCTCAAAAAAAAAAAAAAAAAGGAAAGTAAAGAAATATAAGAATGGCTACTCCATTGACAGAGCAGCCCCGAGGGCTGCATGTTGCCCATTTTTACAATTATTTTTTTATTATATGCTAAACAAGGAGTGGATTATTCATATGCCCCCTTTTTAGACCATATAGGGTGACTTCCTGACATTGCCATGGCATTTGTCACCCGTCATGGTGCTGGTGGGAGTGGTCACTCTCGTCACCATCTTGGTTTTGGTGGGGTTTTAGGGGCTTCTTCACTGTATCCTGTTTTATTAGCAAGGTCTTTATGACCTGTGTCTTGTGCTGACCTCCCGTCTCATCCTGTGACTTAAAATGCCTTAACCGCCTGGGAGTGCAGCTTCGGTAGGTCGAAGCCTCATCTTACCCAGCTCCTGTTCAAGACGGAGTTGCTGTGCTTCCAACGCCTCCGAGGGAAGCAGGGAGGGAGAGTGACGCCAGGTGCCCAGGGTTGCACAGCTCGGTGGAAATGCACTCGGAAGCCGGACCTCTGACTCCCACGCCTGGACGCTTTCTGACACCACACCGCCCCTCCTAAGGGTCATCAGTCCCGGTAAAAATATCACAGGAGCCCTGCAATGCGTGGGGGTGGTTCTTCTCACCCAGCCTGGCCCGGAAGCCCGGCCTCCACGGAGACCTCTCTTGCCCCCCATCCCTCAACGCTTTCCCTTTTGTGTCTTTCTGTCTCCCAGAACAGGACGGTGGCCTTTGACAGTCTCTCTCCTCAGGATCTGGTGCAGAGCCAGCACCCAGGAGGTGCCCCATGAAAATGGGGTTCTCCTCCTCTGGAGTGCAGTCCCCTTCCCTCCCACGCAGGGTAAAGCCTGACCTCAGAGCCCCTCAAAGGCGAAATTCAAAACTCTCCTGACCCCTGGGAGCCTGCACAGGCTGCCTGGGTGGACGGGAGTGGGAGGGAAGCTGCGTCCCCCATGGCCAGCTGACAGGTCAGAGGGGAAATGGTACTTCCTGCCGGACCCCCAGGGAGCCTCATCTCTGAGAGGCCAGCTGGGTCCCTGTGTGGGAGATCCAGGGGGAGATGGGACAGGGAAAGGGGTGGGGGGAGAGAGGAGGAAGGGGAGGGAGGAAGCAGGGTGAGGGAAGGAGGAGGAGGAAGAAAGTAAAGGGGCAGAGGGAGTTGGAAGAGCCTGGGAGAGATTAAAACACACACACACACACACACACACACACACACACACACACACACAGAGAGAGAGAAACAGAGAGGAGAGAAGCAGAGACAGAAGGTAACAGAAAATGAGCGGTCAGAGGCGTGGAGGCGGAGACAGGAGAAAAGCGTCTGGGAAGTGAGAGGGGGAGAGTAAGTGACTACACAGAGAAAGATGGCAGGGGTGTGGGAGGAAGAGAGCGACAGGGAGAGTCAGAGACAGGCAGAGATCCAGAGAGGAGCAGGGACGCACAGAAGCCCAGAAGACACCTGAGGCCGGTGCGCTGCCTCTCCTGTAATCCCAGCACGTTGGGAGGCCGAGGCAGGAGGAACACTTAAGGCCAGGAGTTCAAGACCAGCCTGGGCAACAGTGAGCCGCCGTCTCTGGAAAAAAAGAAGAAATTGAAGAAACACCTGAGCTTTCTTTAACCCCTTTCTTTCTCTTTTTGTCTCTCTCCATTTTTCTTTCTTTTCTTTTTTTTGGGTCGTGTCTGAGTCCTCTGAAATTTTTCATTGTGTTTCTTTCTCTTTCTTCCTCTGTCTCCCTCTCCTTCCTTCCTTCTTTCTCTCTTTCCCTCCCTCCCTCCTTTCTTTCTTTCTCTTTGCCTTGTGAATCAGTCTCTCTCTCTCTCTCTCTCTCTCTCTCTCTCTTTCTCTTTCTCTCCCTCCTTTCTTCCTTTTTTCTCTCTTCTTTGGATAGAGTCTTGCTGTTACCCAGGCTGGAGTGCAGTGGCGTGATCATAGCTCATTGTAGCCTAGCCTCGACCTCCTGGGCTGAAGCAATTCTCTCACTTCAGTTTCCCAAATAGCTGGGACCACAGGTGTGCTCCACCACACCCAGCTGATTTTTATTTTATTTTATTTTATTTTATTTTATTTTATTTTATTTTATTTTATTGTAGAGACAGGGTCTCGCCATGTTGCCCAGGCTGGTATCAAGCTCCTGGGGTGAAGAAATCCTCCTGCTTCGGCCTCGCAATGTGCTGAGTGTACAAGCACGAGCCACTGCACATGGCCAGCAAGAAAGTTTTTAAACAGTGCGTCAAATCTCACTGGAGTGGCACAATTCACAGGCAAGATGCTAAGGAATAACAAGGAGAGGATAAGACCAAAGGGTCGGAGGAGAGAGTGCCGGAGCGGGGAGCGGCCACGTGGTGCACAGGGCAGGCATCCCTGAGAAGGGCTGTTACTGAATTACATCTGTAAAGTGTATTTCATCAGGACTTTATCTTTTGCAAATGACAGAAACTTGACTCAACTGGTTTAACAAAACTATGGAATTTATTGGCTCACATCAGTGTAATGTCCAGGAGTAGAACTCCAGTTTCGGGCTTGGCTATATGCAGGTGCTCAAGTGAGCAATATCATGAGGCCTTTGTCTCCATCTGTATCTTAATATTGTTTTCTTTATATTGGCCCCATTCTGAGGCAGGTCCTCTTGGGAGAGTGGCACAAATGACTCCCAGAGCAATAGTAGTAGTAGTATATTTTTGTTTTGTTTTAGAGATGGGGTCTTAGTATGTTGCCCAGGATGGTCTCAAAGTCCTGTTTGCTCAAGCGATCCTCCTGCTGCAGCCTCCCAAGATCTTTTTGAAGATAAAAAACTGTAATCTCAGCACTTTGGGAAGTCAAGACAGGTGAATTACCTGAGGTAGAGAGTTCCAGACCAGCCTGACCAACATGGAGAAACCCTGTCTCTACTAAAAACACAAAAAGTTAGCCAGGCATGGTGGCATATGCCTGTAATCCTAGGTACTTGGGAGGCTGAAGCAGGAGAATCGCTTGAACCCGGGAGGTGGAGGTTGCGGTGAGCTGAGATCTTGCCACTGCACTCCAGCCTGGGCAACAGGAGGGAAACTCCGTTTCAAAAAAAGAAAAGAAAAAAGAAACCCCATTGGTTATTTTTTATTTTCCTCAGTGCCCAGCCTAGCTATTGCACTTAGTAGACCCTCAGCAACAGTTGGTTGGATTGAATTGCCTAACTGGATGATGTATCCGCTCTCTCATTCATTCATTCATTCATTCATTCAACAAGCAATGACTGAGCTCCTGCCATGCACCAAGCCCAGCAACAGGCCATGGGACACAGTGTGGGAGCAGGACAGGGCTTTGCCCCCTGGAAGCCACTGGAATAATAACTTGCAGCTGAACAGCACGATTATTTACAGTTTGTGGTTTATGAAGCCCTTTCCCATATCCCGTCGCGTGATCTTGGTGTACGGATGTTGTTCAAGAAATTCAGGAGGAAATTCTGAAGAAGTTCAGGATAAAGACTCTTAGGGGAGGTCATGCTGTCAGTCAGCAGCTGGACTCCCTTCCCAGTGCTCACTCCCTAGGCACACGCTGCCCACTGTGTATCGAGCTCACTGTGTAAGGACGCTGCGTGGAGCTCCTTCCCTCGTCCGGCTCAGAGTTTGGAAGGTATCCTGCAGGGGCCCTGGCGGAGCTGGGGTGTCATCCTTGGAGGAGTGCTTGGGGCCCTGGACCTGGGAAGGGCCTGACATGTCTCCTCTGCCTCCACCACAGGCCTGATAAGAAAGTGACCACAGTCCCCTTTGGGTCACTTTCTTGGTCAAAAGAGGAACATGGTCTTGGGTGAAAAGGGAAGATAAGGCGAGAACTGCCAGTGAGCAACTTGGTCACCAGGGAGGATGGGACAGAGCACTATCACGCCAGGGTCCCACCACCTGGCGTCTCGGTTCATCAGTTTCCCTCTCTAGTTGACTTTTCTATCTACTCCCTTCCTTCCCCACCCCCTCCCCCAACCTAACCACATGTTGGTCAATCCCTTCCTTGTTAAAGTAGCCTATTGAGGCTGGGCACCACGGTTCAGGCCGGTAATCCCAGCACTTTGGGAGGCTGAGGTGGGTGGATCACCTGAGGTCAGGAGTTTGAGATCAGCCGTGACCAACATAGTCAAACCCTGTGTCTACTAAAAATACAAAATTAGCTGGGTGTGGCGGCACTTGGGGGAGTGAGGCAGGAGAATGGTCTGAATTCGGGAGGCGGAGGTTGCAGTGAGCCGAGATCACAGAATTGCACTTCAGCTTGGGCAACAAGAGCAAAACTCTGTCTCAAAAAAAATAATAAAAATAAATAAATAGCCGGGCGCGGTGGCTCAAGCCTGTAATCCCAGCACTTTGGGAGGCCGAGGCGGGTGGATCACGAGGTTGAGAGATCAAGACCATCCTGGTCAACGTGGTGAAACCCCGTCTCTACTAAAAATACAAAAAATTAGCTGGGCATGGTGGCGCGTGCCTGTAATCCCAGCTACTCAGGAGGCTGAGGCAGGAGAATTGCCTGAACCCAGGAGGCGGAGGTTGCGGTGAGCCGAGATCGCGCCATTGCACTCCAGCCTGGGTAACGAGCGAAACTCCGTCTCAAAAAATAAATAAATAAATAAATAAATAAATAAATAGGTCAGGCGCAGCAGCTCACACCTGTGATTCCAGCACTTTGGGAGGCCGAGGCAGGCAAATCATAAGATTGAAACTATCCTGGCCAACACGGTAAAACCCTGTCTCTACTAAAAATACAAAAATTAGCCGGGCATGGTGACGGGTGCCTGTAGTCCCAGCTACTCGGGAGGCTGAGGCAGGAGAGTTGCTTGAACCCTGAAGGCAGAGGTTGCCGTGAGCTGAGATCTCGCCACTGTACTCCAGCCTGGTGACAGAGCAAGGCTCCCTCTCGGCAGGAAGGAAGGGAGGGACGGAGGGAAAAAGGAAGGAAGGAAGAAGGGATCAATCCTGGCCTGTAATCCCTGCACTTTGGGAGGCTGAGGTGGGCAGATCACAAGGTCAGGAGTTCGAGACCAGCCTGGCTGGCATGGCGAAACCTCGTCTCTACTAAAGATACAAAAAATTAGTGGGGCATGGTGGCGCACACCTGTAATCCCAGCTGCTGGGCAGGCTGAGGCAGGAGAATTGCTTGAACCTGGGAGGTGGAGGTTGCAGTGAGCCGAGCTCTCACCATTGCACTCCAGCCTGGGTGACGGGGTGAGACTCAATCTCAGAAGAAAGAAAGAAAGAGGGAGGGAGGGAGGAAGGAAGGAAGATAGAAAGGAAGGAAGGAAGAAAGGAAGGAAAAGAAAGTATCCTATCCCTCAAGGCCCACGTGTAGGCCCACCCCTGGGGAAGGCCCCTGCACCACTCAGCCCTCACTAACCTGCCTCATGGGGCTGCAGCTAGAGTTTTGCATTTGGGGATTCTGACTTGGTTTGAAACGGAAGCACGTCGGAGACAAGCATTTGAGTACACGTTGATTTGGATTGTGATCTCAGGTAACTCCGGTGAGGGAGTGGGAGGGTGAGACAGAGAAGGAAACAGGTGCTATCTAGCAAGTGAACAGGACCTCACGTTCTTTCCCCAGGCATTGAGGGAGCAGAGGTGAAGTTGTGAGCTGCTCCCAGAGGCCTTATGGCATTAAGTTCTCACACTTGCAGCCTTCTGAGCTCCGGTCAAGCCCTTCAGCAGAGCGTCACAGGTAAGTCTAACTGGGGTTCGCAATATTGGAGTCCTAACAGGGCCGGCTTCTAGAGTAAGATTTTTTTGAGCAAAGGGTTTCACTGTTAAACCTACACGTGTGAAAACCTGTGTCGTAAGGCAACAACTCCCATTTCGCAGATGGGCTGGTAAAATCCTAGAGATGGCGCGGGATTTGCCTCGGGCTTTCCAGCAAGTTAAGACGAGCGAGAATCAGGAGTAGAAGCCAGAAACCACGAGTGCAGTCTGGGTGTCCGGCACTTTTTAACTTTTATTAATTTTTTTTATTTTTTCAGACTTGCTGAGGTTCTGCAGAGTGTTTTTTTTTGTTTGTTTGTTTTTGTTTTTTTTTTTTGAGACGGAGTTTCGCTCTTGTTACCCAGGCTGGAGTGCAATGGCGCGATCTCGGCTCACCGCAACCTCCGCCTCCTGGGTTCAGGCAATTCTCCTGCCTCAGCCTCCTGAGTAGCTGGGATTACAGGCACGTGCCACCATGCCCAGCTAATTTTTTGCACTTTTAGTAGAGACGGGGTTTCACCATGTTGACCAGGATGGTCTCGATCTCTCGACCTCGTGATCCACCCGCCTCGGCCTCCCAAGGTGCTGGGATTACAGGCTTGAGCCACCGCGCCCGGCGCAGAGTGTTTCTTTTTAATCTTAAATTATTTTTTAAGAGATGTAGTCTTGCTCTGTCACCCACGCTGGAGTGCAGTGGCATGATCTTGGCTCACTGCAGCTTCTGCCTTCCGAGTTCCCGCAATTCTCCTGCCTCAGCCTCCCGAGTAGCTGGGATTACAGGTGCACGCCACCACACTCGGCTAATTTTTGTATTTTCAGTAGAGATTGGGTTTCACCATGTTGGCCAGGCTAGTCTCGAACTCCTAACCTTAGGTGATCTGCCCACCTTGGCCTTCCGAAGTGCTGGGATTACAGGTGTGAGCCATCGCACCCGGCCCAAAGTGCTTTTTTGAAAGGAAAAAAACCTTATAATTTTGATGTAATTATAGATTCACAGGAAGTTGCAAATAAATGTACAGGGTGGCCGGGTCTGGTGGCTCACACTGATAATCCTAGCACTTTGGAAGGCCAAGGCAAGTGGATCGCTTGAGTCCTGGAGTTTGAGACCAGCCTGGGCAACATAGCAAAACCCCGTCTCTACAAAAATTAGCTGGACATGGTAGCGTGAACCTGTAGTCTCAACTACTTGAGAGGCTGAGGCAGGAGGATCATCTAAACCTGGGAGATGGAGGCCGCAGTGAGCCGTGATTGTGCCACTGCACTGCACTCCAGCCTGGGTGACAGAGTGAGACCCTGTCTCAAAATGAAATGAAATAAAGAAGGAAATGTACAGGGAAGTCCAGTGTAGCCTTCACCCAGCCTCCCCCGACGTTAACAGCTTGCATAACTATAGTAAGATATCAAAGCTAGGAAATTGACATTAGTGCAATCCATGCAGGTTATTCAGATTTTACCATTCAAACGTGCATTTGTGCAATTGTGTGTGTGTGTGTCTAGCAGTATACAATTTCGTCACATGTAACCACCTTGATAATCATTCGAATGACCACCATCACTATGAAGAAGCTTAACTGTGCCATCAGCACAAGCCTCTCTTATAGCCACCTCCTGACCCCCGTTTCTAACTCCTGGCAACCTCTCTCTTTTCCCCATCTCTGTAATGATGTTGTTTCATGAGTGTTATATTAGTGATAACATGCAGTATGTATGTTCCTCATAAGAAAACCTATTTCCTGGGCCAGGCGCGGTGGCTCAAGCCTGTAATTCCAGCACTTTGGGAGGCTGAGGTGGGTGGATCACGAGGTCCAGAGATCGAGACCATCCTGGTCAACATGGTGAAACCCCGTCTCTACTAAAAATACAAAAATTAGCTGGGCATGGTGGCGCGTGCCTGTAATCCCAGCTACTCAGGAGGTTGAGGCAGGAGAATTGCCTGAACCCAGGAGGCGGAGGTTGTGGTGAGCCGAGATCGCAAGATCGCGCCATTGCACTCCAGCCTGGGTAACAAGAGCGAAACTCCGTCTCAAAAAAAAAAAAAGAACACCTATTTCCCTTAGCTTAATTTTTGGGGGGAATTCATCCAAGTTGCATGTATCAATAGTCATTTCTTTGTGCTGCTGAGCAGCGTTCTATGGTATGGATGTACCAGTGTTTGTCTAACCATTGAAGGATATTTGACTGTTTTTTGGCTACTACAAGTAAAGCTGCTATGATATTCATGTACATGCTTCTACAGAATGGCAGGCAGAATATTGGCCTCCAAAGATGTCCATGTCCTAATCCCCGGAACCTCTGACTATGTAACCTTTCACAGCAAAAGGGACTTTGCAGATGCGATTAAGAGAAGAACCTGAGTCGGCCAGGTGAGGTGCTCACACCTGTAATCCTAGTACTTTGGGAGGCAGAGGCGGGCGGATCACCTGAGGTCAAGAGCTTGAGACCAGCCTGGCCAACAAAGTGAAACCCCGTCTCTACTGAAAATAAAAAAAAAAAAATAGCCGGGCATGGTGGCTCACGCCTGTAATTCAAGCACTTTGGAGGCCAAGGTGGGCGGATCACCTGAGGTCGGGAGTTCAAAACCAGCCTGACCCACATGGTGAAACTGCGTCTTTAAAAAAAAAAAAAATTTAAAAAAATAAGAAGGCTGAGGCAGGAGAATTGCTGGAACCTGGGAGGCAGAGGCTACAGTGAGCTGAGATCGTGCCACTGCACTCCAGCTTGGGCGACAGAGCAACGCTCCGTCTCAAAAAATAAAATAAAATAAAGAGAAGGACCTGAATCCTGGAAGTTTTGGCTGGGCAGATGGCTAAAACATTCCCCCGGCTTCCTTGAAGCTACACATTGCTGTGTAGTTAGGTTAAGGCCAATAGATGTGAGGGAAAATGATGACTGTAACTTTTGAGTAGTGACCTGTATTAGTTATCTGTTACTGCCTAACAGATTTCCCCAAATATCTATTGTTGTTTCAATCTGCTAAGCATTTTAAATCTTAGCAGCTTGAAGGCCAGGTGCGGTGGCTCAGACCTGTAATCCCAGCACTTTAGGAAGCTGAGGGCGGATCACAGAGTCAGGAATTCAAGACCAGCCTAGCCAACATGATGAAACCCCATCTCTACTAAACATACAAAAAATTAGCTGGGCATGGTGGTGGATGCCTATAATCACAGCTACTCAGGAACCTGAGGCAAGAGAATCACTTGAACCCAGGAGGCGTAGGGTGCAGTGAGCCGAGATCACGCCATTGCACTCCAGCCTGGGCTACAGGGCAAGACTCCATCTCAAAAAAAAGAAAAAAATTGGCTGAGCACAGTGGCTCACGCCTGTAATCCCAGCACTCTGGGATGCCGAGGCGGGTGGATCACTTAAGGTCAGGAGTTCGAAACCAGCCTGTCCAACATGGCGAAACCCCGTCTCTACTTAAAATACAAAATTAGCCAGGCATGGTGGTACATGCCTGTAATCCCAGCTACTCAGGAGGCTGAGGCAGGAAAATCACTTGAACCTGGGAGGCGGAGGTTGTAGTGAGCCAAGATGGTGCCACAGCACTCCAACCTGGGCAACAAGAGCAAAACTCCGTCTCAAAAAAAAAAAAGAAAAAGAAAAAAATTTTAGCAGCTTGAAACAACAATAGATATTTACTATCTTGCACAGTTCCAGTGGGTCAAGAACTTAGGAGTAGCCTAGCTAGCTGGTTCTGACTCAGCATCTCTTATGAAGTTGCTGTCAAGATGTTGACTGGAGGCTGGGCATGGTGGCTCACGCCTGTCCAGCATTTTGGGAGGCTGAGGTGGGAGGATTGCTTGAGCCCAGGAATTCGAGATCAGCCTGGGCAACACAGTGAGACCCCATCTTTACCAAAAAAATACAATAATTGGCTGGTTGTGGGTATGTTGGTATGTGTCTGTGATCCCAGCCCCTTGGGAGGCTGAGGTGAGAGGATCGCTTTAGTCTGGGAGGTTGAGGCTGCAGTGAGCTGTGATCACTGTGTGAGGCCCCCTGGCTGTGGGCAGGAGGCCTCAGTTCCCTGCCATTGGACCTCTCCACAGGGCTACTTGAGTGTCCTCATGATATGGCAGCTGGTTTCCCCAGAGTGGGTGGCCCAAGAGTCAGCAAAGGGGAAGATGCAATGTCTTTTTTGGACCTAGCCTCAGAAGTCCCACTCTATTTTCCTGAAATATCTTGTTGATTACCCAGGTCATCCCTATTCACCACTGGCGGGGACTACACAAGGGCTCAAATACCAGGAGTCGAGGCTCACTGGGAATAATCTTGTAGGCTGGCCACCACACACCCTGAATAGCAAAGGAATGTGCCAGCTCCTTCTCTCTCTCTTTTCCTCCCTGCCTGGAACGACAGGTGGATTGCCATTTTGTGGCTTGAGGGCATGTGAGTAAGGGCAACCCTCTAGCGATAGCAACAAAATAGGAGTCTGGGTACCCAGCACTGCTGAGCTGCTGTGCCAACCCTGGGGCACCTACTGGACTGTAACATGGGGAAGAAATACATCTTTTTTTTTTTTTTTTTTTTTGAGATGGAGCCTTGCTCTGTCACCCAGGCTGGAGTGCAGTGGTGTGATCTTGGCTCACTGCAAACTCCACCTCCTGGGTTCCAGCGATTCTCCTGTCTCAGCCTCCGAGTAGCTGGGATTATGGGCACCCACCACCATGCCTGACTAACTTTTGCATTTTTAGTAGATACAGGGTTTCACTATGTTGGCCAGGCTGGTCTTAAACTCCTGACTTCGTGATCCACCAGCCTCAGCCTCCCAAAGCGCTGGGATTACAGGTGTGAGCCACTGTGCCTGGCCCTCAGCGCTTGTTATAAAGGTGTTTAGACTGAATGAACGAGGGTATGTGGGCAACTAAATCACAAGAGGGTCCTATAGGAGCAAGAAAAGTGACGCCATGGGAAGAATAAGCCGCCTTTCCCACTCAAGAAAGGCTAGGCTGCCTGCCCTCACCAGGCTCCTGGCCCTCATTGGTGCCAAGCTGAGCCTTAGAGGAGTTTCTCAATGCCACTCAACGTTCACTGAGTGCTTGTGACATGCTTAGGTGACATCTCAAAACTTTTTGTTTTCTTTTTTCTTTTTTACAGGCAGGGTCTCACTGTGTCACCCAGGCTAAAGTGTAGTGGTGTGATCACAGCTCAGTGTAAACAGAACCCTAGGCTCAAGCGATCTTCCTGTCTCTGCTTCCCAAGTAGCTAGGACTACAGGTGCACACCACTATGCCTGCTAATTAAAAAAAAAATTTTTTTGTAGAGATAGGGTATCACTGTTTCTCAGGCTGGTCTCGAAATCCTAGCCTCAAGCAGTCCTCTCACTTTGGCCTCCCAAAGCCCTAGGATTACAGGCATGAGCCACCATACCCAGGCCTAAGCATTTCTTATGGACAACTTTAGGTCCCAGGAGGCAGACACTATTACTTTCTCTACAGATGAGGAAACCGAGGCTTCCAGCAGAAAAGCAGCTTTCAGGCCGGGCGCGGTGGCTCAAGCCTGTAATCCCAGCACTTTGGGAGGCCAAGACGGGTGGATCACGAGGTCAAGAGATCGAGACCATCCTGGTCAACATGGTGAAACCCCGTCTCTACTAAAAATACAAAAAAATTAGCTGGACATGGTGGCGCGTGCCTGTAATCCCAGCTACTCAGGAGGCTGAGGCAGGAGAATTGCCTGAACCCAGGAGGCAGAGGTTGCGGTGAGCCAAGACCGCGCCATTGCACTCCAGCCTGGGTAACAAGAGTGAAACTCCGTCTCAAAAAAAAAAAAGAAAAGAAAAGCAGCTTTCAGACCCTTGACAGTTAGTGGTTCTGTGTAAGCCCCAACTGAAGACTTTGGTTTGGAGTAATTCAAAGGTAAATGGCTTCTGTTTTATCTAAAATTAAAAAAAAAAAAAAATAGTAACAGGCTGGGTGGAGTGGCCCATGCCTATAATTCCAGCACTTTGAGAGGCCAAGGCAGGTGGATCCTTTGAGGCCAAAAGTTTGAGACCTGCCTGGCCAACATACTGAAACCCCATCTCTACTAAAAGTACAAAAATAAACCAGGAATGGTAGCTCACTCCTGTAATCCCAGCTACTCGGGAAGCTGAGGCAGGAGAATTGCTTGAACCCAGGAGGTGGAGGTTGCAGTGTGCTGAGATCGCACCCTTGCGCTCCAGCCTGGGCAACAGAATGAGACTTTTCCAAATAAATAAATAAAAATAACAGCACGTGAGAAAGTTCTGTCCGTCCAACCATCCATCAATGGCTGTTCTGCTCTCCTGTGTATTCGTTCTGATCTGTCTGGGGTATTTGGTCTGGTGGCTCCTGTCAGAGGAGAGCTCATGTTTTCGTTTGCGGTTGTTGTTGTTGTTGTTTGAGACATAGTATCAAACTGTTGCCCAGACTGGATTGCAATGGTGCAAGGCTCACTGCAACCTCTGCCTCCTGGGTCAAGCAGGTTTCCTGCATAGCTGGGATTACAGGGGCCAGCCATCACACCCAGCTAATTTTTGTATTTTTGGTAGAGACAGGGTTTCACCATGTTGGCTGTGCTGGTCTCAAACTCCTGACCTCGTGATCCTCCCACCTTGGCCTCCCAAAGTGCTGGGATTACAGGCACCACTGCACCCAGCCCAAGAGCCCATGTTTTCTAGGAGAACACAGACACCAGTCTCTGTAATCAAATGACTTTTCTTTTGCTGGTGGGAATGTCCACCCCTTTGTGTTTCCTCAGCTGCTCCTGGGAGTCCCTGGAGAAATTCCTCTGGCCAGTGGCTTTGTGAGACTTTAGTGGAACAGCTCTTGCTGTGTTTGCTCAGCATGATGGCATCTCACCTCCCCAGGAGTCAAATTCCATCTCAAGAGGGCTGCTCACAGGAGTAACTCATTCATCTATGTTTTTTTTTTTTTTTTTTTTTTATGAGACGGAGTCTTGCTCCATCTCAAAAAAAAAAAAAAAAAAGAAAGAAAAAGAAAAAAGGAGAAATATTAATTTTTTTAAAAAAAATTCTGGCCAGGTGTGGTGGCTCATGCTGTAATCCCAGAACTTTGAGAAGCCAAGGTGAATGGATCAGTTGAGCCTAGGAGTTTGAGATCAGTGTGGGCATCTATTTAAAATTAAATAAATAAATAATAGCAGCTGAGTGCGGTGGCTCACGCCTGTGATCCCAGCACTTTGGGAGGCCAAGTCAGGCAGATCAACTGAGGTTGGGAGTTCAAGACCAGACTTACCAACAAGGAGAAACCCCATCTCTACTAAAAATTCAAAATTAACCAGGCGTGGTAGTGCATGCCTGTAATCCCAGCTACTCTGGAGGCTGAGGCAGGAGTATTGCTTGAACCTGGGAAGCGGAGGTTGCGGGGAGCCCAGATCACATCACTGCACTTGAGCTTGGGCAACAAGAGTGAAACTCTGCCTCAAAAAATAAAAATAAAGGGGCCTCGGTGGCTCACGCCAGTTGTCCTGGCACTTGAGGAGGTGAGGCTATGCATTCGAGGCCAAACTGGGCAGCATAAGAGCCTCTCATTCATTACAAAAAAATTTTAAAAATATATAAATAAAAATAAATTCTTACTTGATCTGAGTAAGTGGAAGAATTCTGGGTTGAGTGAACAGAGTCCAACTTGAGTCACCAAAACAGAGTTATGGCCCCTCCCAAGCTTGAGTCAGTTTATACACCTAGAACCCCTTGAATGAAGGGATGCTGGTTCCCGCTTAGGGGCGCCCCTGCTACACACTGTTAACCTTCCTCTCCGCCTTTCCCAAAGGGACCTCCAGCCATTTGCCAGGTGGCCATGCATGAGGGAAAAGAGAGTAATCAGAGTTTTCTGGCTCTGAACTGATACTAATTTCAGGAGACCCAAAACGTCATTGTGGTCCACCAGTCAGAGTAGGGGCTTAAGGAGGTCAGGTGATCAGTGGAATTTTAGCTCAGGTTTCAGAGCCAAGTGGGTCCCCAGAACCATCGTGTGGTTATCTCCCCAGTTCCAGAATGCATTATAGGAACTGATGAGACACTTTGCAACTGGCAGAACCCCTGTGAGGCAGATACTGTTACTACCATCCCCACTGGGATTCAAACCTTGACAGTTTGTGTCCAAAATCTACGTTCCTAATGATTACACATATTTGGGCCAGGCGCAGTGGCTCACACCTGTAATCCCAGCACTTTGGGAGGCTGAGGTGGGCGGATCACAAGGTCAAGAGATCGAGACCATCCTGGCCAATATGGTGAAGCCCCATCTCTCCTAAAAATACAAAAATTAGTTGGGCATGGCGGCATGTGCCATGAAGCAGGAGAATAGCTTGAACCCAGGAAGGGGAGGTTGCAGTGAGCTGACATCATGCCATTGCACTCCAGCCTGATGACAGAGTTTGAGACTCTGTCTCAAAACAAAAACAAAAGCAAAAAAACGATTCCATATATTTACCTTGAATACTTGCAGCTTAGTCCAGGAAACAGGGAGATACACAAATAATTGCAATGTCTCGAGGATTTGCAGTAATAGAGATGAATACAGGCATTCTGAGAATCTAGGTGGTGAGGTGGGGTCCTGAAGGGCTCCCAGCAGAGACGAAGTCTAAACATTTTTTTTTTTTTTTTCTGAGATGGAGTTTCCCTCTTATGCCCAGGATGGAGTGCAGTGGTACAATCTCGGCTCACTGCAACCTCCGCCTCTGAGTTCAAGCGATTCTCTTGCCTCAGCCTCCAGAGTAGCTGGGCTTACAGGTGCCCACCACCATGCCCAACTAATTTTTGTATTTTTAGTAGAGACAAGGTTTTGCTATGTTGGCCAGGCTGGTCTCAAACTCCTGACCTCAGGCGATCCACCCACCTTGACCTCCCGAAGTGCTAGGATTACAGGTGTGAGCCACTGTGCCCGGCCCATCTGAATGGTTTTGAAGGATTCATTGGAGTTAGTGCATCTAAGGTGGGTGGGGTGTTAAAAGGTGTTCCAGATGAGCAGAGGGTCCCCGCCAAGGAGAGGAGCAGAGGCAGGAACAGCGAGCAGGCAGGCAGGAGGCTCCAGCAACATGGAGCAGCTGGGTGGGCTGCTCAGACTGTCTGAGTTCCGGTGTGAGACATCACGGACTCTAGGACGTGATGGAGCCAGGGCACTAAAGGGGTTCCCAGGGAGCAGAGTCCTGGTCCTGCTTGCTGCCTTTTCTTGCCACTGCTGTTTGTGACATTCCAGAACACCCCCAGATGTGGTTTTTGTATACAAGTCCTTGAGGTTAGCGTTTAGCAATGCACTTTCATCTCAGAGTAAACATTTTCAGTTTTATTTTTGCTCCTGCTTTATCTCCCTGACCTCCAGCTGAGGCCCTCAAAGGAGGGCAAAGGCTCTTCCCCAGACGTTGGCCTTTTGTTAATGACTTTTATCCTGGTCACGTGGACTGAAGCAGCAGTCCTTGGAGACATTTCTCTCGTCCTTGGCAAACCAGCAAGACCTAAAGCCACCAACCTAAAGCCACTAGATTGTCAGTGTTTCCAGCCACAGGGTGGACTAGTGGAAAGGACAAGAGAGTCACAGCCAGCTGGGGGTTTCAACCCAGCCCCTCCACAAGCTGCTGTGTGACTTCAGGCCAGGTAGCTGCCCTCTCTGTGTTCAGAGCATCTTCATCTGTGTCAAGAGATCGAGACCATCCTGGTCAACATGGTGGAACCCCGTCTCTACTAAAAATACAAAAAATCAGCTGGGCATGGTGGCGTGTGCCTGTAATCCCAGCTACTCAGGAGGCTGAGGCAGGAGAATTGCCTGAACCCGGAAGGCAGAGGTTGCGATGAGCCGAGATCACGCAATTGCACTCCAGCCTGGGTACCAAGAGCGAAACTCCCTCTCAAAAAATAAATAAATAAATAAATAAATAAAATAATAATAATAATAATAACTGGGTGGGGTGTGGTGGCTCGTGCCTGTAATCCCAGCACTTTAGGAGGCTGAGGCAGGCAGATCACCCGAGGTTGGGAGTTCAAAACCAGCCTGACCAACATGGAGAAATCCCATCTCTACAAAAAATACAAAATTAGCTGGGCGTGGTGGCACATGCCTGTAATGCCAGCTACTTGGGAGGCTGAGGCAGGAGAATCGCTTGAACCCAGGAGGTGGAGGTTGCAGTAAGCCAAGATCATGCCATTGCACTCTAGCCTGGGCAACAAGAGCGAAAATCTGTCTTAAAAAAAAAAATTAACTTTATTGAGTGCTTACTTCGGTCCAGGCACTGTTTACAGTGCTTTATTGGCACAAAGTTGTTAAAACCTCACCAAGATTTTGTTGAGGTAGGTGCTATTATTAACCTCATTTTACAAGTGAGGAAATGAGGCACAGAGAAGGAAGGCAACTTGCCCACAGTCACACAGCTCCTCGGTACTCAGCGGAATCAGGATTTGAGAGTAGACAGTACCAAGGACCAGTCTTTTTTTTTGCCCAGACTAGAGTGCATTGGCACGATCTCGGTTCATTGCAACCTCCACCTCCTGGGTTCAAGTGATTCTCTTGCTTCAGCCTCCTGAGTAGCTGGGATTACAGGCACCTGCTACCACGCACAGCTAAGTTTTTGTGGGTTTTTTTTTTGTTTTTGTTTTTGTTTTTTTTTGAGACGGAGTTTCGCCCTTGTTACCCAGGCTGGAGTGCAATGGCGCGATCTCGGCTCACTGCAACCTCCGCCTCCTGGGCTCAGGCAATTCTCCTGCCTCAGCCTCCTGAGTAGCTGGGATTACAGGCACGTGCCACCATGCCCAGCTAATTTTTTGCACTTTTAGTAGAGACTGGGTTTCACCATGTTGACCAGGATGGTCTCGATCTCTCGACCTCGTGATCCACCTGCCTCGGCCTCCCAAAGTGCTGGGATTACAGGCTTGAGCCACCGCGCCCGGCGCAGTTTTTGTGTTTTTAGTAGAGACAGGGTTTCACCATGTTGGCCAGGCTGGTCTCAACCACCTGACCTCAGGTGATCTACCTGCCTTGGCCTCCCAAAGTGCTGGGATTATAGGTGTGAGCCACTGCACCCAGCCCCAAGGGCCACTCTTTTTTTTTTTTTTTTTTTTTTTTTTTGAGACAGGGTTTCATCATATTGGCCAGGCTGGTCTTGAACTCCTGACCTTGTGATCCACCTGCCTTGGCCTCCCAAAGTACTGGGATTATAGGCATGAAACACCATGCCCAGCTGGACCACTCTTTAAAATAAATTATTATTATTCTTATTGAGACAGAGTCTTGCTCCATCACCCAGGCTGGAGGGCAGTGGTGTGATCTCAGTTCACTGCAACCTCTGCCTCCCAGTTTCAAC
The DNA here is from genome assembly GCF_048565385.1 of Saimiri boliviensis. Taxonomy (NCBI): domain Eukaryota; kingdom Metazoa; phylum Chordata; class Mammalia; order Primates; family Cebidae; genus Saimiri; species Saimiri boliviensis. The sequence continues at coordinate 14,720,613 of NC_133469.1, forward strand.
TGATTCTCATGCCTCAGCCTCCCAAGTAGCTGGGAGTATAGGCACACACGACCACACCCAGGTAATGTTGTTATTTTTGGTAGAGACAGTGTTTCACCATGTTGGCCAGGCTGATCTCAAACTCCTGACCTCAATGATCCGCCCACCTCGGCCTTCCAAAGTGCTGGGATGACAGGTGTGAGCCACCATGCCCAGCCAAAAAATTATTTAATTTTAATTGTGGTAAAATATATATAACATAAAAAACATTGGTGTACACATATCTCTTGAGACCCTCTTTTCAGTTCTTTGGGTATCTACCCGGAAGTCTTAAACCCACACTTCCTGCCTCTTCGTAGACATCCCATGGTGCTTTGTGGGCAGTTCAGCTAGGACTCTCCAAAGTGACTTGGATAGAGGCCGTTTTGGGGAAGCTGGTATGATCAGAGAAGGAGCTCCTGTCCATCCCCACCCCACATACACACACAGAGTCTGGTTTCCAGTCAGCCGCATTCATCAAAGCACGCAGAAACGCAGGGCTCCATCTGCCTTGATGTGATGCAGCCAGGAATGCGAGTGAGTGAACTTCCAGCCACAGGAGGCTGGGGAGCCACACTCCCTGGGCTCAAATCTGGCCTTGATGCTGCCCAGCCTTGTGGCTTTGGCTCAGAACCTAGCCCCTCGTGTGTTATTTGCTCAGCTGTAAGATGAGGGTAGGCTGGGCGTGGTGCCTCAAGCCTGTAACCCTAATGCAGGACTAGCAAGCCCCCAAATTGGGACTTAGCCCGGGAGGGTTCTTGGCTTTGCCCAGGAAAGAATTCCAGGGTGAGCCAGTGGTGTTAAACAACTTTTATTGAAGTGGCAGTGAACAGCAGAGGCAGTGGTACTGCTCCTTGAGAAGCTGGGCTACCCGGTAGGCAGGGTACCCAGAATGGCAGCTCAGAGGCCGTTCTGCACTGGTATTTATTTATTTATTTATTTATTATTTTATTTATTTGAGACAGAGTTTCACTGTGTTGACCAGGCTGGAGTGCAATGGTGTGATCTCAGCTCACCGCAACCTCTGCCTCCCTATTCAAGTGATTCTCCTGCCTCAGCTTCCTGAGTAGTTGGGATTACAGGCATGTGTCACCATGCCTGGCTGATTTTGTATTTTTAGTAGAGACGAAGTTTCTCTATATTGGTCACGCTGGTCTAAAACTCCTGGCCTCAGGTGATCCCCCCACCTCTGGCTCCAAGAAGGTTGTCTCCTCAGCCAACAGAGCTTTGGTTAGCTTGGTGGCTGGAGATGGCCGAATTGACAAACCCATCTTAAAGGCTGGCCGGGCCTGCGTCAAATATAAGGCAAAGAGGAACAGCTGGCCACGAGTACGGGGTGTGGCCGTGAACCTGTGAAGCCTCCTTTTGGAGGTGGCAACCACCAGCACGTTGGCAAGCCCTCCACCCTCCGCAGAGATGCCCCTGCTGGCTGCAAAGTGGGTCTCATTGCTGCCCGCTGAGCTGGACACCTCTGGGGAGCCGAGACTGTACAGGAGAAAGAGAACTAGTCCTGAGAAGCTTAATAAAGTTTATCTTTATGCCACCAAAAAAAAAGGAAAGATCCTGAGACAACCAGACAACCATGCGCACGAAATACTTCACTCACTGCCCAGCCCTGGCCTGTATCCTTTCATTTGGGTGAGCCCGTGGCTAGGTCTGGCCAATGATTGGCAGTGAAAGTGACATGTCACTTCCAGGATAAGGTAGTTAAAAGCCTATACCCCAGATGTCAATCTCTCCCCTGCCTTGATGAATGATTTGTGCAGCCGACCCTGTCTTGCGGGGGCACTTGCCACACACATCATGATGTGTGGGCACATGATGGTGGGCACAGCTGAGAAAGTGGGCTTAGGCCTTGGCATTCTCCCAGCCTCCTTTCTCTAGCTGGATGAGAGTCTGCCATGAAGAATCAAATTGTAGGGGTCCAGGCCAGGCACAGTGGCTCACACCTGTAATCCCAGCACTTCGAGAGGCCAAAGTGGGTGGATTACCTGAGGTCAGGAGTTCAAGACCAGCCTGGCCAACATGATGAAACCCCTTCTCTACTAAAAATACAAAAAAACTTAGCTGGGAATGGTGGTGTGTGCCTATAATCCCAGCTATTCAGGAGGCTGTGGCAGGAGAATCGCTTGAACCTGGGAGGCAGAGGTTGCAGTGAGCTCAGATCATGCCATTGCACTCCAGCCTGGGTGACTGAACAAGACTCTGTCTCAAAAAATATATATATATATAAAATCTGGATCTAGCGGCAGTGCCTGTAGTCCCAGCTACTCGGGAGGCTGAGGCAGGAGAATCGCTTGAACCCAGGAGGCGAAGGTTGCGGTGAGCTGAGACGGCTCCATTGCGCTCTGTCACGCCAGCCGGGGTAACAGAGTGAGACTCAGTCTCAAAAAAAAAAAAAAAAGAATGGTGGCGTTCAGGATCAGACTGTGGGCCCCAGAGGAGGAAGAAGAGGAAGGCTGTCCAAGACCAGAGGCATCCTAGGACAGCTGGAGAGGTCTCGCAGTGGATTGGCAGGATGGCCGGGGGCTAGTCCATCCCCATGTAAGGCATTGAGGTGAGGGGACAGCTATTGCTCTTGAATGAGGTGTTCGTCCTCATCAAGGTAGAAGGGCAAGCTCACTATGGAACAGTGACTCACCCAGAGTCCCTGAATACCTCTGATGCTGAGGGAACTCCAGCCCGAGGGCTTCCAAACTGAGGTCATTTCCCTCCGCAGACCATGACTTCAGAGCTGCTTGGAGAATGCAGACAGCAGTGAGTGGCCACTCCATTCAGAGGTGACCCTTGCTAGGGTTTGGACATTTTCTCCACTGATCTTAGGAAGAACCATGGTTTTCCATGGTAAATTCTAGCATGTAGACAACAGGTTAAACTTCGCATTTGGACTTCTGCTTACCCCAGGGAAGGCCTCAACCAATGAAGTTGAAAAATGATTTCAGAATTTATTTTTATTACTTAATTATATTTTATATAATGTATTATATTTAAATTTAAATTTTACATCTCTGAAAAGAAAATATATGTATATATATACCTATTTATGTATATACATGTATGTGTGTATATATTTTTAAAAAATTTTTTTTCTTTGTAGAGATGGGGTTTCACCATGGTCTCGATCTCTTGACCTCGTGATCCACCCACCTCAGCCTCCCAAAGTGCTGGGATTACAAGTGTGAGCCACCACGCCCAGCCATATACGTATATTTTTTGAGACAAGGTCTCTGTCACTCAGACTGGTGTGCAGGGGTGTGACCATAGCTCACTGCAGCCACCAACTCCTGAGCTCAAGCAATCTTCCCACCTCAGCCTCCTCAGTAGCTGGAATTAGAGGTGTATGCCACCATGCCCAGCTAATTTTTAAAAATCTTTTGGTAGGCTGGGCATGGTGGCTCATGCCTATAATACTAGCATTTTGGGAGGCTGAGGCCAGCAGATCACAAGGTCAAGATATTGAGACCATCCTGGACAACATGGTAAAACCTCATCTCTACTAAAAATAGAAAAATTAGCTGGGTGTGGTGGTTCACACCTGTAGTCCCAGCTACTCCAGAGGCTGAGGCAGAAGAATGGCTTGAACCCAGGAGGCAGAGGTTGCAGTGAGCTGAGATCTTGCCACTGTATTCCAGGCTGGCAATACAGCGAGACTCCAACTCAAAAAAAAAAAAAAAAAAAAAAAAACCTCAAAAAAAATATTTTTTTTTTGTAGAGAGGAGCTGTGCTTTGTTGCCCAGGCTAGATAAAGGAACATACTCTCAGCCAATGGCTCACAACTGTAATCCAAGCACTTTGGGAGGCTGAGGTGGGCGGATCACCTGAAGTTGGGAGTTCAAGACCAGCCTGACCAACATGGAGAAACCCTGTCTCTACTAAAAATATAAAAATTAGCAAGGCGTGGTGGCACGTGCCTGTAATCCCAGCTACGTGGGAGGCTGAGGCAGGAGAATTGCTTGAACCTGGGAGATGGAGGTTGCAGTGAGCCGAGATCATACCATTGCTCTCTAGCCTTGGCAACAACAGCAAAACTCCATCTCAAAGAGACAAAACAAAACAAAAGAATATATTCCCTCTCTCTCTCTCTTTTTTTTTTTTTTTTTTTTTTTTTTTTAATAGAGACAGAGTTTCACCATGTTGGCCACGATGGTCTTGACCTCTTAAACTTGTGATCCACCTGCCTTGGCCTCCCAAAGTGCTAGGATTACAGGCGTGAGCCACTGCACCGGGCCTATTCTCTGCATTTAAAACCGTTAGGCCTGGCTGGGTGCAAACCGAACTCCCTCACACACATACACATACATAATATGTACTTTAAAAATAAGGCTGAGACGGTGGCTCACGCCTGTAATCCCAGCACTTTGGGAGGGTGAGGAGACTGGATCTGTTGAGGTTAGGAGTTCTAGACTAGCGTGGCCAACATGATGAAACTCTGTCTCTACTGAAAATACAAAAAATTAGTTGGGCATCGTGGCACACACCTGTAATTCTGGCTACTCAGGAAGCTAAGGCAGGAGAATCGCTTGAACCTGGGAAGTGGAGGTTGCAGTGAACCAAGATTGTGCCACTGCACTAGCCTGGGCAACAAAGTGGCACTCTGTCTCAGAAAAAAAAAAAAAAATTATACAGCATCCATAAACCTTCCCATGAACTTTAATAGTCAGGAATCAGGATATTCCCCAGGGCAAGAAGGACATGAATGACAGCCATGGAAATCCACATTTTAGTTTTCACAAAATTCAAGAATTTAAAAAACTTCCAGATTACCAGATTATGAAAATAATAAAATAACTTTAACACACTTTGGTTAAAATGTGTACATTGCCCATTCCTATCCTTAGCCCATTTTAAAAATGGGGAGTATTTTTCCTCATTGATTTGGAAGAACTTGAACTCTATGTGTTATTAATTCCTTTCCTTTCCTTTCTTCTTTCTCTTTCTTTCTTTTTTCTCTCTCTCTTTCTGTCTTTCTCTCTTTCTTTCTTGACAGAGTCTCGCTCTGTCACCCAGGCTGGAGTGCAGTGGCGTGATCTCGTCTCACTGCAGCCTTCATCTCCTGAGTTCAAGAGATTCTCCTGCCTCAGCCTCCCAAGTAGCTGGAATTACAGGCACGCACCACAACACCCAGCTAATTTTTGTATTTTTAGTAGAGACAGCATTTCACTATGTTGGCCAAGATCCTAATCTCAGGTGACCCACCTGCCTTGCCTCCCAAAGTGCTTAGATTACAGGCGTGAGCCACCGCGCTGGCCGCTTTTGGTTAATTTCTAGCATACAGTTATCCCAGTTTCCACATGTCTTTAGAACTTGATAAAACTATTTTGAAGTTTATTTACAAGAAAAAAATTCTAAAAGAAAAGATTAATAAGGGGAGCATTTTCCTCTCAGATATTAAAATGTACTATAAAGCTATAATTATTAAAACATTTCTCTTGGCTGGGTATGGTGTGTCATGTCTGTAATCCCAGCACTTTTGAAGGCTGAGGCAGGAAGATTGCTTGAAGCCAGTAGTTGGATACCGACCTGGGTTACAAAGTGAGAGTCTGTCTCTACGTAAAATTTTAAAAATTAGCCAAGCGTTGTGGCACATACCTGTAGTCCTAGCTACTCAAGAGGCTGCGGTAGAAGGACTGCTGGAACCCAGAAGTTCAAAGCTGCAATGGGCTGTGACTGCACCACTGTACTCCAGCCTGGGTGACAGAGCAAGACCCTACGTCTATAAGAAATTTAAAAATAGACATTTCTAGCCAGGCATGGTGGCACTTGCCTGTAATCCCAGCTAGGAGGCTGAGGCAGGAGAATTACTTGAACCTGGGAAGCAGAGGCTGCAGTGAGCGGAGATCGTGCCATTGCACTCCAGCCTGGGTGACACAGTGATACTCTGTCTCAGAAAAAAAAAAAAAAAAAAAAAAAAAATCTTTTTCTTTTTCTTTCTTAATTTTTTTTTATGTTTTTGAGGTAGAGTCTCACTCTTGTTGCCCAGGCTGGAGTGCAATGGTGCAATCTCAGCTCACTGAAACCTCTGCCTTTCAGATTCAAGTGATTCTCCTGCCTCAGCCTCCCCAGTAGCTGGGATTACAAGCGTGTGCCACCATGCCCGGCTAATTTTTTTTTTTTTTTTTTTTTTTTTAGCAGAAACAAGGTTTCACCATGTTGGTCAGGCTGGTCTGGAACTCCTGACCACAAGTGATCCACCCACCTTGGCCTCCCAAGTACTGTGATTACAGGCCTGAGCCACTGTGCCCGGCCTTCTTTTTCTTTCTTTAAAAAAAAAGGATTCTGCTAACCTCTGGGGAAAAGTGCCTATCACATAGTAGGTGTTCAATATTTGTTTCTTACTTTTATTTTTTAGAGACAGGATCTTTGTCACTCAGGCTGGAGTGCAGTTGCTCAATTATAGCTCACTGTAACCTCCAACTCCTGGGCTTAAACAATCCTCCTGCTTCAGCCATCTGCGTAGCTAGGACTATGGTATACCACCATATCTGGCTAATAATATTTCTAGTTAATGAACGCTGAATGAAGGTTTTCTTGCATCGTTCCATCTTCTAAATGTGAACTGAAGCAGAATCTTAACACCAGTGGATGGGAATTACAAGGAAACAGAATCCAGGGCAATTTAAAAAAAAAATTGTGTAGTAACAATAGGCACCACTTATTAAAGTCTGTTGTGTGCTGGGCACATAGTAGGTGCTTTCTGTACGTCATTCTACCAATGCCCACAATGGCCCTATAAAAGTAGTATATTAGAGGAGAGGGAACCTGCCCCTTTAGCAGGTGAAATCATCTGTCCAATATCACACAGTAAATGAAAGGCCCAGCCAGGGCCAAGGTCACGCTTTTTCCAGTATGCTGGCTGCCTCACCATACCACTAACTAACATTGGTGTAATGTTTTTCTGTTTATAAACATGTGTCATAAGTCATTTAAGACTCATGACAATCCCATGAAGCAGGCAGGGCAAACATTAGCACATCCAGAAGACAATCGGTAAGATGAAACCAGGTTCCAGGAGGTGCCATGGTTCTGCCACCACACGTGGCCTGGCTCTGTGCCAAGTGCCTTGAAAACCTTAACTCAGGCTGGGCACAGTGGCTCACATTTGTAATTTCAGTACTTTGTGGGGCTGAGGTGGGAGGATTGCTTCAACTCGGGAGTTCAAGACCAGCCTGGGCAACACAGTGAGACCCCATTTCTAGAAAAATAAGAAAAAAAGTAGCCAGGCGTGTTGGTGCATGCCTGTAGTTCCAGCTAGCTGGAAGGCTGAGGCAGGAGGATTGTTGAGCCCGGGAGATTGAGGCTGCAGTGAGTTGTGTTTGTGCCACTGCACTCCAACCTGGGTGACAGAGAGAGAGAGACTTTGTCTCAATCAATCAATAAACCTTAACTCATTTCATTCTAACAACAGCCCATGGAATTCTTTACAGTTGAAGAAAGCAAGAATCAGAGGGTAAAGTAAGTAATTTGCCTAAGGTTGGACCACAACTAACTGGGAAAACTAGGATTTGAATTCCAATCTGTCTAACCCAAGTGATACTCCTTTTTTTTCCCCCCCAGACGGAGTTTCGCTCTTGTTGACCAGGCTGGAGTGCAGTAGCGCGATCTCGGCTCACGGCAACCTCCACCTCCTGGGTTCAAGCGATTCTCCTGCCTCAGCCTCCCAAGTAGATGGGATTACAGGCATGCTGGCGCCACCATGCTTGGCTAATTTTGTGTTTTCAGTAGAGACGGGGTTTCTCCATGTTGGTCAGGCTGTTCAGGTGATCGGCCCATCTCCTCTGCCTCCCCAAGTGCTGGGATTACAGGAGTGAGCCCCCACGCCGGGCCCCAAGTGATACTCTTAACCACCAAGCACAACGGCTTGCAAAGACCCTTTTGTTTTCCATTTGACTAGCCATTGGTACTCATATCGTAGCTGGGAGGGCAGTGTTATTATTCCCATTTTCCAGATGAATAAAATGAGGCTTAGAAAGGTGACGCGAATTGCCTAAAGTCGCATTAGCTAACAAGTGGTGGAGACAGAAATTGAACTTGACTCTTGTTCTCTGAAAGGCTCTGACCCCCAGCAGCGAGGCCTTGGTTCTCCTGCTAACTCAGAGCAGCGTGGCTATGTCTGCAGTGATTTCTCTGCGTTCGACTACGTGGGCACCGGGCACCTGGCACCTGGCACCTAGCAGGAATTACGCGGAGGGTGGGAAAGGGTCAGCCTGGGGATCAGACGACGTGGCCTGCAGCGTCCTTGAAGCCTGAGCCTGTGATTGCAGGGCCGTCGGCCTCGCTTCAGCAGGCTTGATGGCTGCTTGTTTCTCAGGCTCCTGCAATTTCAGCTCTTCCTGCGGCAGCAGAAACGTGGCAGAGCTCCTGGAGCATCGTGAGAACCGGAAGTTGGGCGACCTGCGGCGCCTCCGCAACCATTGGTTGTCCTGAGGGTCGGGGACTTGTGTCAATTTGCATAACGTATTCGATTGGCTCATGAGACGGAAATGGGCGTGCCCAAACGAACCCACCTGTCCGTGGGTGGAGCGCGCAGGACTTCCGAGCAGGAAGGGTGGAGGGGCTACCTGGCTGCGGTGAGTGGGGCCGGGCAGGGACCGCAAACCTCTTGGCCGACGCACTCTCGGCCGCACCGCCAGTGTAACCTGAAACGGCGCGTGTGAGGACCCACTGTAAACAGGAATTGCCTGGAGCAGGACACAAAACACAACGACATTGGTTACTTCTTGGAGTGGGCAAATTATGGAAAGGAGTTTTTCATTGTAAAACCTTTTATGCCCAAACTAAATCATGGGAAACTAGTAAAACATAAATTAAAAGGGTGGGCGTGTTGGCTTATGCCTGTAATCCCAGCACTTTGGGAGGCCGAGGCTGGCGTATCACTTGAGGCCAGGAGTTCAAGGCCAGCCTGGCCAATATGGGGAAACCCTGTCTCTACCAAAAATAGAAAAATTAGCCGGGCGTGGTGGCAGGCGCCTGTAATCCCAGCTGCTCCGGCAGCTGAGGCAAGAGAATCACTTGAACCTGGGAGGCGGAGGTTGCAGTGAGCTGAGATTGCACCACTGCACTCCAGCCTGGGCAGCAAGAGTGAGACTCCATCTGACAACAAAAACAAAACAAGGAAAGGGGTCAGCCCTAGAGAGTGACATTGGTTTTCATTTGGAATAGGGCTTTAGGAATGGCGTCTTTGTGGAGGTGACATTTTAAGAGTGTTCTGCCGGGCGCGGTGGCTCAAGCCTGTAATCCCAGCACTTTGGGAGGCCGAGGCGGGTGGATCACGAGGTCGAGAGATCGAGACCATCCTGGTCAACATGGTGAAACCCCGTCTCTACTAAAAGTGCAAAAAATTAGCTGGGCATGGTGGCACGTGCCTGTAATCCCAGCTACTCAGGAGGCTGAGGCAGGAGAATTGCCTGAGCCCAGGAGGCAGAGGTTGTGGTGAGCCGAGATCGCGCCATTGCACTCCAGCCTGGGTAACAAGGGCGAAACTCCGTCTCAAAAAAAAAAAGAAAAAAGAAAAAAAAAAGGAGTGTCCTGAGTGAAATAAGGGAGGGTGCCATGTAGTATCCAGGAAAACTGTGTTCCCAATTGAGGGACAGTAGGAGGGAGTAGCTATGTGCCTACTCAGTGCCCAGAAAATGTACATGAAATTAAATTGGACAGTGGAGGAGGGGAGAGGAGAATGGTTACTGGTCTAGACATCTTAGATTTCCTAGAAGTGGCCAGCCTGGCCTCCACCCAGGTGACTGAGCTGTAACCATTTAGCAAAAAGTTTGGAAGCCACATCCAGTGAGCTAGAGTTCTCTAGGGAGGCAGCAGGGGATTGCAGGAAAGAGAACCTGGCTGTGGGTTTGGTCCCAGTTTCGGTCTTTTTTTTTTTTTTTTTTTTTTTTTTTTGAGATGGAGTTTCGCTCTTGTTACCCAGGCTGGAGTGCAATGGCGCGATCTCGGCTCACCGCAACCTCTGCCTCCTGGGTTCAGGCAATTCTCCTGCCTCAGCCTCCCGAGTAGCTGGGATTATAGGCACGCGCCACCATGCCCAGCTAATTTTTTGTATTTTTAGTAGAGACGGGGTTTCACCATGTTGACCAGGATAGTCTCGATCTCTCGACCTCGTGATCCACCCGCCTCGGCCTCCCAAAGTGCTGGGATTACAGGCTTGAGCCACCGCGCCCGGCCCTTTTTTTTTTTTTTTTTTTTTTTAAACAGAGACAGGGTTTCACCATGTTGGCCAGGCTATTCTCGAACTCCTGGCCTCAAGGGATCCACTTGCCTCGGCCTCCCAAAGTGCTGGGATTACAGGTGTGAGCCACCACACCTGGCCGACAGTTTCAGTCTTTAGGAGCCACTTTGTCTCCCTGAATTTCACTTTCTTTTTTTTTTTTGAGAGAGAGTTTCACTGTTGTTGCCCAGGCTGGAGTGCAATGGCGTGATCTCGGCTCACCGCAACCTCCGCCTCCTGCGTTCAAGCAATCCTCCTGCCTCAGTCTCCCAAGTAGCTGGGACTACAGGCGTGTGCCACCATGCCCAGCTAATTTTTGTAATTTTAGTAGAGACGGGGTTTGACCGTGTTGACCAAGATGGTCTCAATGTCTTGAGTTTGTGATCCACCCACCTCAGCCTCCCAAAGTGCTGGGATTATAGGCGTGAGCCGCCGCGCCCGGCCTGAATTTCACTTTCTACCCTTTTAGTAGGGTTATAAAGCCCAGCTTGCTGGTGTGTTGTAGGGACAATGATATTAAAAGCTGCCTTTTTTTTTTTTTTTTCTTTGAGATAGTTTTGCTCTTGTTGCCCAGTCTGGAGTGCAATGGGAGGATCTCGGCTCACTGCAACCTCTGCCTCTCATGTTCAAGCAATTCTCCTGTCTCAGCCTCCCAAGTTGCTGGGATTACAGGCATGCACCACCTCGCCTGGCCAATTTTTGTATTTTTAGTAGAGACAGGATTTCACTATGTTGGCCAGACTGGTCTTGAACTTCTGACCTCAGGTGATCCACCGGCTTGGCCTCCCAAAGTGCTAGGATTACAGGCGTGAGCCACCGCACCCAGCCTATTTTACTTTTTTAATTATGTTTTGAGGCAGAGTTTTACTCTGTCACCCAAACTGGAATGAAGTGTTGTGATCTCAGCTCACTGAAACATCCATCTCCTGGGTTCAAGCAGTTCTCGTGCCTCAACCTCCCAAGTAGCTGGAATTATAGGCACAGACTACTGTGCCCAGCTAATTTTTATAATTTTAGTAGAGACAGAGTTTCACCATATTGGCCAGGCTGGTCTTGAACTCCTGACTTCAAGTGATCCTCAGCTTCAGGTAAGGGTTCAAGCAGTTCTCGTGCCTCAACCTCCCAAGTAGCTGGAATTATAGGCACAGACTACTGTGCCCAGCTAATTTTTATAATTTTAGTAGAGACAGAGTTTCACCATATTGGCCAGGCTGGTCTCGAACTCCTGACTTCAAGTGATCATCAGCTTCAGGTGATGCCTCAGCTTCCCAAAGTGCTGGGATTACGGGTGTGCACCACCATGCTTGGATAATCTTTGTGTTTTTAGTAGAAACGGGGTTTTACCCTCATTCGCCAGGCTGATCTCAAGCTCCTGACCTCAAGTATCTGCCAGCCTCGGTCTCCCAAACTGCTAGGATTACAGGCATGAACCACAGTGCCCAGCCAAAATGCTGTTTTTGACGTTGCCATGGGTAAAGCAGCCACTACAGAGTCTGGCACAAGTGGTTTGCCCTGAGGGTTGCTATTGGAATATAATTAATTAGGCGGCACACACGGAATTGCTGGGTGGCCCTGAGCCCTGAGACCTCCATGACTATTATTATTAAGGTCCTAAAAATCACACATAGCCCTAATCCCTTTGCTACTTGGCTCTCAGGCCAGGCTCTGACCAATCATCCCCATCTCAAGGCTAAAAAGCAGATTAGCCAAGAAAGTGGGTCCTGGGGGCTGGGTGCCGTGGCTCACACCTGTAATCCCAGCGCTTTGGGAAGCCAAGGCAGGTGGATCACCTGAGGTCAGGGGTTTGAGACCAGCCCAGCCAACATAGTGAAACCCTGTCTCTACTAAAAGTACAAAAATTAGCCAGGTGTGGCAGTGGGCGCTTGTAATCCCAGCTACTTGGGAGGCTGAGGTGGGAGAATCCCTGGAGCCCAGGAGGTGGAGGTTGCAGTGAGCCGAGATTGTGCCGCTGCACTCTAGCTTGAGCAACAGAGTGAGACTCCCTCTCAAAAAAAAAAAAAAAAAAAGAGAGAGAAAAGAAAAGTGTGTCCTGGAGCCAGATGGTGGCCTGGGCTTGAAGCCTGAGTCTTCCGCTTGCAAGCTCTGTGATCTTGGCCAAGTCACTCAGCCTTTCTGTGTGTCAGTGAGCTCATTTATAACACGGAGAATCTAAGCTCTACCTCATAGGGTGTTGTAAGGATTACAGGAAGGAACCTGTGGAAGTGTTTTCAGAAAGTGCCTGGGGCATCCTATGTGCTATATAAATGTCAGCTGCTACGGTCCTTCTTGAAGGCCATGGGAAGCCACCAAAGGAGGCAGGGACTGTAAGCACAGGAGGAGTCCCCAGCCCTCTGGGAGCCACCTTGAACTTGGGGGTCAGCAATGACAGGAGGGCTCCCTCTGTCCCCTGCAGCTGGCCTCCAGCAGCATGACCCCTTTGCGGCCTGTTTACCAGGAGGCACTCAGCCATGAGCCTCTTGCCCCACTTGCTGGCACCTCCCTGTCTTGCCCAACGGTGCTCTGTGGTTTTGTCTCCATTTCCTTTGGTTGAGTGACTTTGAGGTGGGGGGAGTTTCTCTTGGGTAAGAGCAGGGCTTCCTCAATCACTCTGCCTGCTGGGGTCTTCGCCGGGAGCCTCAGCATTGCTCAGAGCCTTCTCTCATCTCCAGAATCTTGCAAATCACTCTCTTTCCACGTTGGCCAACATAACTGTGCAGGCCTCTCAAGTTTCTCTGGGGTTTTCCCCACACGTTTTGCCAGAGAAGCCTCATCAAACCAAGCTTGTTAAATGGGGCCTATCACATTATTGTCTTTTGACAGTTGAGGAAACAGGTCCAGAGTTGAGAAATGACTAGTCTAAGATCACACAGCAAGGAAACAGCAAAGTTGAGACCCCAGTCCAGACCTCTTTTCTACTTAACAATAAAACACCATCCAGCCTCAGCAACGCAGGGAGGCCCTGTCGCTACAAAAATAATATGAAATTTGGGAGTTTGAGACCAGCCTGACCAACATGGCAAAACCCCATCTCTACTAAAAATACAAAATTAGCCAGGCATAATGGTGCATGCCTGTAATTCCAGCTACTCAGGAGGCTGAGGCAGGAGAATTGCTTGAACCCCGGAGGCTAAGGCTGCGGTGAGCCAAGATTGCACCATTGCACTGCAGCCTGGGCATCAAGAGCAAACTCTGTCTAAATAAGATAAGATAAAATAAAATAAAATAAGCTGGGTGTGGTGACATGCACCTGGAGTCCCAGCTACTCGGGAAGCTGAGGTGAGAGGACTGCTTGAGCCCAGGAGGTTGAGGCTACAGTGAGCTGTGATCACCACTGCACTCCAGCCTGGGCAACAGAGTAAGACCTCGTTTCAAAAAAAAAAAAAAAAACCAACCAAACCACCCCCTCAACCCCGCTCGGTGATATCCATATGTATGGCACTAATTTTGTGCTAGGTTTTAAAAGATAAAATCTTTTTTTTTTTTTGAGATGGAGTTTTTGCTCTTGTTACCCAGGCTGGAGTGCAATGGCGTGATCTCGGCTCACCGCAACCTCCGCCTCCTGGGTTCAGGCAATTCTCCTGCCTCAGCCTCCTGAGTAGCTGGGATTACAGGCACGTGCCACCATGCCCAGCTAATTTTTTGTATTTTTAGCAGAGACGGGGTTTCACCATGTTGACCAGGATGGTCTCGATCCCTTGACCTCGTGATCCACCCGCCTCGGCCTCCCAAAGTGCTGGGATTACAGGCTTGAGCCACCGCGCCCGGCCAAGATAAAATCTTTTTTCACCCAGCTAGTAGGTAGTGGAACTAAGATTCACACCCAGGTGTTTGGGTACCAGACCTAGGATGCATATCCTTCTATCCCAATTGCTTTGCACTGGAAAGTCAAATTGCATTTGATCCAAATTGCTCAAATTCTGTGATGTCGCCCTGATTCCAATAGCACCCTGCTGGGCTGGCCTGCTGAAAGGGCTTTGGATCTTGGCTTCCCTCTTGGAATGAATTTCACACCATGTGGCCTGACCTCCCAGCAAGGGTATATTATGACCGTAAAGTCCTTTGCCACGCAGAAGTAACATGAGGCCAAATGTTTAAAATGCAACCTTGAAGAGTCTGAAAGATGCTCCCACACCAAGTCAAACATGCCAAGCTAGGCTGCGGTGCTGTGCTCGACCAGGCTGAGATGTGGCTGGGCATGGTGGCTCAATCCTGTAATCCCAGCACTTTGGGAGGCCGAGGTGGGTGGATCACCTGAGATCAGAAGTTTGAGACCAGCCTGGCCAAAATGGTGAAACCCTGTCTCTACTAAGATTACAAAAATTAGCTGGATGTGGTGGCGGGTGCCTGTACTCCCAGTTACTCAGGAGGCTGAGAATTGCTTGAAACTGGGAGGTCAAGGTTGCAGTGAGCAGAGATTGTGCCACTGCACTCCAGCCTGGGCGACAAGAGCAAAACTCCATCTCAAAAAAAAAAAAAAAAAAAAAAAAAAAGCCTCTGTCATGACATGCGTGGAATGAGAGGACTGGTTAGTGGTTCTTACCTTCAAACACCTGTTTACATGGAACTGGAAAAGACAAAGTTCACTCCATTTCTTTCTTTGTATTCTTTTTATAATAGCTTTATTGAGATATAATTCACATACCATAAAATTCACCCTCTTAAGTGTGCGTTTTCAATGACTTTCAGTATATTCACTGAGTTGTACAACTCTACCACCACAGTTGAATTCCAGAACATTTTCCTTTTTTTTTTTTCTTTTCTGTTTTGAGACGGCATGTGGCTCTGTTGCCTAGGCTGGAGTGTAGTGGTGTGACCGCGCGCCCAGTCTCCAGAACATTTTCATCACCTCCAAAAAGAATCCTCATACCCCTCGATAGATAGTCACTACCCATTCCCTCTTCCCCCAGCCCCACGCACCACCACTCTACTTTCTGTTGCTATAGATTTGCCTATTTTGGTTGTTTCATATTCATTGAATTATACAATACATGGCATTTTGTGGCTGACTTCTTCCCCGCCCCCCCCCCTTTTTTTTTAGACAGCTTCTCACTCTGTTGCCCAGGCTGGAGTTCAGTGGCATGATCTCAGCTCACTTCAGCCTCTGCCTCCCGGGTTCAAGCGATTCTTCTGCCTTAGCCTTATGAGCAGCTGGGACTACAGGCACACACTAGCCTGGCTGATTTTTGTATTTATAGTAGAGACAGTGTTTCAGCACGTTGGCCAGGGTGGTCTCAAACTCCTGACCTCAGGTGATCCACCTGCCTTGACCTCCCAAAGTGCTGGAATTACAGGCTTGACCCACCACACCCGGCCTGATTTCTTCCATGTAGCATGATGTTTTCAGAGTTCATACATGTATGACTGTGTGTCATCAGTTTATTCCTTTTTATTGTCAAATAATAGTCCGTGATATGGATGTGACACATTTTGTTTATCCATTCATCAGTTTGTGGACATCGTTTTCCATGGTTTTACTATTACAGATAAAACTGCTATGAACATTCATGTACATTTGTATAGAAATTTTTTGTGGGCATTTGCGTCCATCTCTCTTCGGCAGATTCTTTTACCTAGGAGTAGGAATTTCTAGGTGATAAGGCCAGCACGGTGGTTCACGCCTCCTGTAATCCCAGCACTTTGGGAGGCTGAGGAGTTCGAGACCAGCCTGGCCAACATGGCAAAACACACAAATAATTAGCTGGGTGTGGTGGCAGGCACCTGCAATTCCAGCTACTCAGAAAACCAATGAAGGAGAATTGCTTGAACTCTGGAAGTGGAGGTTGCAGTGAACCAAGATCGTGCCATTGCACTCCAGCCTGAGCAACAAGAGTGAAACTCCGTCTCAAAAAGAAGAAAGAAAAAGAATTTCTAGGTGATAAGGTAACTCTATGTTTAATTTTTTTTCTTTTTTTTGAGATGGAATCTCGCTCTGTCACCCAGGCTAGAGTGTAGCAGCAGGATCTCAGCTCACCGCAACCTCCGTGTCCTGGGTTCAGGTGATCCTCCCACCTCAGCCTCCCTAGTAGCTAAGGTTGCACTACTGTGCCCGCTAAGTTTTGTATTTTTAGTAGAGACAGGGTTTCACAATGTTGGCCAGGCTGGTCTCAAACTCCTGACCTCAAGTGAGCCCCCCATCTCAGCCTCCCAAAGTGCTGGGATTATAGGCGTGAGCCACCTCTCCCAGCCAGCCTCTTTATTTAGTATTTTCAGGACATGCCACAGTGTTTTCCAAAGTGGCTGCACCTTTTTACAATCCCACCAGCAATATATGAGTGTTCCAATATCTCCACCATTTTGATTATCTATTTCCTGTTAAAGCTTCCCAGTGGAGGCCAGGTGTGGTGGCTCATGCCTGCACTCCCAGCACTTTGGGAGGCTGAGGTGAGGGGCTCACTTGAGGTCAGGAGTTCACCTGAGGTGAGGATGGATCACCTGAGGTCAGGAGTTCAAGACCAGCCTGGTCAACATGATGAAACCCTGTCTCTACTAAAAATACAAAAATTAGCTGGGCATGGTGGCATGAGCCTGTAATCCCAGCTGCTTGGGAGGCTGAGATGAGAGAATCGCTTGAACCCAGAAGGCAGAGGCTGCAGTGAGCCGAGATCACACCACTGCAAAAAAAATAAAGCTTCTTAGCGGAAACTGAGATTCCCACTTGAGCAATGTAAGGTGGAATAAACATGTAATGGTGATGATGTGTTGAAGCAAGTCTGCCCTTGGACCCTTGGAAACAGAAGCTGGCCCGCCCCATCAGTTTGGTGTCCTTGGGAATCATTTAACCTCTCTGAGCCAGTTTTCTCTCTTGAGACCTAAAGTGAGCCGGGCGTGGTGGCGCGTGCCTGTAGTCCCAGCTACTTGGGAGGCTGAGGCTGGAGGATCCCTTGAGTCCAGGAGTTCCGGGCTGCAGTGCACTATGCCGATCGGGTGTCCACACTAAATTCAGCATCAATATGGTGACCTCCTGGGATCAGGGACCACCAGGTTACCTAAGGAGGGGTGAACTGGCCCCGGTTGGAAATAGAGTGGGTCAAAACTCCCGTGCTGATCAGTAGTGGGATTGCACCTGTGAATAGCCACTGCAGTCTAGCCTGGGCAACATAGCAAGACCCCATCTCTTAAAAAAAAAAAAAAGCTTTGGGCTCCTGCCCTCCTTTTCCTTTGTCTTCCTTCCCCGCCCCCCCCACCCCACCCACTTCTAATGGTACTTTGGACTTTTCCCTTTTTTTTGAGATGAAGTCTCTGTTGCCCAGGCTGGAGTGCAGTGGTGTGATCTCAGCTCACTGCAGCCTCTGCCTCCTGGGTTCAAGTGATTCTCCTACCTCAGCTTCCTGAGGTAGCTGGAATTACAGGCATGCACCACCACACCCGGCTAATTTTTGTACTTTTAGCAGAGACAGTGTTTCACCGTGTTGGCCAGACTGATCTCAAATTCCTGACCTCAGAAAATCCACCCGCCTAGGCCTCCCAAAGTTCTAGGATTACAGTTGTGAGCCATAGCACCTGGCTTTATTTATTTATTTTTAGTCGCCTACTCCAGCTCTTACTGTCTTAGGCTTGTAAACTTTGCCTTTCTGTGTCCTCAATTTTTCTTCTATTAGAAGGAGATTGGACGTCACATCATGGGGTTATTGTCAAGATAAGATGGTAAACAAGCAATAAATGTTAGATGTTTTTATTAAAACACAGGAAGATCCATTCACCCCACCACTGCTGACAGAGTTCCTATTTAGTGCCAGTTGCTGTGATACCAAGATGATTAGGACCCTTGAAGTTTTCGGCTCACAGATTGGGGGAGCAGACATATAAACAAATAATTGTGTCCCAGTATGGCAAGTGCTGTAAAGGAAGTTCTCTGTGGTTGTAGAGGAAAGGGTGTGCCAAGAAGGGTCAAGCAGAAGGAAGTGGCGATGGGAAGGGCTGGGTGGCACTGGAGCAGGTGGGAGAGGTCCCTTTTCTGCAGAGTGGATGGTGAGGCCCGGTGGATTCCTGAGCTGTGGGGTTCCCTCTTGGCTATACCTTACCCATCTACATCCGGGACCCGGAAATCACCTGCCTGCACTCAGGCTGGAAGGAGGGCTGACCTTTGGCTCGGGAATCCAGTTCAGATAAGGGCTTGACACCCTCCCAGAGTGCACACCCAAAACCTCTGGGTATCCAAGTCCAGCTGGCCATAGGTGTCGACACCATGAAGAGTGAGTGTATGAGGGGAAGGGTCGCGTGGCATCGTTGGATTGGGGAGGGAGGCAGAATAGCACAGAGAAAAGGGCTTCGAGTTATGACTCTGCCACTTAATAGCCTGTGATCTCTGTGGCAAGTCACAACTGTTCAGTCTGGCCTCGGTTCACTCATCTGCAAAATGAGGCTAAACACAGCCCTCCTCAAACAGTAAACATCAAGATGAAGTGAGGCGGCATGAAAATGCTATTTCAAAAGCCAAATGCTGTACACCTGGGGGAAGGCTAGTTATTATCTGATGAATGAATCCACAAAATATGGCTTATCCATACAATGAAATAGCATTCGGCGATAGGAAGAACGAAATACTGAGAGATGCTACGACACAGATGAACCCTGAAGACATCATGCTACGCCAAAGAAGCCAGACGCAAAAGACCACATACTGTATGATTCCATTTATACGGAATGTTCATGCTAGGCAAATCTATAGAGACAGAAGGTAGAGTAGGTGTTGCCTAGGGCTGGGGGAGGGACTGGGGGAAAGCAGGAAGTGACTGTTAATGGATATGGGGTTTCTTTGGGGTGATGAAGATATTCAGGAATTACTGGTCATGGTTGCACAACTCTGTGAATATACTGAAAACAACTGAGTTGTACACTTTAAAGGGGTAAAATGGAAGGTGTGTGAATTTTTTTTTTTTTTTTTTTTGAGACAGAGTCTGACTCTGTCACCCAGGCTAGAGCGCAGTGGTGCAACCTCGGTTCACTGCAACCTCAGTTCACTGCAACCTCCGCCTCCTGAGTTCAAGTGATTCTTCTGCCTCAGCCTCCCCAGTAGCTGGGACTACAGGCATGTGCCACCACGCCTGGCTAATTTTTTTGTATTTTTAGTAGAGATGGGGTTTCACTGTGTTAGCCAGGATGGTCTTGTTCTCCTGACTTCGTGATCCGCCTGCCTCGGCCTCCTAAAGTGCTGGGATTGTAGGTGTGTGTCAAGGCCAGTCCATAATGCTGTTTTGGCCAGGCATGGTGGCTCATGCCTGTAATTCAAGCACTTCGGAGGCCAAGGCGGGCGGATCACCTGAGGTCGGGAGTTCAAGACCAGCCTGACCAACATGGTGAAACCCCGTCTTTATAAAAATATAATAATAATAATAATGCTGTTTTATCCCAATAATGCTGTTTAAAAAAACAGAAGCATGGTTACTATTTTCTGGCACCTCTTTGTGATACCCCACAGAACACACATAAATGGATTGTATTACCTAGCTTTTTTTTTTTTTTTTTTGAGACGGAGTTTCGCTCTTATTACCCAGGCTGGAGTGCAATGGCGCGATCTCGGCTCACCGCAACCTCTGCCTCCTGGGTTCAGGCAATTCTCCTGCCTCAGCCTCCTGAGTAGCTGGGATTACAGGCACGTGCCACCATGCCCAGCTAATTTTTTGTATTTTTAGTAGAGACGGGGTTTCACCATGTTGACCAGGATGGTCTCGATCTCTCGACCTCGTGATCCACCCGCCTCGGCCTCCCAAAGTGCTGGGATTACAGGCGTGAGCCACCGCGCCCGGCTGTATTACCTAGCGTTGTTTTATATATATATGTATATATATTTATATATATATATTTATATATATTTATATATATATATTTATATAAAACAACGCTAGGTAATATGTACATTATATATATGTATATATGTATATATATATATATATATACATACATATATATATATATATATATATATAGAGAGAGAGAGAGAGAGAGAGAGACAGACAGACAGACAGAGTCTCACTCTGTTGCCCAGGTTGGAGTGCAGTGGCATGATCTTGGCTCACTGCAACCTCCATCTCCCAGGTTCAAGCAGTTCTCCTGCCTCAGCCTCTCGAGTAGCTGGGACTACAGGCATGCACCACTGAAGCAGGAGCAGCTGTGAACAAACCTCTCAAACACCGAACTGGGAAAAAAGTGGCAGTTTTATTCAGCTGGGAGCTGCGGTTGGCTCAAGCCTCAATAACCGAGCTCCCCGACAAAGAAAATCCTGGCCCTTTTAAAGGCTTACAATCTAAGAGATACACATGTGAGAGGGTCGTGATCGGGTAGGTAAGCGTGGGGGATGTGACTAGGTAGGGGTTTGAGCAGTAGAGTAAGAACAATACCTTCCCCGGGAAGATTCCTCCATACCACGTCTGTGATCTAGAGATAGGACTGTAGTTAGGAGTAGGGGGTTTAATCCTTAACCTTTAGACCTGGCTGGCATCGCCAACTGGTCCTTCTAATGACCTCATCTGGCTGACCTTTAACTTTTACTTCCTTCTTTTCTTCAAGCACAGGCTTAGAGAGGGGGTCTCCTTCCTCACCACAACACCCGGCTAATTTTTTTTTTGTATTTTTAGTAGAGACGGGGTTTCACCATGTTGGCCAGACTGTCTCGAACTCCTGACCTCAAATGATCCGGCTGCCTCGGCCTCCCAAAGTGCTGGGATTACAGGCGTGAGCCACGGCACATGGCCCACATACATTTTTATCTCATTTATTAGCTTATTTATTTGCTTATTCATGCCACAGACATTTTATTGAGGGTCTTGCAGAGTGCTGCGTTCTGCGCCATGTGCTTGGGATATAAGCATAAAGCACTTGTCTGTCTTTAGGAAGCTCATGGCCGCCTTGTCCAGAGGTTGACAAGCTGACAGCATGAAAATCCTATGACAGAAGCAACCCTAAGGCCAGGTGGGGTGGCTCTCTACTATAATCCAAGCACTTTTGGAGGCTGAGGTGGGAAGATCGTTTGAGGCTAAGAGTTCGAGACCAGCTTGGGCAATATAGCAAGACCCCCTCTCTACAAAAAATAAATTAGCTGGGTGTGGCAGCACATGTCTGTGGTCCAAGCGACCTGGGAGGCTGAGGCAGGAGGACCACTTGAACCTGGGAGGTTTAGGCTACAGTGAGCCATGATCACACCACTACACTCCAGCCTAGGCAAGAGAGTGAGACCCGGCCATGCGCAGTGGCTCACACCTGTAATCCCAGCACTTTGGGAGGCCAAGGAGGGCAGATCATGAGGTCAGGAGTTCGAAACCAGCCTGACCAACATGGAGAAACCCCGTCTCTGCTAAAAATACAAAAATTAGCTGGGTGTGGTGGCACTCGCCTGTAATCCCAGCTACTTGGGAGGCTGAGGCAGGAGAATTGCTTGAACCCAGGAGGCAGAGGTTGCAGTGAGCCGAGATTGTGCCACGGCATTCCAACCTGGGAGACAGAGTGAGACTGCATCTCAAAAAAAAAAAAAAAAAAGAAACAAAAAACATAAAAGCAACCCCAAGTACAACGGGTGTGCAGGGGAGAACATCCGTGCCAGGCAGGAGGATTCAGAGAGGCCTCCGGCAGGAGTTACCACACTCGAAAACTCAAAGGGCAGTGGGGAAGGGATAATGGTATGCAGACCAGGATGATCCCTAAATATACAGTGTTGCAAATCAGGCACAGGAGCCATTGCATCAGACTCCTGGAATGTTTGCTGAGTGCACGCTAGAGAGAGGGGCCCTGAGTGCTGATCCAGGGAAGGAGGAGGTGTGGTCCTTCAGATGGAGGGCACAGAACTGATGCTCAGTGATCATTTGCTGAATAAATGGTATGAAATTTGGGTGTTCAGGACTCACCACCTGAGATACTGGTTTAATTAAAATCTCCCTAGGTGGCTGGGCATGGTGGCTCATGTGTGTAACAGCACTTTTAAGAGTCTGAGGGAGAAGGATTGCTTGAGCCCAAGAGTTAGACCAGACCAGGAAACAAAGCAAGACCCATTCTCTACCAAAAAAAAAAAAAATAAAACATTGAGCTGGGTGTGGTAACATGTGCCTGTAGTCCCAGCTTCCTGGGAGGCTGAGGTGGGAGGATCCCTTGAGCCCAGGAGTTTAAGGTTGCGGTGTGCTATGATTGTGCCACTGTACTCCAGCCCGGGCGACAGAGTGAGACCCTGTCTCTTAAAACCAAAACCAGGCTGGGCACGGTGGCTCAAGCCTGTAATCCCAGCACTTTGGGAGGCCAAGGCGGTGGATCATGAGGTCAAGAGATCAAGACCATCCTAGTCAACGTGGTGAAACCCTGTCTCTACTAAAAATACAAAAAATTAGCTGGGCATGGTGGCGCGTGCCTGTAATCCCAGCTACTCAGGAGGCTGAGGCAGGAGAATTGCCTGAACCCAGGAGGTGGAGGTTGCAGTGAGCAGAGATCGCGCCATTGCACTCCAGCCTGGGTAACAAGAGCGAAATTCTGTCTCAAAAAAATAAAAAAATAAAAAAAACCCAAAACCCAAAACCAAAACCCTCCCCCAAAAAAACTCCCTAGAGATTCTAATGTCTGATGGATTAAAAACTCCTCAGCACAACCACAAGACACTTCCTGATTCAGCCCAGTGCTTTGCACACTTTAATGCGATGCCAGCCACCTGGGGCCTTATTGACATGCAGATTCAGATTCAGTGGGTCTGTGCCAGATCCTCAGACTCTGCAGGTTTCCCTTCCCCTTCCCGTTCCCCTTCCCCTTCCCCTTCCCTTCCTTCCTTTCTCTCTTTTTTTCTGATAGTTTCCCTCTTGTTGCCCAGGCTGGAGTGCAATAGTGTCATCTCTGCTCACTGCAGCCTCTGCCTCCCAGGTTCAAGTGATTCCTTCCCAGCCTCCCAGGTACTGGGATGACAGGGGCGTGCCAACAGGCCCAGCTACTTTTTGTGTTTTTAGTAGAGACAGAGTTTCACCATGTTGACCAGGCTGGTCTTGAACTCCTGACCTCAGGTCATCCACCCATCTTGGCCTCCCAAAGTGTTGGGATTACAGGCATGAGCCACCTCGCCCGGCCCCCTTTTTTTTTTTTTTTTTTAAAGACAGGTTCTTACTTTGCCATCCAGGCTATAGTGCAGTGGCCTGATCACGGCTCACTGTAGCCTCAACCACCCAGGCTCAGGTGAGCCTCCCCCTTCAGCTTTCTGAGTAGCTGGGACTATAGGCATGCACCACCACCACGTGTGGATAATTTTTGTAGTTTTTGTAGCGATAAGGTTTTGCTGTGTTGCCCAGGCTGGTCTTGAACTCCTAGTCTCATATGATCCTCCCGCCTGGCCCTACCAAAGCATTGGGATTACAGGTGTGAACCATTGCGCCTGGCCTGAGACTCTGCATTTCTAAAGGCTCCAGGTGAGGTTCAATGCTGCGACGCTGAAGGTCTCAGGATCTGAAGGTCCCAGATCCCACCATCCGCTGCAGGGCCTTGCCCCTTACCACCCCCGCTGCCTTCTTGACATTCCTTTCCCTTACGCAGAGCGGCACACAGTCCTGTACAGACTGTCTTCTCCCCTCTGGGCTATGTGCCCAGTTTTTCCTGTGTAGAATGGGGCACTACTCCCCCTTTCTCTACACAGCTCACCCCCTCTTTCCCCAACAGCACTCTGCGTTGAAGCCTCTGCAGGACTTACCAGGCTGACCTGTTAGTGCCTGCATGGATGTCTTCAGAGCAGAGACTGCGTATGGTCTATCACCGAGTTCCAGCACCTGGCACAGGATCTGGCAAATCACAAGCCCTTAGGAAATATCTGGGGAATGGAAAATGAACCTCTTAGAGGAGATAAGATATGAAGATGCATAATCATCATGACATCATCACAGCAAATACCACTTGGCACTTACTCTGTGCTGGTCTTGTTGTTCGTGCTTGATATTTAGTTAAGTCATTTAATTTCCACAACAACCCAGTTTTGTAGGGATTATCATCAACCTTACTTTAATTAATTAAATTAATTATTTGAAATGGAGTGCAGCGGCATGATCTTAGCTCATTGCAACCTCTGCCTCCTGAGGTCAAGAGTTTAAGACCAGCCTGGCCAACGTAGCAAAACCCCATCTCCACTAAAAATACAAAAATTATCCAGGTGTCATGGTGGCATGTGTCTGTAATCCCAGCTACTGGGGAGGCTGAAACAGGAGAATTGCTTGAACCTAGGAAGCAGAGGTTACAGTGGGCTGAGATTGCATCACTGCACTCCAGCCTGGGCCATAGAGCAAGACTCCATCTCAAAATAACAATAATGAAAATAACAATGATACAAATATCTGGGCTGGGCGCGGTGGCTCATGCCTGTAATCCCAGCACTTTGGGAGGCCAAGGTGGGCGGATCACGAGGTCAGGAGATTGAGACCCTCCTGGCCAACATGGTGAAACCCTGTCTCTACTAAAACAATACAAAAATTAGCTGGGCATGGTGGCACATGCCTGTAATCCCAGCTACTCGGGAGGCTGAGGCAGGAGAATCGTTTGAACCAGGAAGTCGGAGGTTGCAGTGAGCCGGGATGGCGCCACTGCACTCCAGCCTGGCATCAGAGCAAGACTCCTTCTCAACAAACAAACAAACAAACAAACAAACAAAAACCCTCTGACCGTGGTTGAGAAAATGACAAAACAGTTTAGTAACTACCTAGCATTTATATTCTACAGTGTATTAGGGATTATGAGTAATCTAGAAATGATTTAAAGTATATGGAAGGCTGGTTACACAGGTTATTTAGCAAATACTGTTGTTTTATACAAGGAACTTGAGCATCTGTGAATTTTGGTATCCTCCGTGGGGGGGTGGGGGCATTTTAAAACCAACCCCCTGTGGATACTGAGGAAGGGCTTTTTAATTTTATTTTTATTTATTTTTTATTTTTTATTTTTACAAAGATAGGGTTTCACCATGATTGCCAGGCTGGTCTTGAACTCCTGACCTCAGGTGATCCACCCACATTGGCCTCCCAAAGTGCTAGGATTACAGGTGTGAGCCACCGCGCCTGGCGAGGAAGGGCTTTTTAATAAAAGATAATGTATATGCCAAACCCTTAGCACCATGCCTGGCATATGAGGACTCCTTAAGTCTGTGCCGAGCTGATGCTTATAGCTGGGCTTCAGGACCACTAACCAAGGATGCAGAGTTACAGGTAGGAGTGGGAAGAAATGGCGGGGAAGGCCCTGTTGGGAAGCTAAGGTCGTGGTGTGGAGGGGAGGAAAGAAGGGCAGGTAACAGAGTGGGACGAGAGTGCTAGGGAAGAGAGGATGGCTGGGTACGACGGTGGGAGGAATGACGGGTCCTGGGAGCCACGGAAGAGGGAGGAGAAGGACGGCGCGTGAGTCTGGTTGACATAGAGAGGCTGGAAACCGAGCAGAGCAGGAAGTCAGGCGTGCAGACAGGTTTGGCAAGAACCAGGGTGCTGGGAGCCCAGCTAGACACTGTGTGCTGGATTTAAGGAGAAGGCAGCTGAGCAATAGGGAAACATGCCAAGAATCTTGAGCTTGAGAATAGAATAGAACTACAGGTAACTACGGTGGTTTTTCATTCTTTTAAAATATTTTCTTTCTTTCTTTTGGAGGCAGAGTCTCGCTCTATCCCCCAGGCTGCAGTGCAGTGGTGGGATCTCGGCTCACTGCAGCCTACGCCTCCCAGGTTCAAGCGATTCTCCTGCCTCAGCCTCCTAAATAGCTAGGATTACAGGCACCTGCCACCACGCCTGGCTAATTTTTGTATTTGTTTCTTTTTTTTCTTTCTATTATTATTATTATTTTTTTTTTTTTATTTTTATTTTTTTTTGAGACGGAGTTTCACTCTTGTTGCCCAGGCTGGAGTGCAATGGCGCGATCTCGGCTCACCGCAACCTCCGCCTCCTGGGCTCAGGCAATTCTCCTGCCTCAGCCTCCTAAGTAGCTGGGATTACAGGCACGTGCCACCACGCCCAGCTAGTTTTTTGTATTTTTAGTAGAGACGGGGTTTCACCATGTTGACCAGGATGGTCTCAATCTCTCGACCTCGTGATCCACCCGCCTCGGCCTCCCAAAGTGCTGGGATTACAGGCTTGAGCCACCACGCCCGGCTCTTTCTATTATTGAATTAAAATTCCTATATTACTGCTTAAGGTGTTCTAATAATTTTTTTTTTTTTTTTTTTTTTTTTTTTGAGATGGAGTTTTGCTCTTGTTACCCAGGCAGGAGTGCAATGGCACGCTCTCGGCTCACCGCAAACTCTGCCTCCTGGGTTCAGGCAATTCTCCTGCCTCAGCCTCCTGAGTAGCTGGGATTACAGGCATGCGCCACCATGCCCAGCTGATTTTTTGTATTTTTAGTAGAGACGGGATTTCACCATGTGGACCAGGATGGTCTTGATCTCTTGACCTCATGATCCACCCGCCTCGGCCTCCCAAAGTGCTGGGATTACAGGCATGAGCCACCGCGCCCGGCCCTAATTTTTTTTTTTTTTTTTAATTTCTTTTCTTTTCTTTTCTTTTCTTTTTTTTTTTTTTTTTTTTTTGAGACGGAGTTTCGCTCTTGTTACCCAGGCTGGAGTGCAATGGCACGATCTCGGCTCACCGCAACCTCCGCCTCCTGGGTTCGGGCAATTCTCCTGCCTCAGCCTCCTGAGTAGCTGGGATTACAGGCACGCGCCACCATGCCCAGCTAATTTTATGTATTTTTAGTAGAGACGGGGTTCCACCATGTTGACCAGGATGGTCTCGATCTCTTGACTTTGTGATCCACCCGCCTCGGCCTCCCAAAGTGCTGGGATTACAAGCTTGAGCCACCACGCCCGGCCATTTTTGTATTTTTAAATAGAGACAGGGTTTCAGGATGTTAGCAAGGTTGGTCTCGAACTTCTGACCTCAAGTGATCTGCCAGCCTTGGCCTCCCAAAGAGCTGGGATTACAAGTGTAAGCCACCAAACTGGACCTTACATTTCTAACTTTTCAAATGAGCATGTATTCTTTTGTATCGATATTTGAATTTATAGCATAATTTTTCACATTAAAAATGGATTCACTTTAATAGTTACCTATTAAACGCTGGGTGTATTGTAATCCCCAGCATTTTGCGGGGGCCAAGGTGGAAAGATTGCTTAAGCCCAGGAGTTCGAGACCAGCCTGGGCAACAAAGTGAGACACCCCCTCCCCATCCCTACAATAAAATACAAAAATTGGCTAGGTGCTACTCTGGGCACACTGCCTGTAGGGTAGCACTGCTCTGCAAGGAACAGCACTGGGGGTAAAAAAAAGGAAAAGAAAACAAAGGAACAAACAAAACAAGAAAAACCAAAAAGAGAAAAAAAAATTAGCGGGGCATGGTGGTGAGTGCCTGTAGTCCCAGCTACTCAAGATGCTGAGGTGGGAGGATTGCTTAAGTCCAGGAGGTGGAGGCTGCAATAAGAGTGATCAGGCCACTGCACTCCAGCCTGGACAACAGAGCTCACTGCAGCCTCCACCTCCTGGGCTCGTGATGCTTCCACCTCAGCCTCCCGAGTAGCTGGGACTATAGGTGCGCACTACTCTGTCTGGCTAATTTTTATATTTTTTTGTAGAGAGGATTTCGCCATGCTGCCTGGGCTGGTCTCCTGGACTCAAGTGATTTCCCCACCCGTGGCCTCCCAAAATTCTGGGATTACAGGCATGAGCCACCGAACCCTGCTCTTTTTTTTTTTTTTTTTTTTTTTGTGAGATGGAGTCTCGCTCTGTTGCCCAGGCTAGAGTGCGGTGGCGATCTCAACTCACTGCAACCTCTGCCTCCTGGGTTCAAGTGATTTTCCTGCCTTAGCCTCCTAAGTAGCTGGGACTATAGGTGCCTGCCACCACGCCCAGCTAATTTTTGTATTTTTAGTAGAGACAGGGTTTTTGCTGTGTTGGTCAGGCTGGTCCAACTCCTGACCTCAATTGATCTGCCCACTCTGCCTCCTACAGTGTTGGAATTACAGGCGTGAGCCACCATGCCTGGCCTACAGTTTGTTAATAGTAGCTCTGTTGGGGTTGTAAGGTTATGGGTGAGTTTTCTTTCTTTTTCTTTTCTATTTTCCACACCAAACAAAATAGTAATACTCAGCTGGGTGCCATGGTGTGGGCCTGTAGTCCCAGCTACTCGGGAAGCTGAGGTGGGAGGATCGCTTGAGCCCAGGAGTTCTGGGTTGTAGTGTGCTATGCCGATCGGGTGTCCACACTAAGTTCGGCATCAGTATGGTGACCTCCCGGGAGTGGGGGACCACCAGGTTGCCTAAGGAGGGGTGAACTGGCCCAGGTCAGAAATGGAGCGGGTCAAAACTCCCATACTGATCAGTAGTGGGATTGCGCCTATGAATAGCCACTGCACTCCAGCCTGGGCAACATAGTGCGACCCCGTCTCTTAAAAAAAATAAAATAAGACTGGACAGGGAAAATGTGGCACATACACACCATGGAATAATATGCAGCCATAAAAAACGATGAGTTCGTGTCCTTTGTAGGGACATGGATGAACCTGGAAACCATCATTCTCAGCAAACTGACACAAGAACAGAAAATCAAACGCTGCATGTTCTCACTCATAGGTGGGTGTTGAACAATGAGAACACATGGACACAGGGAGGGGAGCATCACACACTGGGGTCTGTGGGGGGGAAATAGGGGAGGGACAGAGGTGTGTGGGGAGTTGGGGAGAGATAGCATGGGGAGAAATGCCAGATATAGGTGATGGGGAGGAAGGCAGCAAATCACACTGCTATGTGTGCACCTATGCAACAATCTTGCATGTTCTTCACATGTACCCTAAAACCTAAAATGCAATTAAAAATAAAATAAAATAAATAGTAATAGACAAAATGAAGAAATCTTTTTCCTAAAATCTACAGGAGTAGAAACTATTAAGGGTGCAGGTTCGTAGAGGATGGGAAGGGGTTAGGCTTTATGCAAGTGAGGGGACTGCCTTAGTTAAGGGACCCATGTAGCCTAGGGGATGGGGAGGAAAGAATTCAGGGCCTTCCTGATGGAGGTCTTCTGTCTTCTCAGTGACCTTAGAGAGGGTGATGCTCGGAGGCTGGGGGCGTGAGGAAAATGGAAATAATCATTACCGATAATGTTTTTTTTTTTTTTTAGATGGAGTTTCGCTCTTGTTACCCAGGCTGGAGTGCAATGGCGCGATCTCGGCTCACCGCAACCTCCGCCTCCCGGATTCAGGCAATTCTCCTTCCTCAGCCTCCTGAGTAGCTGGGATTACAGGCACGTGCCACCATGCCCAGCTAATTTTTTTGTATTTTTAGTAGAGACGGGGTTTCACCATGTTGACCAGGATGGTCTCGATCTCTCGACCTCGTGATCCACCCGCCTCGGCCTCCCAGAGTGCTGGGATTACAGGCTTGAGTCACCGTGCCCAGCTTTTTTTTTTTTTTTTTTTTAATGCTCTGTTTTAAGTGCACATTGCTTAGTGGTTTATGAAACACTTTCAAGTCCATAGTCCTCTGTGCTCCTCCCAACAGTCCTGTGGGCTGGGCCAGGTCCAGTGATTACACTCATTTTGCAGATAAGGAAACAGGCTCTCTGAGTCCTGCTCAAGCATTCACTAAAGGCCACTGTATGCCAAGCTTTGTGCTAGTTCTGGACCCAGAGAGACAAATAGGGCTCAGTCCCTGACTGTCCTCAGGCAGCTTCCAGCCTGGGAAGGAAAAGCACAAAGTAAATGAATGATAAAACTCAAGTGTGTAAGTACAATGGATACAAGCAATTGGAGTACAGACGAGGAGCTCCTAACTGGCCTTGAGAGTTAGGAAAGATGTTTTAGAAGTGGTGTCACTGGGCCGGGCGCGGTGGCTCAAGCCTGTAATCCCAGCACTTCGGGAGGCCGAGGCGGGTGGATCACAAGGTCAAGAGATCGAGACCATCCTGGTCAACATGGTGAAACCACATCTCTACTAAAAATACAAAATATTAGCTGGGCATGGTGGTGCGTGCCTGTAATCCCAGCAACTCAGGAGGCTGAGGCAGGAGAATTGCCTGAACCCTGGAGGCGGAGGTTGCGGTAAGCCAAGATCGTGCCATTGCACTCCAGCCTGGGTAACAAGAGTGAAACTCTGTCTCAAAAAAAAGAAGTGGTGGCATCGAAATGAGTCTTTTTATTTATTATTATTATTATTATTATTATTATTATTATAGATGGAGTCTCACTCTTGTCGCCAAGGCTGAAGTGCAATGGTGTGATCTCAGCTCACTGCAATCTCTGCCCCCTGGATTCAAGCAATTCTCCTGCCTCAGCCTCCCGAGTAGCTGGGATTATAGGTGCCTGCCACCATGCCCGGCTAATTTTTGTATTTTTAGTAGAGACGGGATTTCACCATGTTGGCCAGACTGGTCTCTAACTCCGGACCGTGGGTGATCCACCTGCCTCTGCCTCCCGAAGTGCTGGGATTACAGGTGTGAGTGACTGCTCCAGGAAAAAGCCATATTGTAAGAGCATTCTATAATTTGCTTGTCTTCACTTAGATTTTTTTTCTTTTCTTTTCTGAGACAGGGTCTTACTCCCTTGCCCAGGCTGGAGTGCAGTGGTGCAATCAAGGCTCACTGTAGCCTCAACATCCCAGGCTCATGCAGCCCTCCCTAAGCTTCCAAGGTTCCTGGAAATACAGATGTGTACCACCGTGGGCATCTAATTTTTGTATTTTTTGTAGAGATCGAATTTCGCGATGTTGCCCAGGCAGGTCTTGAACTCCTGGACTCAAGCAGTCCTCTCCCTCTGACCTCCCAAAGTGCTAGAACTACAGGCATGAGCCACTGCATCTGGCCACTTAGTATATTTTCGCTCATCAAATACAAATCTACATAAATTTTTTTTTAAATTTAAATTTAAATTTTTTACTTTTATTTTTTAGAGATGGGGTTTCGCCGTGTTGGACAGGCTGGTTTCGAACTCCTGACCTCAAGTGATCCACCCGCAGTGGTCTCCCAAAGTGCTGGGATTACATAAAAATTTTAATGACTTTTTTGGTACTTTTTGACCTGTGAATATATCACAGTGTATCACAATGTATTCAATCTCCTAATATATTGTACATTTATTTCTAACATTTAGTGACTATAAACAATGTCGCAAAGAACTTTAAAGTTCATATGTGTGTACTTTTCTAATGTTTTTTCAGATGAAATCTCAGATAGACTTGATCAATATACTTTCTCATCTGTATCTATAAACCTGACCAATATTGGGCATTTTGATGCTTTTTATTTTTTTGAATGAAATAGGTGAAAAATGGCATTCTATGTTGTTTTGTTTGCATTCTGATGACTTTTAAAAATAATAATTGGCCATTTATAATTCTTCTTTAAAGTCACCTGTTCCTGTTTTTGTCTATTTTTTATTTTGGAGTCTTTGAGGTTTTTCTTATCAACTGAGAAGAGATCTTTATATATTGCTGATAGTAATTCTTTGTCACAGACTTGCAAAATCTTTTTCTTTCTCAGCTTTCTTTTGCCTTTAGAACATAGTTTTTTTGTTTTTTTTTTCCTTCTAAAGTTAATTTGGAAGAATGGTTTTGTCATGATAGCAAGAACATTCCAGTAAGAGAGTAATGATGAGAAATTTACTCTCATAGATATAAAATGTACTAGAAAGCTATCATCATTAAAGCATTGTGGGATGGGCACAGGTGCACACAGAAAGATCAATGTATCCAAGTCAGAAACAGCTTCAAGTATAAAATAGTTCAATAGGCAATGGAGGTGCCAACTAAAACCAGTGGAGAAAACAGTGTTTGGATAAGTGGCTATTACAAACATTAGGCTTCTTCCTCACTCCAAAAATAATTCCAAATGGATCAAAAGATTTTTCATTTAAAATGAAAACATCTGTCATCCCCTTGTAGTGGACAGTAACCCAAGCGCAATTTGTAACAGGAACCTGAGAGGATGTGTGCGAGTTAATGACATGGAGTGAAGAGAGGTTCCGAAGGGTATTATTCCGGGCAGAGAGAACGGCCAGAGCAAAGGTTTGGAGGCTGAAAGGCAGCAGCGTGCGGACTCCAAAGAGGCAGGGTCTGGAATCGAACTCAGGACGCCCACAAAGGAATCCAGGCCTGAGTCCATGCCCGCCCCCACAGGCATCATAATTATGTAAAATAGCACTTTTCCCATATATGGTGCTTAATATCTGTCCTTCTGGTGGGACGACACGAGTCTGAGAGCACAGCTCGCGGGGCGGGGTGTCAGAGTTCAGACCTTCCCAGTCGGCTCCCGCCGGGCCTCGCCCGGCCCAGGCCAGGCACCAAAACCCCGGTCCCGAGCCCTCCGCGCCCCGAGTCACCGCCTCCTCATTGGATTCCCCTTGTGTCAATCCTTGTCCTAGAACCTGGCTGTCCGTTGGACCCGCCCCAGGGGGCGGGGCTCCCGCCTAGGAAGCGCGGGGGAAGGTGGAGCAGGCGAAGGTGGGGGCGAAAGAGGAGGATGAATCTCCACCCCTCTGGACGCAGAGGCTCCGCCCGCCCCCCGTTCCCACAGGTCAACATGTCTGCCAATCAATGCCAGACGCGGTCTGCAGTGGATGAAGCAGGAAGGGGGCGGGATTGTTCCCCAGGCTCCGCCCCGGAGCCGGCTCCAGGCTGGGAATGGGCCCGCGGCTGCGAGGGCGGGGCGGGAAGGCGGCGAGGAGCCGAGCTGGGTGCGGTGAGGCGCGCAGATCACCGCGGTTCCTGGGCAGGGCACGGAAGTCTGAGCGAGGCTGACCTGCTGCAGCTCCCGCCTCGTGCACTTGCCCCACCCGGCCGCCGCCCGAGCGCTCGAGAAAGTCGTCTCAGGAGAAGCAGCGCCTGTTCCCCGGGCAGATCCAGGTTCAGGTGAGCGAGCCCCACCGCGGTCCCGCCCCGGGCAGGCGGGCGGGGGCGAGACGCGCGGCCGCCGGGTAGACTTGTGGTTCTTGGCCCCGGTGAGGCCCGCCACCCGTGTGGGCGGGCGCGAACGCCGGCTACCCCGCCCGGCACCGCATCCTGCCCAGGGGCACCGGGACCCCCGCGCGGGCGCTCGGGGAGAGCGCCGCCGGCTGCGAGGCCTCGGGGTGCAGGGGCGGCCCCGGGACCCGGCGCTCTCCGGCGTCCCCCCGTGCCCCCCGGCGCGTTCCCGGGACTGGGCACCGGAGCCGACCTCCCCTGCCGCTGGGGCACGCGCCCCGCCCTCGCCTCGCCTCGCCCAGGCCCGACTCGGGCAAACTTTTTAACCCTTCTGGAGCCGCGGCCCCCGGGACGCAGCCGCACGGGTTGGGAGCCCGGGGCAGCCGCTCCCGTGGAAGTTCCCGGCGTCGGAGGCACGGAGGTAACGGGCAGCGGGCACCGTTTGGCAGCTGTCAGGGCGTCCTCCTGAGTCAGAGTCGGCCCGTCCCGCCGCAGACCTTGCACCCGGCCCGGTTTCCGCGTCCGCGGCCGACTTCCTCATTCGCCCGCTGCGGTCGGGCCGGCCGGGGAGGGCCCGGGGGAAGGTGCGGGGGCTGCCCGGACAAGGGGGACCCGGCGGGGACCCGGGCGCGAGGCGGGAAGGGCCACCCCAGCCCCCGCTCCAGCCCTCGCCCTCCGACGTCTGTGCTCCCCCGGGAGGAAGGCCCGGAATGCAGCCGCCGTCGGGGCCGCCCAGGCGTGCACCTGATTCCACTGACCCGGGGGCCGTCCCGCCCGGGCGGGGCGCGGGGGCCGCTGGCTCTGCCGTCACCACCAGGCCTGGGCGATTGCTTCTTTCGTGTTGGAGCCAGATCGGAGTTTTCGATTCTCCACTCCCCGCACCCGCTTCCCCGTGCTGGGGTCCTCACCCCATCCTGTTCTGAGGCCACGCCCAGGAGACAGGACTTCGGCACCCCTATTCCTGCTGGGAAGCCCCGCTGTTTCAAACGGAGGTGGCGCACCCCCATCACTAGCTTGCCGGCTGTCCTGAGGTGGAGGGGTGGGCAGGGGGAGCGCGCGGCCCCACCCAGCCGGTGTGGGGAGAAGACTCCTTGGGAAGCCCCAGGTCTCGGAGACTGGCGGCTCTCTCCACCGGGCAGCCGAGAGGCCCAGCCACTTCTCGGTTCACTGCGCCCTTTTCTGGGTTTAACAGGATTTCAAAGTAACTGTTGAGTAACTGTGGAAAGGGAAGAGAGCCTTAGCTCCTTCTCCACGCAGGGCAGCACTGCGGCCATTCTAACTCCACTGTCTGGGCCAGGGCTGATCACCTCACCTGATGGCTTAGGAGCCCTTTTTGGGTAAGGAGGGAGGCCTGTTGAGACAATCACTCAATTAATAATAGTCAGTTAATATACAAGGCTGCTATGTGGGGGGAAGGGGACACAGATGTGTAATTGAGCAAATATTTAACTGTCCTTTCTGTGCCAGGGACTCTGCCAGGTGGTGGGGGGTGGGAGGTTGAGTAAGACCTGGCCCGTGCCCATGGGCAGTTAGGGGAGAGCTGAGACAAATCTGTAGATGAGTCTAACGTGAGGTGGAGATGACAGGGACCCCGGAAAGGTACCGTGAGTCATGGGGATTGGGAGAAGGGAGCCGGACTGCCCTGTGAAATCCCAGGGCCCTGCCTCTGCCCTTGGGGAGTTTACGGTCCTCAAGGGGAAAGTGGCAGAACGAGTGAAATACAAAGGCAGCCTGTGATGTGTTTCCCAGGCATGCCATAGACAAAGGACTCGAGGAATTTCAAGGCTGAGAGGGGCCACTTCTCTGGGACAAGGAGGAAGTTGCTATGAGGGAGAAGCACTTTGCAGGTTTAGCAAACTGAGGCAAGCACGCGGTGTTAGAAAGTAAGGAGCCTCGTAGTGGGTAATTGGGGGGTAATTACAAACATGGAGAGATTGCTCAGTGTCATGTAAGAGCCACTGTGCCCTCCATGACTGTGGGGTGACACCAAAGGGCTTCAGTCTTCACACTCAGCAAGCCCTGGCAGCACAGGTGGGCAGATCCAGGTGTCTGAGAGCCGGGCGTTGGCAGACTGTTTGGGGAGTTCTCCAGCCCTGGAGAGAAGAGCAGCATTCTGTGGGGCTGCTCATCTGAAAGGTCCAGGAGGGTAGAGGAGAGGGAGGATCAGGGCCCTGGCTTTCTTGCTTTTATTTTTAAACTTTTTAACCTAAGGGGTTGGAGATGGGACAACTTCTGTCTTGTAGGATGAAGGACGCATGTTAATCACAGCCTGTCTTTTGCCCGCTCTTGCTCCAGAAAAAACAAAACAAGGATGTGTTAGCTCTCTAAAAGAAGAAAAACACTCAAAAAATGCAGCATTGTTGTGTAGCCTGCTAGGGTATTGCTAGAAACCAGGCTGGCTGTGCTTCCTCGACTTCCTCTTCTAGCTAATCCTGCAGTAAAGTGCTTAAGACACCCCTCACCAGCTTGACATCTTTATTTCAAAAGGAGCTGAGGGGCTGGCTGTTGTTTTCCTCCGAGCCTGGCCCTACCCTTCTCTTGGAGGGGGAGAAAGAGAAACCCAAAGCAAAGGAAAAAAAAAAAATCTATGTCTTGACAGCTTCCTCCTAAGCATCATGTTCCAAAAATATTTAGAATAACAAAATCTGTGTGTCGTCTTAATTAAACAAACGACCTAATTTACTGAGCATAAAACAGCATCTCTGCCTGCTGGGGCAGGAAGTGCATTTCCCTTTGTGCAGCCCTAGAGAGTCACTGCCTCTCAGCCTTAACCCTTGATGTGCTGAGACCCTGGGCTGGAGTCCTCTGCTGACAAAAGAATGCAGCCCTGGTAGTGCTGCTCCTGTGGCTTACTGAATCCCATTGTTAGAGCTGGGAAGAGTGGGGTAGTGGAGAGAACATGAGCTTTGGAAACAGGCAGAGTTCAAATCCTGACCCTGCCACTTACTAGCTTTGTGACCTTAGGCAAGTCATATAGCCTCATTGCCTTGATGTGCTCACGTGTAATATGAGAATCAAGATACTACTCTGTGGGGTTAGATGTGTTAACTGAAAGAAATAAGGTATGTACACGGCCCAAGATGTACTGGCTCTATGTATAATATGTATGTAATATGCATGTAACATATATAACATGTAATATCCAATATATGTGTGTATGTATAATATATATGTCTCTAACATGTATATGTATATAGTAATATATGCATATATTATATATTAATGTAATATATAATAAATGTGTGTGTGTGTGTATATATATATATATATATATATTTTTTTTTTAAAACAGTCTTGCTCTGTTGCCCAGGCTGGAGTGCAATGGTGGGACCTCAGCTCACTGCAACCTCCTCCTCCCAGGTTTAAGCAATTTTCCTGCCTCAGCCGTCTGAGTAGCTGGAATTATAGGTGCCCACCATCACACCCCGCTAATTTTTCGTTTTTAGTAGAGACGAGGTTTCACCATGTTGGCCAGGCTGGTCTTGATCTCCTGACCTCAGGTGATCCACCTACCTCCGCCTCCCACAGTGCTGGAATAACAGGCCTGAGCCACCATGCCTGGCTTGTATATGTTTTGTTTTGTTTTGTTTTTGAGATGGAGTCTCTGTTGCCTAGGCTAGAGTGCAGTGGCACAATCTCAGTTCACTGCAACCTCTGACCCCCAGGTTCAAGCGATTCTTCTGCCTCAGCCTCCTGAGTACTCAAGTAGCTGGGATTACAGGTGCCTGCCACCACTCCCAGCTAATTTTTTGTATTTTTAATAGAGATAGTGTTTTGTCATGTTGGCCAGGTTGGTCTTGAACTTCTGACATCAAATGATCCACCCACTTCGGTCTCCCAAAGTGCTAGGATTACAGGCGTGAGCCACCATGCCTGGTCCCCTACCCTTTCTGTTTTTTTGAGACAGGGTCTTACTCTGTCAACCAGGCTGGAGTGCGTGGCACCATCTCAGCTCACTGCAACCTGTGCCTCCTGGGTTTAAGCAATTCTTGTGCCTCAGCCTCCTGAATAGCTGGGACTACAGGCACTCACCACCACGCCTGGCTAATTTTTTTGTATTTTTATTAGAGACGGTGTTTTACCATGTTGGCCAGGCTTGTCTCAAACTCCTGACCTCAGGTGATCCACCCATCTGGGCTCCCAAACTGTTGGGATTATGGGTGTGAGCAACAGCACCTGGCCCCCCAACCCCACCTTTTTTTTTTTTTTTTTCTTTAAATATAATTGATCAGTCTTAACTCCCTGGGTTATCAGGTTGAAGGGGTAGGGGTGAGGGTGGGGGTAGATTGTTTTCCTGGCTTCTAGCTTGGTGTTCTTTCTATCCCTATGCAGTACGAGGCATGCGTGTATTACGCTTGTGGACTGTGACACCCAAGTGGTGAATACGCAAGTGGCTATGAGGTCCATCTGCTGATACTTTTGGATGTGCTGAGTAACCTCTTCACATGGCCCTGGCTGGGCCAGAAGGTGTGCAGACTGTGGTTTTAGTTCAAACAGATGGTTTCCCGTGGTCTAGGAGATAGCCAAAGGGTGATACAGGAAGAGGGCTGCACTTGGGTGACTGGAGACCTTGCTTCCAACTCTGGCTCTGGGCAAGGGAAGGTTTGATTTCCTTTTCGTTTTTGATTTTGTTTTTATTTTTATTTTTTTTTTTGAGACAGAGTTTCGTTCTTGTTACCCAGGCTGGAGTGCAATGGCGAGATCTCGGCTCACCGCAACCTCCGCCTCCTGGGTTCAAGCAATTCTCCTGCCTCAGCCTCCTGAGTAGCTGGGATTACAGGCACGTGCCACCATGCCCAGCTAATTTTTTGTATTTTTAGTAGAGACGGGGTTTCACCATGTTCACCAGGATGGTCTCGATCTCTCGACCTTGTGATCCACCCGCCTCGGCCTCCCAAAGTGCTGGGATTACAGGCTTGAGCCACCGCGCCTGGCCTTTGATTTTGTTTTGAAGCAGGTCTTGCTCTGTTGCCCAGGCTATAATGCAGTAGCATGATCATAGCTCACTGCAGCCTTAAATTCCAGGGCTCAAGCAGTTCACCTGCCTCAGCCTCCTAAGTAGGCAGGACTACAAGTGCAAACCACTACACCTGGCTACTTTCAGTGTTTTTTGTAGGGATGGGATCTTGCTGTGTTGCCCAGGCTAGTCTCAAACTCCTGGGCTCAATTGACTTTTCTGCCTCAGCCTCCCAGAGTGCTGGGATTACAGGTGTGTGGAATGTTGCACCTGACCAGAAGGTTTGATTTCCTAGGAGGTACTGTATCTCCCTAAAAAGACATCATACCAGTTTATGTGCCCACAAGTTATGCATGGGAGTACCTGAGAAACTGAAAAATTAAGAAGTAAATTTATGTATTTATTTATTTGAGATGGGGTCTCACTCTGTTTCCCAGGCTAGAATGCCCCGTGAGATCTCGGCTCACTGCAGCCTCCGCCTCCTAGGTTCAAGCAATTTTCCCACTTCAGCCTCCTGAGTAGCTGGGATTACAGGGGTATACCATCATACCCAGCTAATTTTTCTATTTTTTTTTTTTCTTTATCTCTTCAGTATTCTGAAAATTTTTGTATTTTTAGTAGAGATGGGGTTTCACCATGTTGGCCAGGCTGGTCTCCTGACCTCAGGTGATCCACCCACCTTGACCTCCCAAAGTGCTGGGATTGCAGGCATGAACCACCGCGTCCAGCAAAATTAAGTAATTTTAATTTCCTATGCACTCTTTTTTTTTTTTTTTTGAGATGGAGTCTTGCTCTGTTGCCCAGGCTGGAGTGCAGTGGTACTATCTCAGCTCACTGCAGCCTCCACCTCCCGAGTTCAAGCCATTCTCCTGCCTCAACCTCCCAAATAGCTGAGATTACGGGCTTCCGTCACCACACCTGGCTAATTTTTGCATTTTTAATAGAGACTGGATTTCACCATATTGGCCAGGCTGGTCTCGAACTGCTGACCTTAGGTGATCTGTCCACCTCGGCCTACCAGAGTGCTGGGATTACAGGTGTGAGCCACCGTGCCTGGCCAGCACTCTTGTACCTTATTGATGGGAGTGTATATTGTATAGCCCTGTTTTTAGATGGTCATTTGGGCCTGGGCTTGGTGGCTCACACCAGTAATCCCAGCACTTTGGGAGTCCGAGGGGGGAGGAGTACTTGAGCCCAGGAGTTTGAGATCAACCTGGGCAACATAGGGAGATTCTATTACATTAAACAACAACAAAAAGAAGGTTATTTGGCAATATCTGTCAAAGCATAGTCCTTCTGCCTGCATTCTAGGAATTTATCTCACAGATAAACTCAAATGTGCTAAAGGAAATGTCTGAGAATGTTCATTGCAGCACTGACATAGAAAATGACAGGAAACCGATTGTTTATTAAAAAGACCAACTAAATAATGGCATAGCTATACAGTAGAAATCCTTGCAGCCCTTTGAAAAATGAGGCCAATCCATATGTACCGGCCCAAGCTAAGTTGTCAGTGAAAGGAAACGAGAGGCAAAGTAGTGTAAATGGTGTTTCATTTTGTGTAAAACATGGTATGTAAACTCCGCCCTGTGCATGCAGTATTGCTGGAAAGATACTGAGACCCTGGTGATGGTGGTTGCCTGGGGCCTAGGGAACAGGAGCAGGGAGTAAGCAGTACATTTCACTGAATACTGTCTTTTTTTTTTTTGAGACAAAGTCTCATTCTATTGCCCAGGCTGGAGTGGCATGATCGATCTTGGCTCAGTGCAACCTCTGCCTCCCGGGTGCAAACGATTCTCCTGCCTCAGCCTCCTGAGTAGCTGGGATTACAGGTGTGCGCCACTACGTCCAGCTAAATTTTTAAATATTTTCAGTAGAGGCGGGGGTTTCACCATGTTGTCCAGGCTGGTCCTGAACCCCTGACCTCAGATAGTCTACCCACTTCCTCTTCCCAGGTGCCGAGATTACAGGCATGAGCAACTGCGCCTGGCCATAATGTCCTTAAAGAATAGAAAACTCAGCCAGTTCTTAATTTTCTTAACTCTAAAAATAAGGAGGTCCAGCTGGCCAGTCTGGAGTTCTCAACTTTCAAGTGCATTGCTTTAGGTTCCGTGTTACCTATTGAATGCCTGCCTTGTACGAGGAAGGAGGGAAGGGTCTTCGTGCTTGAAACCTTTAGGTCCTGCTTGCTTCCCATGATGTCACATCACTAGAGTAACCCCTTAAATTGAAGCCTCTTCTGATCCACTTCCTCATATTCTGGAAAATGGTAGATAATTTTGCTTTTTCTTTGCTTTATGAGAAGAGAAAGCCTGCATGTATGTCTGGA
Source organism: Saimiri boliviensis (assembly GCF_048565385.1). Lineage (NCBI taxonomy): Eukaryota > Metazoa > Chordata > Mammalia > Primates > Cebidae > Saimiri > Saimiri boliviensis. The sequence continues at coordinate 14,760,988 of NC_133469.1, forward strand.
AAGCATTTTGGGATACCCTCTTGCAAGGTTTCCATAATTTGCTAGGCTCCAAATCATAAGCTATCCTGTCCTGGGGAGCTTACCCCAGCCTGAAGCCCAACCCAGGTCCTTACCTACCTGGTCTTTTTTTTTTTTTGAGACAGTCTCACTCTGTTGCCCAGGCTGGAGTGCAGTGGTGTGATCTCTGCTCACTGCAACCTCTGCCTCTCAGGGTCCAGTGATTCTCCTCCCTCTGTCTCCTGAATAGCTGGAATTACAGGGACCTGTTAACACACCCAGCTAATTTTTGTATCTTTAGTAGAGGCAGGGTTTCTCCATGTTGGCCAGGCTGGTCTCAAACTCCTGACCTCAGGTGATCCAGCCTTCCAAAGTGCTGGGATTACAGGCGTGAGCCACTTCGCCTGGCCGCCTGGCCTTCCTTTTTTAACTTGGAGTCATTGTATCCACTAGTATGCCCCTTCCCACTTTGTCCCTCATTTCTCCTGAGACATCTGGCCTGTGGTTTTTATGTATAAAAACACTGGAAAAGCTCAAATTCTTGAGAAAATATGATCAGGGGGTGTTTTGAATTGGAGGGCCCTGACCCCCTCTCAAGGACGTCTGTCTTTCGCCTTGGATGGTGTGGGCCCTGGAGGAGCTGCCGGCGCTGCTGTGCTTGGTTGACTCCTTTCCTGAGTGAGGTCTGGAAGACCCCATCAGGGTCCTGAGGTCCTGCAAGGCAGCCTCTGGCCTCCTGGGGGAATGTCATGAATCACACATGAGTACACACTGTGAGCCTGGCTCTAAAATGGGTCCGCCACTGCACGGGCAGGCGGCCTGTATCTGTACCCAGCCCCCTGTCCCTTGTGCTTAGACGGCACAAATATTTGGGGGGCAGGAGGAGAGCTGCCCACGGAGTCTGATGCATGTCTTTTTAAAAAGTAGCCTAGGCAGGCTTCTGTTGGAATTACTCAGGTTCCCATTCCCACGACTAGCTTCTCAAGCCTGAGATGATTCAGCACCCGGGCAGGTGTCCCCAGTGAAGGCCCTTGGCTGGCCTTCTGCCAAGGGCCCCGCCAGCTGGGAGTCCCTCAGTGGCTGTCTGCATCTCTAAGCCGGGACCCTCCTGCTGTGGCTGGAGGGAGCCTTGTGGGGCTTTCTGGAAGGGTGGGGCTTCCTGCCACGCAGGTTGGGCTGAGGCCTATAGTGCGGTTACAGGTAGCTGATCTCCACGCTGGTATCACTTCCTTGGTACCTCTCAGAGGCCCTTATTGTCCTTATGGTGTGTCCCAGAGGAGAAAGGGGGCTTCTCAGGGAGGTCCCTCTCTCACCTTCTTGGGCCAGCATGATGTGTCTCCGTACAGTTTTTTTTTTTTTTTTTTTTTTTTTTGAGATGGAGTCTCACTCTTGTTGCCCAGGCTGGAGTGCCATGGCTCTGTCTTGGCTCACCTCAACCTCCACCTCCGGGAGTCAAGCATGCTCCTGCCTCAGCCTCCCGAGTAGCTGGGATTACAGGCATGCGCCACCATGCCTGGCTAATATTTTTTTTTTTTTTTTTTTTTTGTATTTTTAATAGAGATGGGGTCTCTCCATGTTGGTCAGGCTGTTCTCAAACTCCTGACCTCAGGCAATCTGCCTATCTTGGCCTCCCGAAGTGCTGGGATTATAAGCATGAGCCACCGTGCCCGGCCTCTCTGTACAATTTTTAATGTGTTAGGGGAGCTCAAAGCTAATCTCTTTTAGTAGGTTGCCACTCACCAAAAGGACGTTTACGTTTTGGGAACGTGGGCCTTAGAAAGAGGAGTCTTTCTTCTAATTTGAAATGATCCCTTGCTTAAAAGAAAAATCAGCAACAATAATGAAATGAAAACCCTCCTGACTGAATTTAGAATTATAGAATGCCTGGCTGGAAGAGATCTTGGGAATATTTAAAAGAATACATATAATATATATTTTTCTAATTAGAGAAAGAGGGATTTGCCCAGGCTCATTCGGTGAATCAGGAGAAAACCTTGGCCCCTGGTTTCACTCATCCCCGGTGCCTTCCAAATCAGGAGGCTTCATTTAAACATGTTTTCTAAATGGCGAGTCTCCCTTTTTTTGATGTTTCTGCCCTGTTTAGCCAAGCAATACATACTTAGCTCCTTTAATCTCTCCTTAAGAGTCTATTCAACTTTCTTCGTCTTTTTTTGTTGTTTGTTTTTTGGCGAGGGGGCACTAGGGTTAAGGAATAGGGTGGGAAGTGTTTTGGGTTTCTCTGAACTTCTTCCAGCTGGACGTCACCACTTGGGCCGAAAGTTCCCACAGCTCGAAAAATCAATATTTCACATGGGGTGGTGCCAGGTAGCAGGGTGGGCCACTCAGAAAGCCACACTGCTGCCCACTGCCCTCAGTCAGCCCTGATTTCTAGTAACTTTGGGTCACTTAATGTCTTGGGCGATAATTTGTTGTCTTTTCAACACAAAATGCATGGGAGAAGGGACAAAGCAAGGGTTTGGGATCAGGCAGAGCTGGGACCAGACACCCCTCCTACCTCCCACCCCCCCCACACCCACCTCCCCTCCTTTTCTCCTGCTGCTCACCTTAGTTTTCCCATCTGCATCATGGAGAAACCTCTTTCTTAGCATTATAAATGGATGTGAAGTGGTCTGTACCTCCTCTTCTACCCCTCCCCTCCGCCTCCTCTTTTTTTTTTTTTTTTTTTTGAGACGGAGCTTTGCTCTTGTTGACCAGGCTGGAGTGCAGTGGCGTGATCTCGGCTCACCACAACCTCCGCCTCCCGGGTTCAAGCAGTTCTGTGCCTCAGCCTCCGGAGTAGCTGAGATGACAGGTGCCTGGCACCACACCTGGCTAATTTTTTTGAAATTTTGAAATTTTTTTAATTTTTAATTTTTTAATTTTTAATTTTTTTTTTAAAGACGGGGTTTCACCATGTTGGTCAGGCTGGTCTTGACCTCAGGTGATCCACCCGCCTTGGCCTCCAAAGTGCTTGGATTACAGGCATGAGCCACCACGCCCAGCCTTTTTTGTATTTTTTTAGTAGCGACAGGGTTTCACCATCTTGGGCAAGTTGGTCTTAAACTCCTAACCTCATGATCTACCCACTTTGGCCTCCCAAAGTGCTGGATTACAGGCGTGAGCCACTGCACCCAGCCTCTTCTTTTTTTTAGAGACAGTGTCTTGCTTTGTTGCCCAGGCTGGAATGTGGTAGTGTGGTAACAATTCACTACAGCCTTGGCCTCCGTCTCAAGTGTTCCTCCCACCTCAGCCACCTGAGTAGCTGGGACCACAGGCATGCGCCAACACACCTGGCTAATTTTCTTCTTTTTTTTTTTTTTTTCTTAGAGACTGAATTTTGCCATGTTACCCAGGCTTGTCTCAAACTCTTGAGCTCAAGCAATCCACCTGCCTTGAAGCACCCAGCTTCTCCTTTTCTTCATACTAACATCAACATCATCTCTCCTTGGGTAGTAGGAAATACATTTTCAAGTTTTAAAGATTTCATATTTATCCAGCAAGCCTGTCCCTTGCTAACAAGGTGTGGTGATTAAGATGACTGAGGAACCTGCTGGAACTCGCCCCCAGCATTGATGCTGGGGTTTCTGATGCCTGCACCTTTTGCATCCTTTTCCCACACAGTACAGTTCATCTTGTCATACTGATCCAAGCTGGTTTAAGTGTTTTTTCTTTTTTCTTTTTTTTTTTTTTTTTGAGACAGAGTTTCGCTCTTGTTACCCAGGCTGGAGTGCAATGGCGCAATCTCGGCTCACCACAACCTCCGCCTCCTGGGTTCAGGCAATTCTCCTGCCTCAGCCTCCTGAGTAGCTGGGATTACAGGCACGCGCCACCATGCCCAGCTAATTTTTTTGCAGTTTTAGTAGAGACGGGGTTTCACCATGTTGACCAGGATGGTCTTGATCTCTTGACCTCGTGATCCACCTGCCTCGGCCTCCCAAAGTGCTGGGATTACAGGTGTGCGCCACCAAGCCCCACCTGTGTTTTTTCTTTTTAGAAAGACTGTTACAAAGCAATAGAGGCAGCTTTATTTAGAGTTGTCTATGTTCAAAAGCCACTGCGTTTCCTGTGTTTTACATTAAGTCACTGAGCTAGAGAAGGCAGCTTCCTGTCTGATAAACATAAAGAACGAGGCATTTGGGACCGTTTGGGTGACTTAATCTAACTGGGCTAGAATGGCAGAGAAGATTTCAGAACTCGCTGGCCTGTGTGTCAAAGGCAGGGTCTTCTTTCATTTCTGTCCCCAGGCTGAAACCCCATGTCTGGAATAGTTAGAGTCAGCTCCTAGTCCTTGTTGCACAAATGAGGTTCAAGTCTCACTGGTGTCTTCACTTCTTTTTTTTTTTGAGGTGGAGTCTCGCTCTTGACCGGACTGGAATGCAGTGGCATGATCTCAGGTCACTGCAGACTCTGCCTCCCAGGTATAAACGATTCTCCTGCCTCAGCCTCCCAAGTAGCTGGGATTATAGGCATGCACAACCACGCCTGGCTAATTTTTGTGTTTTTAGTAGAGATAGGGTTTCACCATGTTGGCCAGGCTGGTCTCAAACTCCTGACCTCAGGTGATCGATCCACCTCAGCCTCCCAAAGTGTTGGGATTGATTACATGTGTGAGCCACCGCGCCCAGCCGGTATCTTCACTTCTAAGCCTGTGATGGGGAGGCCTCGGCAGCCAAAGGCTTTTGAATGCCAGTTAGTGACCTCTTTGTTTTTTGGAACAATGAAGGGGGAGTCCCTGGGAGGAGAAAGGTTGTGGTAGGGAGGCATTTTAAAGCTCTTATTTTATTTTATTTTATTTTATTTTATTTTATTTTATTTTTTGAGACAGAGTATCGCTCTTGTTACCCAGGCTGGAGTGCAATGGCGCGATCTCGGCTCACCGCAACCTCCGCCTCCTGGGTTCAGGCAATTCTCCTGCCTCAGCCTCCTGAGTAGCTGGGATTATAGGCACGTGCCACCATGCCCAGCTAATTTTTTGTGTTTTTAGTAGAGACGGGGTTTCACCATGTTGACCAGGATGGTCTCGATCTCCTAACCTCGTGATCCACCCGCCTCGGCCTCCCAAAGTGCTGGGATTACAGGCTTGAGCCACCGCGCCCGGCCAAGCTTTTATTTTTTATATTTAAGAGCCAGGTATTGGGTGTCAGGGAGTTGCCCTTTGCCCAGTCAGTCCGCAGAGACTCCCTAAGCTCCAGCTATGTGGTCTGCACTGTGCTGGCTTGGTGGGGCTCAGCAGGGATGGAGGCCTAACAGCCCATCCCTGCCACAAAGCAGCGTTATCCTCCAAGGATAAGGAGTTGGGATACTGAGGCAAGCCCATGCTGCCCTGAGTCACTGGAGACATCTGAGCGTCTTGAGCCAGGTTTCTGGAGGCTAGGATTGCCTGTGAGGAGGAGGGAAGATGGGAAGGTGGACATGGAAGGGAGGAAGTGCTGCAGCCTAGAAATCAGGATGTCTGGGTCTACATCCCAGCCTTGCTATTCATTATATAATTATTAAAATTTAGTGGCCCGTCACGGTGGCTCATGCCTGTAATCCCAGTACTTTGGGAGGCCGAGGTGGGTAGATCACCTGAGGTGAGGAGTTCGAGACCTACCCAACATGGTGAAAAACTCTGTCTCTACTAAAAATGCACAATTAGCCGGGTGTGGTGGTGCACACCTGTATTCCCAGCTACTCGAGAGGCTGAGGCAGGAGAATTGCTTGAACCTGGGAGGCGGAGGTTGCAGTGAGCTGAGATTGTGCTATTGCACTGCAGCCTGGGCAACAAGAGCGAAACTCCATCTCAAAAAAAAAAAAGGAAAAAATTATAGAGGGCTTGTTTGTACTAGGTACCATGCTGATGCTTTTTAAAAATTACTACTTTATTTAAAATTGTTTCATTAAAAAAATTATAACTTACATTTTAAAAAATGGGCTGGGCGTGGTGACTTATGCCTGTAATCCTAGCACTTTGGGAGACTGAGGTGGGTGGATCACCTGAGGTCAGGAGTTTGAGATCAGCCTAGCTGGCCAACATGGTGAAAACCTGTCTCTACTAAAAATACAAAAATTAGCCACGAGTGGTGGTGCGGGTGTGTAATCCCAGCAACTCGGGAGGCCGAGGCAGGGGAATTGCTTGAATCTGGGAGGTGGAGGTTGCAGTGAGCCAAGATCGTGCCACTGCACTCCGTCCTGGGCAACAGAGTGAGACCCTGTCTTTAAAAAAAAAAAAAAAAAGGAGATGGGTGTCTCACCAGGTTGGTCTAAAACTTCTGCTGGCCTCAAGCAATCCTCCTGCCTTGGCCTATCAGTGTGCTTGGGATTATAGGCATGAGCCATCACCGTACCCACACCTGGCCATGCTAGGGCTTTTACATGGATTATCATTTAATTCTTCCCTTATTTCCATGAGATAGGAACTTATCCTCAGTTTTGCAGATGGGGATACTGTGCAGGGATTGAAACTCGGGTGTGTCAGCTCCTGACTCTCTGTGGCCTTGGAGACGCCCTGCACTCCCGGACTTTGTGTTTCCTCACTTGGTGGTGAGTGGTTGGGCTGGTGCTTGAAGCCACCACCCTTGCCAGTGGCTGAGTATTCATTCAATGGGCAGAGAGAATGTTGGGCTGCAGCAGAATGGGACCTCCCGTACTGCAGTTGGCAACCCACAGCGGGGTTTCCAGGTCAGCAGTGTTGCTGTGGCTACTAGCTTCACCTTTAACCCCACTGGCCATTTTTCAAATGAATGTGGTTGGGCCTAAGGGAGAGCAGGTGGAAAGACCCTGCCCCCAGTGTGAATCCAGGCACTGCTGTTCCTGCCTGAATCGTGCCTTGTGGGGAAGCAGGTAGCTAGACGACCGGCCGTCATCTTGCCCAGTGGACTCCTGACATCAGCCCACTTGAAACTGTCGGGTTCCTTTCTTCCTTCGTATGTCCACCTATCAGATCCATAGTCATTCAGTGGTGACTCCTTAGAACTTGTTCTAGGTACAAGGCATGGGCTGGGTGCTGGGAATATAGAGGTAAAGGAAACATGGGCCCTGTTTCCTTTATAGCTGATGGTCTCCCTCTAGAAAGATGTTGGGAACCCAGGGGGAAGGGTTGGGGGAGTCTGAGAAGGCTTCCTGGAGGAGGCAGCCTTTGAAACTGTGAAGTAGAGACATGGTGTGGCAAGTCCAGAGAGCAAGTCTGGGACCTTGTTCAGTTGCCCAGACTCAGGCAGAGCTTTGTTCAGGTGTGATTCAGGATGGCGAAGTCCCTGTGAGTCACCTGGGGCTGGCGAAACATTTCCTCTCCTTCTTAGGCCAAGACCCAGCCCCTTCATAGGCCAAGACAGCCCACGAAGGCTTGCTTCCTTGTCCCATTTCCCAGGAAATGTGGGAGTGCAGGATTCCATTCCCAGGTCGCTCACCTCGGGATGGATGCTGGGAATGCTGCCTGCGCCGTCTGGTTGTGTGGTCAGCACATTTTTCCAGCCAAAGGACTTGGGATGAGATGTTTCATGGAATATTGATAGAGACATAATTGTAATTAGAATCCGTTCTTCTCTTGTTATTTATTTATTTATTATTATTATTGTTTTTCGAAACAGTCTCACTCTGTTACCCAGGCTGGAGTTTACTGGAGCAATCTCAGCTCACTGCAACTTCTACCTCCTGGGTTCAAGCAGTTATTCTTCCTCAGCCTCCCAGGTAGCTGGGATTAAAGGCAGCAGCCACCACACCTGGCTGGTTTTTGTATTTTTAGTTGAGATGGGGTTTCGTCATGTTGGCCAGGCCACAATTCAGATTTTGATGACCCTCTTATGTCCACTGAGGGGAGGGACCATTTTTCATGTTGCCAGAAAGTTCCATGGGTTTTACTGACTCTTTTGGAAATTCATTCAGCAGATGTATCCAGTACCTCTGTTCTAGATCTAGGCCAGAAATGGCCCGCTGGTCAGGATGCAGATGAGCGAGAGGTCCCAGGCCCTGTCCTGGAGGGGCTCGAAGTGAAGACTAGAAACATGCCACTTCACTCCGATCTTGTGGTTATGTTTGAGGGGGCTGAGGAGGTGGTGGCTGCTTGGATGCCCAATACCAGTTGACTCCAGTCGATGGAAAACAGGTAAAACCACTTTGTCACTAGTGGTGAGAAAGCTTAGGGACAGGAAGCTGGCAGATCTTTCTGGACTTTTGGAGGAAGCTCTTCAACCTGTTCACCCCTCCTCTGCTCTGTGTGTCACTTCCAAGGCCCTGGCCACAAAACCCATCGGGAGGAAGTAAGGGAGCGAAAAAGTCTCCAAGGGACCAATGGGGAGGCTAGGGAAATAGCCCTGGCCCTACTGAGAGAGACCTTATAGAGGGTGGCAGAGGCAGGGGCAACTGGGGTCAGGGGCAGGGGGAGGATAGTGGGATGGAATGGTCTTGGAAAGTTGAAAGGTCACTGGCAGAGGACTCGGGCTCTGCTGAGGCCAGTGTCTTTCCTTGGCTGGTGTGAGAACGGTAGCAACAGGTTGCAACAGTTTAGTTTTGTCGTAAAGAGGAAGTTTCAGAATCCTAGTGGCTGCTTTTGAGCAGACAGATGTTTGTAGAAAGAGTATTTTGGCTGGGTGCGGTGGCTCAGGCCTGTAATCCCAGCACTTTGGGAGGCTGAGGCGGGCAGATCACGAGGTCAGAAGTTCGAGAGCAGCCTGGCCAACATGGTGAAACCCCGTCTCTACTAAAAATACAAAAAATTAGCTGGGCATGGTGGCACGTGCCTGTAATCCCAGCTACTCGGGAGGCTGAGGCAGGAGAATTGCTTGAACCCGGGGGGGGTGGAGGCTGCTGTGAGCAGAGATTGTGCTACTGCACTCCAGCCTGGGTGAGACAGTAAGACAACGTCTGGATGGGGAACGGGGAAATAATATTTAGGGGAGGGGCCAAGGGGAGAAGGCGGGTGTCAAGAAGCTAGAAGTTGGAATGCGAGAGTTGACTTTGCTCTGGTATTTCCTTTCATTCCAGAGAAAGGCTTCCGGGACCAGGTGTTGTGGCCTCCTCTTTTGGCCTCCAAGAGGCCCCGCCCCCTCACCCCTTCCGAAGTCCTGTTGCTCCCCACCCCGCCGAGGGTGCGAGCGGGCTGGGGGCCCCGGTGGTCGCCGCCGCCCTTGTGTGCTGCAGGGGCGCCAGGCCCCTTGCGTCCCCTCCGGCCTGCTCTTGGAACCTGGATCAGCACCAGGCCTCTTGGGTTTGAGGTTTCAAACTGAGCTCTGTCACAGTCCCCAGTACCCTCCCACAGTTAAATACGAACTCAACAAAAACACAACCTAAATCTTAACCTGGTTTTTTTTTTTTTTTTTTTTTTGAGACAGGGTCTCACTCTTTCTTTTGCCCAGGTTGGAGTGCAGTGGCATAGTCATAGCTTATTGCAGCCTCAACCTCTTGGACTCAAGTGATCCTCCCACCTCAGCCTCCCAACTAGCTGGGTCTACAGGTACATACCACCACGCCTGACTGATTTTAAAATTTTTGGTAGGAATGGGGTCTTGCTCTGTTACCCAGCCTGGTCTTTAACTCCTGGGTTCAGGTGATCCTCCTGTCTCAGCCTCCCAAAGTGCTGGGATTACAGATGTGAGCCACTGCACCCATCCTGAATTTATACGATTTAGACTTATTTAGTAGCTGTTATGTTGGAGGAAGGAGTGGTGAGTACAAGGAATAGAGAAAGCATGAGGAAGTGGGGTGTGGGGCAGGGAGTGGGTGACTTCAGAAGTGGCAGCTGGGTTTATATCCCATTTTTATTCAGTTTATTTGTTCATTAAATATGTGCTGGTCTCACTTCTCAGTTGCTAGAGACTGGGTTCTGGGGACACATCATTGAATAAGGCTAAGGCAACTGAAATCCCTGCAGTTTCCTCTCTAGTAGCAGAAACAGACAACAATCAAACACACTTACTAGGTAGGTCAAGACTCAGTAAGAGCTATAGAGAGCCCAAGTCAGGTGAGGGGATATGTTGAGAGATAATAAATTGCTCAGGCAGCCAGGCGCAAGGGCTCATGCCTGTAATCTGAGCATTTTGAGAGGCTGAGGCAGGCGGATCCCCTGAGATCAGGAGTTTGAGACCAGCCTGGCCAACACAGCAAAACCCTATCTCTATTAAAATTACAAAAATTAGCTGGGCATGGTGGTGTGTGCCTGTAACCACAACTACTCGGGAGGCTGAAGCAGGGAAATTGCTTGAACCCAGAAGGTGGAGTTTGTAGTAAGCCGAAATCGCACCACTGCACTGCAGCCTGGGAGACAGCGTTTCAATAAATAAATAAACAGAGCGTGACTTCGTTTCAATAAATAAATAAAATAAAATAAAACAAATTGCTCAGGCTGCCATGATGAAATGCCAGACTGTGCTGTTAAGCAGCAGACATTTAACCTCTCAGTTCTGGAGGCTGGACATTCAAGATCAAGGTGTGGGCAGGCTTGGTTTCCTTGGAGCCCTCTCTCCTTGGCTTGTAGGTGGCCGTCCTCCTACTGTGTCCTCACGTGGTCTTCCCTCTGTGCACGCATACGCCTGGTGTCTCTTCCTCGTCTCGTTTTATAAGGACACCAGCCATGGGATTAGGGCCTACCCGAAGGACCTTGTTTTAACTTAATTACCTCTTCGACAGCCCTGTCCTCAAATACCATAGTCACATTCTGCAGTCCTGGGAGTTAGGGCTTCCACATAATGCATATTTTTGGGAGGGACACAGTTTAATCCGTAACAGGGAAGAGGGGAGCAGGGGAGTGAGTCTGTGTCAGCAGAGGATTCTCTGATCCAGGGACGTTCCGTTGATGCCTTCAGGTCCGGGGGCCGAGCCCTCCAGGACGGTGCTCTACCAGTTGTTTATTTCATTGCTTTGAGCTCCAGTTTCTCCACCTGTAAACTCTGATTCATGAAACTGTCTCAGTGTTCTCTGGGTAGCTAAAGTATGGAATGCTGTCAGCACAGTGTCTAGTTTATGATGGACTCTCACGATAAGTATCAGTACCCCTCCTGCCCTGCTTCCTGTGCCACCCCCCGCCCCCGCCCCCGGTTCACCAGCACTTTCTCCTTTTGTCCCACTTTCTTGCTCCGGGGTTCTACTTGTGATGAAAACTCTTGAGTACCGGGGCTGCCCCAGCTGCTCCCAGCTCCCAGGCTGCCCTACCTTCTGCCCAGTTCCTGTGGGCCGAGTGTTCCTAGAGGTGGCTCCTCCCCTCTGTGAAGTCGTAAGCACTTTTGACACCGGTAAGGAGGAACTGCTGTAGAAAGCTGGTGCAGGACTATAACCTGGACTCCAGCTGCTCGCCTGAGTGCTGGATGGCTGCGGTTCGCTCGTGCCTTGCCGAATGCATCACTTACGCCACTTCCCAGCAGGGCGTCATGTCTTAGCACCTCTCTGCTGGCTTATGTGCTGATCTCGCTTCTCCTTTTTGAGGTCTTGCCGCCAGGACCCTTGCATGGTGCCTTGCCCATGGTAAGCGCTTGAAACATGCTTGAGAAACAGGTGAGGATATTCATCCTTGAATGGCAGACCCTGGTGTGCCCTGGGTAGACGGCTTTTCTTTGGCTTCTGAGCCTCGCCACCGTGATGGGTGTGTGTCTAGTGCTTAGGTAAACAGGCAGGTGCTCTGCAGTTGGACTGTCTGCCCTAATCCTGGTTCTCCCCTTGCAGGCTCTTTGACCTTGAGTGAGTCATATAATTTTTCTGTGTCTCAGTTTTCCTTATCTGTGGAATGAGGAAAATAAGAAATGCCACCGAGGGTTTTGATGCTCAATAAAGTTCAGCTTTACTTTTTATATGTTTTATCTGACACAGTTTGTCCTACACAGTGCCAGGTTATGTATTTTTATCCATTTACAGTTTTCAGCCTGTTTTTTTTTTTTTATCACTTGATAAAGGTTAAAGTCACTTTCAGGTATTGCAACAAAAATCTCAATCCTATGAGGGTTGGCAGTATTCGTGTTCCTATTTTATAACTGGGAATGTTGAGATTCCAAGAAAACGTACGTGACCAGCTCCAGGTACCAAGTGAGAGACGTGAGGTCCTCATTCCCAGCTCATTTTCAGGCCAGTTATTTTCCATATCTGCTTCCATCGCCTCTCCTGCCTTCTCATCCCACTTGAACCATTATGCGGATGGTATTTGTGAAACTGGCTTTTTGTAGACTTCCATGCACAGCCACACAGCAGTGGCTGCTGGGTCGCATTAACTAGTTGCCTTTATGGTGCCAGGTGTAAATTACAGTCCTCCCTGTCCCTGTTTCATCCTAAGAGACCTGTCAGGTAGATAGCAGGTGAGGGCTGGCAGGCTGGTGTGAGGTCTAGTCAGCCTGGTCCTTGTGGGGAGCTTGGGCGTTTGCTGTTCTCCCTCCGAAGAATGGATGCCGCCCCCTCGTACCTTCCTAGCCCACCAGCGTGCCGTTCTCAGCCTGCCTTCTGCCCAGAGCCGGCCTGCCACCCACCGTTTCCTGCCTTTGCCAGGGCGAGGGGGAGGTGGATATGTAATGCCAAGTGCTCATGAAAAATGCCTCATCATGAGATTAATTACTGCTGCCAAGCACTGTGGAATTCACAAGGCTCCATCAGCACCTTGACGTCTCCCCTGAACTCTACCTGGGATTAGCTTCATGGACTCTCTGGCTAGAACTTTAAACCTATGTTAGAAAGAATTAGATAATGGCCTCTGGTACCATGCTGAGGATCAGTCTGGCAGAGCCCCTCCTGCCTTTGACTAGCTGTGTGTCCTGGGGCCTTGATGCCCTCAAAGCGGGGACTCGGGGCTGAGGGTGCTTCTATGGGTTGTGAGGCCCAGGTGCACAGACCTGTGCAGTATCTTACACCTTGGAGGACCAGAATGATACAGCGGGGCTGCAGAGGGGGTATGTCTCTTCCCTTTTAATACAAGTCACAGGTTTTAATGACCCTTAGGTTGAAATTAGAGCCCCTCACCCCCACCCTCTCGTCTTACTTCTGGCTTTTACACAAGAATCTGAAGAATGTGATGCTCTGTTGCAGACGGGGCAGGCTCACAGGCTCTTCCGGGGCTTTGCAGGGCAGCTTTTTTTGTGTGCTGCAGGACCTGGGGCATTCCGAATTGGTTGTGGTTGGGAGTCAGAGACAACTCCAGGCTCATTAAATTCCTGGCTGTTTAGGGCCATCTAGACAGCTGGGAGGGGTAAGGGTGGGAAGGCAACACTCCTCCACCTCCCGTACTCTTACCTTAGAGAAATTGGGTTAAAAGTGGGTCTGTGGGGAGGGGGTTGGTAGCAGCCAGGAGGGCAGATACTGCTGCTTTGGCTCGGGCGACTGGGAAGCTTGTGAGATGCTTGGAGCCTTGCTGAGGCTCTGTGTGCATCTGCTGTCTCATTGCATCCCTAGAGGCAGTGGAGCAGAGTGGTTAGGCATGAAGACCCTGAGCCCCAGGTGAGACCTGAAGGGTACAGACACCAGCAGCCACCGCCTGCGTGCCCTTCAGCAAGTAAGCCTTCTGGCCTTCATTCTCCCCATCTGCAAAACAGGAGTCCAGTAGAACCTACCTTACAAGGTTGCTCTGTGGTAAAGTGAGATTCCTGGTGAAAAGCAGTAAGAATAAAGTTCAAGCAGCCATTATTTCATTGCCAACAGGGTCCTGGGAGGTGGGCTTTTTCATTCCCATTGTACAGATGAAGAAAGGGAGCTTCAGAACGTTTAAATAATTTGCCAGATTTCCTGAACCAGTGAAGAGAATCCAGGGCTGACCTCCAGGTTGGCCCGACTCCAGTATCTCATTTGGCTATATCCCAGCATCCTCTGGGGTGCCTGTGTGCAGGCATCTGTGGGTGTGTGTTTGTATATGTGCATGTCCGTGTGCACAGGTCTCTGTGTGCGTGTCTCTTCTCCTCTGTGCACAGATCTTTGCACGTGTCTGTGTGCATGCATATCTGTGTGTGTGCAAGTCTCTATGCACACATCTTGGAGTGGGGAGGGGAGAAGGGGGCTTGGGACCCGATCCAGGGCAGGATGGCATGGCCCGAATCTCGCAACTGTCTAGGGCAGGGGCTGCTTCCTTCTCTCATGTGCAGCTACAGCTTTGGCCCCTTTCAAACCAGACTGTGGCCTGGGCACAGAGCGCTGCCTGGTTAGTGGTAATGTAAGCAGTAGTCAGGTTTCTGGGGAAGGACGTGGTAAGGTCATCCCTGCCGGCCAGGTTCCCTGCTCAAGGACAGCTGGGGTTGTCTAGCCTTTCAGTCAAGGGTGCTGCTGCAACCCAATCTAGGAATGGTAAGTTAATTTTTCTGTAAAGTGTGAAATAAGTGGATTTCATCCTCACTTATATTTGATTTCCCCTGGGGAATGCAGGAGGCTCTGGGATGCTTCTCTGGAAAGCTTGGCTCTGCCTGCCATGCCTTCTGTGTGCCCAGGGCTGGCTCTGTGCTGGCTCAGTTGAGAATCAGATCAAGGGATGGAAATGTAGGGAAGAGAGACTGTTCACCCTTCAGTATTGGGTTTCTTGTTCCTGGAGTCCAGGGCACCCCAGAGCAGCCCAGGAGAATTGGCCTCCCTCCGGTGCCACACAGATTCTCACTATTGGGTTGTTCTGCCCACAGCTTTGCTTCCTCAGTGAGATCCTGCTTAACCCTCTGGAGGGTGACAAAGGAAGCGATCCTTCCTCAAGTCTTTGTTCATGTTGGCTTGGTAGAAAAGGAGGCCACTTGACGCCGGGCACAATGGCTTATGCCTGTAATCCCAGCACTTTGGGAGGCCAAGGTGGGCGGATCACCTGAGGTCAGGAGTTTGAGACCAGCCTGACCAACATGGAGAAACCCTGTCTCTACTATAAATACAAAATTAGCCAGGCATGGTGGCACATGCCTGTAGTCCCAACTACTCGGGATGCTGAAGCAGGAGAATCTCTTGAACCCGGGAGGCGGAGGTTGCAGTAAGCCAAGATCACGCCATTGCACTCCAGCCTGGACAATAAGAGCAAAACTCCTTCTGGGGAAAAAAAATAAATAAATCAATAAAAAGGGAGGCCACTCTAGTGCCCCATTACCTTTGAGCTTGTGACCAGGGGACTCCTAAAAGTCTGTGGACTGCACTTCAGAGTCTCTGTGAGCCCCCTAAAGTGGTATGCAAGGCATTCACTGCCTTTCACAAGTTTTCAAAGGGGTCCTTGACCACTGACCTAGAGAAATAGAAGCTTTGGGTTTTCCATTTGTAGAGTGTGCACACATGTGAGTGTTTGGGTAACAGAGGCAGCCTGAGGGCAGTTAGGATCAGGGCGGGAGTTTGTTCCAGTCTCGGTTGTGGCACCCCAGGGGTAGAAAGATATGGAGAGCACCTTCCTGGGGCTCGTCACTGTAGCTCCAGCACAGGGGCCCTCCCCAGCCATGATCCTTCTCGTTTTAAGCCTTTAATACACTGTCACTTCTGGGTGTCTCTTCAGTGTGGGGCTGGGCCTGGAGGTGGGAGGGGCGACGTTTCCGATGCCAGACTCCATGGGTTGTTACCTGGGATACTGAGGAAGGTGGGCTCTTCTTTCCTGTACCTGCACATTGGCCAGCATGTTCCCAGGAAGCCCTGTACCTCAGCAAGTCACTCAGTCCCTGAGCCTCTGAGGCCCTCTCCTTTTTTAGGGGGAGGGGCAGCGTGACCCTTCATGTTGCCATGGCTGGCAGGATCGAATGATGTAAGCACCGCAAAATGAATGTGCCAGGTGATCGTGTTGCTGCAACTGTGTCTCACCTGCCTGGAGTGGGACATTCCTCCCCACCCCCCACCTGGTTTCCCTTTGGCTTTGGACTTGAGTTTCTGCTCCGCCTGACGGTGTGATCTTGGGCAGATCGTTTGAGCCTCTCCTGCCTAGTGGAGATGAGGCACGGGGGTGGTTTTCAAAGACTTTCAAGTGAGACTCATTGGTGGGTTGTGAAGTGAGTGGCAGCCAGTTTGTTGGTGTGTTTATTTATTTTTGAGATGGAGTCTTGCTCTGCCACCCAGCCTGGAGTGCAATGGCAGGATCTTGGCTCACTGCAAATTCCGCCCCCCCAGGTTCAAGCAATTGTTTTACCTCAGCCTCCTGCGTAGCTGGGATTACAGGCAACCACTACCACACCTGGCTAATTTTTGTATTTTTAGTAGAAACGAGGTTTTGGCATGTTGGCCAAGCTGTCTTGAATGCCTGACCTCAGGTGATCCATCCGCCTTGGCCTCCCAAAGTGTTGGAATTACAAGCATGAGCCACTGTGCCCCGCCGGCAACCAGTATGTTTAGAAATGAAATAAAATAGACTTGAATGGAAAAAAAATCGGAGTGCATAGCATGTGTATGTCACGTTGTGACAGTTTTGTTAGACATGTTTGTATTTGTGACAAAAGGTTTTTAAATTAAAAATTTTAAAAAAGGCTGGGCACAGTGGCTCATGCCTGTAATCCCAGCACTTTGGGAGGCCAAGGTGGGTAAATCACTTGAGGTCAGGAGTTTGAGACTAGCCTGGCCCACATGGTGAAACTCCGTCTCTACTAAAAATACAAACATTAGCTGGGTACAGTGGCACATACCTGTAGTCCCAGCTACTTGGGAGGCTGAGATAAGAGAATAGCTTGAACCCAGGAGGTGGAGGTTGCAGTGAGCCAAGATCGTGCCATTGCACTCCAGCCTGGGTGACAAAGTGAGACTCTGTCTCAAAAAAATAAAACAAAATAATATTATAGCTTAAGATAAAAAATTTTGGGGCCCCAAGGATGAGATGCCCTGGTGCCTCTGGCTGCCCTGACTTAGGGTGGTTCCTGCCTTCAGGTCCGAGCTGAGCTGCGTGTTCAGCCAGGGTAAAGGGAGCCCCTTGCCAGATCAGACTCTTTAACTAAAGGGCTTAACAAAATTCTGGGAAATGAGCTACATTCCTGGGTTGGAATAAATCATGTTGAGTTGGGTTAGGCAGGATGTGACTTCAAACCCTTCAAGCGGGCTGTGTGAGAGCAGCGTCTGTGACTGACTCATTATGAGCTCAGGGGCGGCACAGGCTGTCTTGAGAGGCGGCAAAGAGCATGGAGGAGGGGCTGGCATGTGGGGGTGCCCTGAACCCAGCTCTGGGAGCTAATGTTGTCCTCACAGTGGCTCTGTGAGTTAGACGGTACTCTGATCCAGTGCAGCATACGGACTGGTGGAGGTTGGGGTGGGGGCTGTCAGCTAAACCTACTGGGGCTCCCTGTAGCTGTCCACAGGGGTAAGTGGGATCAGCTCCATTTTTTTTTTTTGAGGCGGAGTTTTCGCTCTTTTTTTTTTTTTTTTTTTTTTTTGCTACCCAGGCTGGAGTGCAATGGCGCGATCTCGGCTCACCGCAAACTCCACCTCCTGGGTTCAAGCAATTCTCCTGCCTCAGCCTCCTGAGTAGCTGGGATTACAGGCACGTGCCACCATGCCCAGCTGATTTTTTTGTATTTTTAGTAGAGATGGGGTTTCACCATGTTGACCAGGATGGTCTTGATCTCTTGACCCCGTGATCCACCCGCCTCGGCCTCCCAAAGTGCTGGGATTACAGGCGTGAGCCACCGTGCCCGGCCCAGTTTTCGCTCTTGTTACCCAGGCTGGAGTGCAATGGCGCGCTCTCGGCTCACCGCAACCTCCGCCTCCTGGGTTCAGGCAATTCTTCTGCCTCAGCCTCCTGAGTAGCTGGGATTACAGGCACGCGCCACCATGCCCAGCTAATGTTTTGTATTTTTAGTAGAGACGGGGTTTCACCATGTTAACCAGGATGGTCTTGGTCTCTCGACCTCGTGATCCACCCGCCTCGGCCTCCCAAAGTGCTGGGATTACAGGCTTGAGCCACCGCGCCCGGCTGCTCCATTTTTTTTTTTTTTTTGAGATGGAGTCTCACTCTGTCACTCAGGCTGGAGTGCAGTGGTACGATCTCAGGTTCAAGCAATCCTCCTGCCTCAGCCTCCTGAGTAGCTGGGATAACAGGCGCCCACCACTACGACTGGCTAATTTTTGTATTTTTAGTAGAGATGGGTTTCACCATGTTGGTCAGGCAGGTCTCAGACTCCTGACCTCGTGATCTGCCCACCTCAGCCTCCCAAAGTGCTGGGATTACAGGCATGAGCCACTGTGCCCAGCTAGCTCCATCTTAAAGGTGGAGAAACCGAGTCTTGGGGCCCAAGTCAGGCTGGCAGTTTGTTCTGTTAGTTAAGTGGTGGATCTGGCATTCCACATCCAGCCTGTCTGCCTCCTGGGTTCGGTTCCTCCTCAAGTGTCTTCTGTGAAGGTTGTAAATGAATAATCACCACTGGAAGGTCCCTCTCCTTTTGAAGCCCATGATCAGAGTCCACTGCAGTGACCACTTGATCAATTCAGGAAGATTGCTTTTGACCCCTGGCCAGTGATGTGTCTCTTGGAAATAAAATAAAGATTAGTGTATGGCAGACATAGTTATCAGTGAGGCAGAGGGTAGGGTGGAGGGTGAGGACCCTGCATGGCCACAGAGAAGCCATGGCCCGTTGTGGGTGGCCCTTGCTGTCTGCCCTACTAAAGGGAGACATGAACCACATGATAGTTACGCCTCTGGACAATAAGATGGAAGGTGGTGGGGCTTGACAGCAGGCACTTAAGAATGGATGACGCTGGCCTGGCACGGTGGCTCACACCTGTAATCCCAGCACTTTGAGAGGCCGAGGCGGGCAGATCACGGGTCAGGAGTTCAAGATCAGACTGGCCATCATGGTGAAACCCTGTCTCTACTAAAAACTACAAAAATTAGCTAGGCATGGTGGCTCGTGCCTGTAATCCCAGCTACTTGGGAGGGTGAATAGGAGAACTGCTTGAACTGGGACCCGGGAGGCGGGGGTTGCAGTGAGCCAAGATCATGCCACTGCACTCCAGCCTGGGCTACAGAGGGAGACTCCACCTCAAAAACAAACAAACAAACAAAAAACGGGTGACGCAGATTTTACTGAATTTGACCCCTGGAGTCTGGACCTTTGGGAAGACAGGAACCTCCCCCAGGACTTTAGTTCAGCACCTCCTGTATGTGGGACACCGAGAATGCAGTCGTGACCCGATCTCTGCCTTGGAGCCCTCAGCCCTGCAGGACTTGAGGCAGGACTTGAGGTGAGACGACTGCTAGGGGGAAGTGGCTTCTCATTCGTTTGCTTTTTTTGTGTTGTTTAAATATCACTCAGAGAATACAAGCTGCTGAAGGCCCGGCAGATTCTAGGCTGAGGAACTTTCAAAAGTGGTCTTCTGTTTTGGTCTCTGGTTGTACTTCTCAGCAGTTGTCATGTGGACTCAGAAAGCCCTCATGCTGCACTTTCCCTGAGACCGTGGCCATATAATTACATCTTCTGAGTATGGTTATTTTTCTGTGTTGGGTTTCAGCAAACTGTGCTCACATGCTTGAAAGAAAAACCCTTCTATCAGCAGAAGCTAGGGGAAGGAATAACTTTGCTACAGGAATCTGAAGGGCTCAAGTTGCCCCTCCTGGGTGTGTGGAAGCCTCCAGCCAGCCAGGGAGATACCATCTGCAGAGGGACATGCTTGGTGAACCCAGCCACACTGTTCCCCTGTCAGCCTCTTCCAACTGGGGGGCAAGTCACAGGGGGTCAGCTGCCCCTTGCTGTTTAGGAGGGGATGCTCCCACCATACCTGAAACAACTTGCGTCTCTGCAGTTTCTCCTGGGTGGCTGAGAGAAAACTCGTTATTGAATAGGTAAGGCACAGGTGTGATCTCACTATGCAAATATTGAAGCAATTAAAAGCGAAGCCAAAGGTCCAGTGAAGATGCCTTATCTGCAGATCCAGCCCTCGGTCTGTCTGCCTGGCCTCTTAACACGGGCAAAAGCTGCTTAACCTGTTGTTTCCTTCCCTTCGTCCCTCCCTTCATCCCTCTCTCCCTCCAGATACCCTTGGAGTGGTCATTCTCTGGGACAGCCAGGTTCCCAGAAACACTTGCAAGCATTTTGAACAATTCATTTCTTTTTAACAAGCATGGATGCTGTCTCTGCAGCACCCTGGGCTCAGTCCACACTTGAGCAAGAGGGGTGGGGAGACAGTCCCTGCCTCCAAAGAGTTCTAAGGGACAGTGCGGGAGACAGGTAGAGAAGCGGTGGTTCTGGTATAATGCAAATTGTGCTGGGGCTGTTGGGGAGGAGGAAGAAGGATGAGTCATTCATCCTAGGGTGTCAGGAGAGGCTGCCTGGCAGAGGTGGCATGTCCACTTGGTTTTGGGGACTCTCAATCTGTGAAGAATTGGGGAGATGGGCCCTCCAGCTTGTGTCTAGGTGACAGCGTAAGCAAAGGTTGCTCTGGGGAGTCTGCTCTGGTGGATGGAATGGAGGGTCCCATCAGGGGATGAGGCGTGGCTGGAGAGATGGTTGAGAGGCCCTGATGGAAGGAGTTAGGGTGGTGTTACAAAGGCTGTGGGGGCACACTTCTGTCCATACTGAATGGGCTGTCTTCTGGGGTGATGGCAGGGCTGACCTCAAGCTCTTGCTGCTTTCTGCCCTGGCTCATTGGTTGATTGGTTTATTCATTAAAATATGCTTTTAGACCGAGTGCAGTGGCTCACGCCTGCAATGCTAGCACTTTGGGAGGCCAAGGCAGGCGGACCACTTGAGATCAGGAGTTTAAGACCATCCTGGCCTACGTGGCAAAACCCCGTCTCTACTGAAAATGCAAAAATTAGCAAAGTATGGTGGCACACACTTGTAGTCCCAGCTGAGGCAGGAAAATTACTTGAATCCAGGTGGCAGAGGTTGCAGTGAGCCAAGATTGTGCCACTGCACTCCAGCCTGGGCAGGAGGTAAGGGAGGACGATTCCTTGCTTCCTTCCTTCCTTTCTTCTCTTTTTCTTTCTTTCTTTTTTTTTTGAGATGGAGTCTCGCTCTGTCACCCAGGCTGGAATACAGTGGCGCGATCTCAGCTCACTGCAACCTCTGCTTCCCAGATTCAAGCGATTCTCTGCCTCAGCCTCCTGAGTAGCTGATATTACAGACATGCACCACCATGCCCTGCTATTTTTTTTTTGTATTTCTAGTAGAGATGGGATTTTACCATCTTGGCCAGGCTGATCTTGAACTCCTGACCTCATGATCCGCCTGCCTCGGCCTCCCAAAGGGCTGGGATTACAGGTATGAGCC
Organism: Saimiri boliviensis; assembly: GCF_048565385.1. Lineage (NCBI taxonomy): Eukaryota > Metazoa > Chordata > Mammalia > Primates > Cebidae > Saimiri > Saimiri boliviensis. The sequence continues at coordinate 14,782,053 of NC_133469.1, forward strand.
ACTGTGCACCCTGCCAATTTCTTTAAAATACAAATCTGATGATGTCACCACTGCTCCCCCCCCCCCCCCCCCCCCCGCCCAGAATAAAGTCCACATTCCTCAATGGCTGATAAGATCCTGGGTTAGCTGCTCCGGTTTATCCCCTCCAGCCTGTCCCAAGCTGCTTTCCCCACCCCTTTACACGCAGGAAGAGGAATCTATGCACAGCATTCTGGTGTCATTTTTAAAATAAATTGTTCATTTAATTTTGAAGTTGACAACAATTGTTTATATCCATCGTGTACAACATGATTTGAAATATGTACTGGTGCTGTTTTTGACGGCCTGGGTTTCCTTGGGTGCCAGGCAACTCCCAGGCCCTCCCTTGGGCAGGCAAATGCCGTCATCTTTCAGTGTTCCCTGGACTTTCCACAGTCACCTAAGCCCCTCCATGCCCGCTTCAAGGAGGCAAAGGCAGAGTCTGCAAATGGGCAAGCTCTGAGGCCCTAGCACTAAGTTCCTCTCTGGTTTTCTTATCTGCTAACCATCAACACAGGCTGGGGTTGGAATACTACTAATGGAAACAAGTCCCAGCTTCTTCTGTAAGCAAACAACATTCCTAAGGTGGGAAGGGAAGGGGGGGGCCCACCCGCAGTCCTCAGCTCCTACTCCTGGGCCCTGGGCAGCTGGGAGGAGCCCCCCACCCTTGTTAGCCTGGGGAAAATGAGCGTCTACGCCCAGGCTGCTGTAGGTTCACCTTGGGTGACAGAGGAGCCACTTTGCTGACCCACCCTGTAGATAACTGCTTAACAGCCCTGGTGTGTATTGCAGAGAGTGGGCCTGTGCATACCTGTGAGCACACAGGACATCTTGCAGGTGGGAAAGCTGAGGCCTGGGTGGTGCCTGCAATATGGCACAGCTGGTGAGCGCCTCACCAGACTCCAGTCCAGCTCTTCTGCCACAGGCTTTGTGCACATCTCACCAGACCAGTGTTTCCCAGACCAGTATAGAGAGAGATCTTTCCTGCAGGATATTCCTGGGTTGGAGTTAAGCAGATTTCCTTTTGCAGGCTTCTGACAACCTTTCATGCATATTGGGATTGCAGGAGGATCATAGGGAGGCAGCATTCCATCCTTACTCGGCCATGATATAAATTTCTCTCTGCAAACTGCTGTCCTTAGGAGTCACCATCCCCTTGAGAGCTGTGCTCTATGGATGGACATAACCTGCAGAAAGAGTCACTAGTCTTCTGGAAACTGATTTTCAGAGGGCCCAGATGTCATTCCTAGGAAGGATGGGGATTAAATAACTCAGGATCACAAGACAGAGGAGTTGGGAGGGGAATTCTATCATGTCATTCTCCGCCGGGGACTTGAGCTGCAACTCTTCTGATACTAGGTGTTGTTGGTTTTTTTTTTTTTTTTTTTTTTTGAGACTGAGTCTCAAGGTCTGTTGCCTAGGCTGGAGTGCAGTGGGGCTGTCTGGGCTCACTGCAACCTTTGCCCCCAGGGTTCAAAGGTTCTCCTGCCTCAGCCCCCCGAGTAGCTGGGATTACAGGTGCCTGAAACCACGCCCGGCTAATTTTTTGTATGTTTAGTAGAGACGGGGTTTCACCATGTTGGCCAGGCTAGTCTTGAACTCCCGACCTCAGGTGATCCACCCGTCTCGGCCTCCCAAAGTGCTGGGATTACAGGCGCGATCCACTGGCCTGTTGTTTTTTCCTCATTCTACAGCTAGGAAATTGAGGTGCTAACAGCTTCAAGCTCACAGGAATTGTGAGTACGGGACTTGGGACTCCAACCCAGGTCTGTCTGGCCCAAAGCCATAAATCCCATCATGGTGCATTACAAGCATTTATATTGGGATTTGCAGAATCAGTGCCTCACATGGGTCTCTTGGTTCTGAGTTGATACCGAAGGTTGATGTTGCCAGCACTTACTTGATAGGTGGAGGCATAGCATTCCAGGAAGGCACAGACTTCTCATGGCATCCCAGCGAGAGCAGAGGCCATGCCAGCCAAGGTGCTTTCTGGTATGTCAGTCTGGTAGTAGGTGGTAGGTGCCTCTACACTGGTTAATCAGGGGGTGCTAGAAGGGTCCAGAAAACGGAAACAGTTGAACTGTACGCAAAGCCAATAAATTATCTTCAGTACTATTTCTCTTTGGAGATTGAAAGCCCCAATATGTATTCTTTCCCTTTTTGTTTTGAGGATATAAAAATTAGTCCATAAATGGTTTGGTGTTTGTAACAAATTAGGTGGCGGTGACCCTCACACACGTGTGGGTTCAACTTGGCCCTCTTGCTACCTTCAGCTCTCCAGCCCTGGCCCTCTTTGCACAGCCACAGCCCAAGGGGATTTTCCAGCCTCTTGGGACCTTCCCCGTGAACTTTCTTCCTCATTTTGACCTTGTTCCTCATTCATTCATTTAGGACACTTTAACTGAGCACCTGGTCTGGGCCAGGCATTGCGTTTGGAATTGACGAATGAGACCCAACGCCTGTCCTCAAATAAAACTACAAATCATGAATATTTAGCTGTTTGGTTTCAGTGGAACAAGTACAGAGCACAGACAGAGGGACATACATACGAGGTGTCCTTTTGCTGCAAAAAGTCTTTAGAGAAGGGAGTGTTTGAGCTGAGATCTCAGAGAGGGTTCCTAGCACAAAGGACACTTCTCTGGCTTCTTCGAAGGCCTGGAGGCCTGAGCAGAGTGCACTGTGAATAGGAAATTGATTATATGGCGCTGGCAGGGGCAAGATGAATGGGTGGGATCCTAGAGGGTTTGCTTAACGGTGCAGAGATTAGATTTTTTTCTGAAGGAGGTATGGAGCTGTTGGACCATTCTGAACTGGTCAAGTAATATCAATAAAGTAGGAAGTCATATAAATAGGAATTTGAATTTGTGAGTCATCAGAAATGAGTTCTGTAGAAGTGGCAGAGGAGATCAGGAGGGAGAAGGTTGTCACAGCCCAGAAGGGAGGGCATGTGGGGCTGGACTGAACAGGGCACAGGCAGTGGTGTTGGCAGAGGGCCGGGGAGGAGTTTACGGTGACTGTTTTGGGTGACCAGATGGGCAGTGTCTCCCAGAGTTGGTCACCCAGAAGAGGGTATGGACGGGGGCAGAGAAGGTGGGGGGAGTTCAGATGTGATGGTGCTTATGGGTCCTCCTGGCGGAGATGGCTTGTTGGTAGGTGCTTAAATATATTTATTAATATATGAGGGGTGTGGGGGAGTGCTCTGGGTGGAAAATAGTCATCCGGGTATCACAGTGGTGGAAGCCGTGGATTCCCTGGGTCTAATCCAGATTGATTTGCCAAAACTATTCAATAAATAGCATTCGTTGGGATTCCGAGGGTAGGGTGAGCTGACACAGTCATGGGAACAGCTCCCACCCCCAACCTCCAAAATGTGGCTGCTGCTTTGTCTTCCGTTAATCATCTGGACCCTTTGATGCCGGTGACTTTGCTTATGAGTCACAGGCTGAGCTTCGTGTTGGAGGTTCCGAAGGTGCGTCTGCCTGATTGATTGGTTTACTTTTAAAGTACTTATTCAGGATCTTGAAAGCTCAGTCCAGTAGGCAAATCTAGGTCGAATCTCTTTAGAATACAGGATGTTACAAGGGGCTGTATTCCTTGGTGACAGTGCCATCCGTAATGGCCCCCCGTTTTTCAACCACATTTCAGCTAACATAATGGCCATTTTTGTGGGGTCCTGGGAATCGTTTTGCCCTGAGGACTTAATGTTTTGTTAAGGAGATTTGGCCCATGCATTTCAGAGATGGGGGAGGATGCCGACTCAGAGGTCTGGCCACATAGTGCAGCGTTTGCTCACATGCACCCCTTAAATCAGTGGGCTCAACTGGGGGGAATTTATCTTTCCCCCAACCCGCAAGTCTCACCTTTGGCAATGTCTGAAGACATATTTGGTTGTCACAATTGGGGACAGGGTGAGACTGGCATTTAGTGGATGGAGGCCAGGGATGCTGCTCTCCTGCTAAATATCCCACAAGGCACAGGACAAACCCACCACAAAGGATTCTCTGGCCCCAGATAGCCAGAGTGCTGTGGAGCCATTTAGTATGTGGTTAGTGAGTGGCCGGATCTTCTTTCTGTACGTTGGCTCTTGCTCTTCCTCCTCGGCCCGGAATACCTTTCCACCATCTCTTCCCTTCCCCATCGATATTCTACCCATCTTCCAGGACCCAGCTTAAATGTCACAGCCTCCACAACACTCTCAACAGAGCGTCCAGGGAATTGTCCCTTTCTCTTTGTTCCCACGGCAAGTTGTGTGTTCCTCTTCTCTTCTTCATTGAGTCTGTGGTGGAGCTGGCTGTTGACACACGTCTTCCCCTCTGCATGAATGTTCCACAGTGGCAGGGGTCCTGTCTCATTGTTGTGTGCATTTAAGGAATATATGTTGTATTAAGCAGCCCGCTGAGGCAGGGAAGGCAGCGTAAAATATTATCTGCATTTATAGTGAAGGCCAGAGAGGTGGCACTGGACCAGGGCCACACAGCAAGGAGTTTCTGCATTCATCCACACTGCAGATCTGCCTAGTGGGTGCTTACTGCTTTTGGGTGTTGGGTTCAGCAGTGAACAGGACGGAAGGAAGCCAGGGACCTTGCTTTCTGTCTGCTCCACCACATCGCCCAGGTGGACACTCTGCCTAGTCACCTAGTCGTGTGCTTGTCGGTCCTGCCGCTCCACCTCATCAGAAACCCCTTGGGATCTTTATGCCTTTGACATGATTTTTTTGCATGTGAATTCTCTATGTATCAGTTGATTGAATAAATGAATCTAATGAGCTTGAAAAATTCTACATTATTATAACAGCTGCTTTCAAAAAAATCTTTTTTATTTTGAGATGGGGTCTTGCTCTGTTGCCCAAGCGGGAGTGCAGTGGCACAATCTCTGCCTCCCAGGTTCAAGTGGTACTTGTGCCTCAACCTCCCAAGTAGCTGGGATTACAGGCACACACCACCACGCCTGGTGATTTTTTTGTATTTTTACTAGAGACGGGTTTCACCATGTTGGCCAGGCTGGTCTCGAACACTTGACCTCAGGTGATCCACTCTCCTTGGCCTCCCAAAGTGCTGGGATTACAGGTGTGAGCCACCATGCCCGGCCCAAAGAATCTTAAAAATGGAAACCAGCTACTTTGACAGTTTTATTTAACTCAAAACCAATGGCTATAAGGAGAAAGAGAAAGGACTGAGTTCATCTGTGTTCTCCAGGATGGGGGTGGGGAGAGAAAAACAAACAGGGGCTGCTTGCATACATCAGTGGTGAGGCTGGAATAGGGCTTCCAGTGTCAGGACTGAGGCTGCTGGGGTGTCTGAACTGAAACCTTGGTGTGCCCAGGGCTGTATTGGTTAGGTCAACTCCTGGCAGACTGGGCCCAGAGAACTCAAATGGCTCAGCCAAGGTCACACCCCCACCTTCTTACTTTTAGCCCCAGGAGTTTAGGTTGGAAGGATGGAATCCCTTGTGCAAGCCAGCATGGGGAGATGAGGTTTATAGCGTTTAGGTAACATTATTATTATTATTATTATTATTTTTTATTTTATTTTTTTTGAGACGGAGTTTCACTCTTGTTACCCAGGCTGGAGTGCAATGGCGCGATCTCGGCTCACCGCAACCTCCGCCTCCTGGGTTTAGGCAATTCTCCTGCCTCAGCCTCCTGAGTAGCTGGGATTACAGGCATGCACCACCATGCCCAGCTAATGTTTTGTATTTTTAGTAGAGACGGGGTTTCACCTTGTTGACCAAGGTTGGTCTCGATCTCTTGACCTTGTGATCCACCCGCCTCGGCCTCCCAAAGTGCTGGGATTACAGGCTTGAGCCACCGCGCCCGGCGACATTATTATTTTTGAGATAGAGTTTTGCTCTTGTTGCCCAGGCTGGAGTGCAGTGTTATGATCTTGGCTCACTACAACCTCTGTCTTCTCGGTTCAAGTGATTCTCCTGCCTCAGCCTCCCTAGTAGCTGAGATTACAGGGATGCGCCACCACGCTGGTCTCATTTTGTATTTTTAGTAGGGATGGGTTTCTCCATGTTGGTCAGGCTGGTCTCAAACTCCCAACCTCAGGTGATCCATCCGTCTCAGCCTCCAAAAGTACTGGGATTACAGGTATGAGCCACGGTGCCTGGCCCGAGGTGACATTATGAATGTCTGCTTAGCCAGCGGGGTTCTGTTTGTTTGCTTCCTGTAGCTCCAGTGACTTCACCAGGGAGGCAGCTAAAGGGGAAACTGAGCAGGGCATTGAAGCCACGCGAGGCTGAGTCTGACCATAGGTTTTGTGCCTTAGCTGAGTCCTGTTTCCCCACCTGTACGATGAATATGACAGCACGTATGTGCCTCCTGAAATTAATTGAGAGGACTGAGTGAAACACACAGCGTTCATACACAGGCCCTCAGTCTGTGCAGCTTTATGGTGAAGGTGATGACTTGGACACTCCCAGCCTAGAACTGGGCCCTTGGAAAGGTTTACATCAGCCCTCGTTGTCTAGGAGTGGAAATACTCTCAATATATCGACCAAAGATTTGATAGTAGAATAAATTCTGTCTTTAAGGTGCTGGCAGTTCATTTTCCAGACAAACCCACAAACAAGTAAAAAGAGAAATGGAGGGAAGAAGGAAGGGAGAGGATTCTGTGGGAAAATGGGAGAAGTAAAAGATCCATATGGATGTTTGGAAGGAAGGAGAGAAGGCAAATAATTGAGGCATTACATTTTGGGTTGAAAGAAGATGTTTTTGGTCAACCTATTTACTTTCAGTTTCATCATTTCCTGAGAGTCCTAATTTAGCCTCTGGTTGTGTCCTGCTCGATTATGGCCTAAAAAGGCAACTGCTTGGGTTTCTTAGAGTTGGACTGGCACCCGCAGGAAGCCGGCGGGAAGGAAAGTGCTGGGGGTTGGCCTCAGTCTGATCCAATCTCATCTCCAGGGGCGAGAGCTGCTTGCTTCTTTCTGAACCCTTGCTGGCCTGCCCATTCCCACAGGAGCTCGGGACTTTCTGAGCCGTGGAGATCTTTCCTGTGGGTGTGTTTTTTATAGCGGTAGACAGTTCTGGTTGGTTGCTATCACACATACATCCTGCTCAAATGGCAGTGCACGTCAATTCAGCCCTTTTGGAAAACAATTGGATGAGACATCCCAGGAGTGTAGAAATGTTTGTATGTTCCTTCCTCCTGTAACTCCACTTCTGGGAACGTATCTCAAGGTGGTATACACTAGGGCCGGGTGCGGTGGCTCACTCCTGTAATCCCAGCACTTTGGGAGGCTGAGGCGGGCAGATTACCTGAGATCAGGAGTTTGAGACCAGCCTGGCCAATATGGTGAAACCCCGTTTCTACTAAAACTAGAAAAATTAGCTGGGTGTGGTGACGGGCGCTTGTTATCCCAGCTACTGGGGAGACTGAAGCAGGAGAATCGCTTGAATGTGGGAGGTAGAGGTTGCAGTGAGCCCAGATTGCCCCACTGCACTCCAGCCTAGGTGACAGAGCAGGACTCTTTCTCAAAACGGTATACTAGATAAGAGGTTGAAAAAACCTTGTAAGTGGTCCTTTAAAAAACCACTTGAGAATATAATGCAGCCATTATATGATAGACAGTGAGGCCTTGGGTTCAGGAGTTCTGGGTTCAAGTCCTCATTCCCCAGCTTGTGTGACTGAGTAGAGTTACTTTCTCCAAGGTTACTGCTGCATCATCACCTGTAAAATTGATTAACAAGCAAACCTGAGGCCAGGGGCCAGGCCTGTAATCCCAGCACTTTGGGAGGCCGAGGCAGGCAGATCACTTGAGGTCAGGAGTTTGAGACCAGCCTGGCCAACATTGTGAAACCCTGTCTCTACTAAAAATACAAAAATTAGCCAGGCACGGTGGTGGGCACCGGTAGTCCCAGCTACTCAGGAAGCTGAGACAGGAGAATTGCTTGAACCCAGGAGGCAGAGGTTGTAGTGAGCCGAGATCGCGCCATTGCTCTCCAGCCTGGGTGACAGAGTGAGGCTCTGTCTCAAAAAAAAAAAAAAAAAAGTTTTCACAGAGGCCGTTTAGCACGGCCCCAGGACGGGGTAGGGAGGAGCGGCTGCATGCGGGCTGCTGTGTTGGATAGACTGCCCCCCACCCCGGGTATCCTGCTGTCGTGCCCCTTATTGAATTTTTAGTGGCTCTTTACTATCCCCCATTCATAAATGAGGCATATGGATTATAGATAAGGTGGTTTAACCTACATGCATCCTGGAGAGGTGGGTATTAACCTGACTGAACACACTTATACACACGCGCATGCACACACACCCACATACACACCCCCGGGGGCACAGGAGCCTCCTCACTGGATACAGGTGGAAACAGCAGCTCAGCTGCAGCCCTGTGGTCCCCCATCACTGAATGTGGCTTATCCTGCCCAGGTGGGTGAGGGGGCTTTCATAGGAACTCCACTGTTCATCCTGACCTTTGCGGCTCTCCCTGCTGGTCTAGCCCATGTATTGATCTTGGCACTGCTGCTGACTCACGTCATTCCAGCGGAGTTGCTGAAACCAAATAGGCCCGTCCTTGGCCAGGCCGAGCAGAGCCCAGCCTTGCTTAATGAAAAGTTCTGCTGGGAGGGAGGTACCCAGGCAAGCGGGGTCTGTGATCTTCAGTGGGAGCCTTGGTCTTTAGAGGTGGGAGGTGTCCCTGGGGGGATGCATTCTCCTGTCCTCTTGCAAGAACTATGGCTTGGTTGCCAGGCCTCTGCTAGCCTTCGAGGGGACACCACTGACCTGTGACTATCGCCTGCCCTCCCACCGAGGCCTGAAAGTCAGTCAGGGTGAGGTTCTCAGGGTGGTTGGTTGGGTAGAGTTACTCCCCACCAGCTGGTGTGATGTTTGTGATCCTCCAGAGTGGATTTCCAGGACAGTCTGAGTGCCTGGGGCCTGCAGCCTGAGGGAGCCCATGGGCTGCCGAGAAGCCAGGCTACCAGATGGATTATTTGCTGTTAGGGTTGGCATTGCAGGGGTGAAGCAGAGTTTGAGGAAGGCCAGACCTCATTCTGCCCTTGCTGATGGGCTACAAGCTTGCTGCCAACAGTATCGGGCCGAGGGATGAATGGTGAGTTGTGACGTGCCTGCTTTTTGACGGGCCACGTGGTCCACACTGGGAAGGCTCACTCAGCCTTCCTGCCTGCCCAACAACCTCCTGTAAATATTTGTTGAATGCTCTGGGATGCATTCCTCCCCATTCCCCATGTCACACGCAGCTCATGGGGACAGTTATGGCCCAGCTCCAGTGCTGGCCTGACTTCCAAGGGATCCCAGGCACAAGTGTTCTAGGAAGAGGCCAGGCACAGGGACCCGGCGTCCCTGGGATAGCGTCCCACTCCATGACTGGGCTGGGCAACTCTGGGCAAGTGACTTGCCCTTTCTGATCCTGTTTTCTAGTTGATGATTTGTGGATGATGAGAGAGCTCTTTTCTAGGGTGGTTGCCAGTTAGGTGAGGTGGTGAATGACTTGGTGCTGGGAGGTACTTAATAACTGTCCCCTGCCCCTTTTGCTCTTGGTAGGAGTCTCGTGAGGGGCAGCGACGTCCTCAGGTACCCTCATTGGTGGGGTCATGTGGCAGACTTAGGATTTGGGGGCATGGGGTTCAAGCGAGTCTCCCTCTGCTATTCATGGAGTTATCCACTGTGAGTTTGGGGTCTATGAAAAGGTTGAAAACCAGCAGCCCCTAAGACCTGTGTTCTGTGATCGCCGCACGGTCTTGAGCAGGGCAGGGACACGATGGGGAGACTCCGGGGAGCCTGGGGGCTGGGACGCTGGGGGTGCCTATTGACTAGTTAGTGGTCAGACGCATGGTAGGGAGGCAAAGAACAACTAGGATTTACCTGGCAGGGAAAATTCTTGGATTTGCTTGAATGGACTGGCCTAGGGTGGAAGTGCAGACAGCTGAAAATAAGCTGGCGGTACCCTGGGGGCTGCTCCTGGTATAGACCCTAGACCTTAGACCCCCAGCAAAGACAAGGGGCAGCCAGGCAGTCCCAGCCACTGTTCCTGCCTTGTTTACTCCGACTGACTCTGGGCCTTGCCTTCTCTCAGGGTGGTCCTTGCAGGGTGGCTGTGCCTGTGGTCCTCACAGGGGTCTGTGGGGTTTGCCTGTGCTGGGAATGTCAACAGAGGAAGCTGGTGAGGCTGTCAAGCTCTGCTCCTGGCACTTGTGTCCCTCCTGGCGGGAGGGAGCCAGCAAACAGGTTTTTTCCTGGAAAACAGCTCCTTCTGGAATGAGTCCAGGGCAGCCCCTCAGCCTTGTCTGAAAACCACTTAATGAGCCCAGATGAAAAGGTCTGGGCAGCCCAGACTTTGCCTTTTGTTCTTTCCCTGCCATGCGCCCAGCCTCCTTGGCATCCAAGTCCCTCTTGGAATCTGGAAGCGCAAAAGCCCATGATATTCCTTATTTTGATCTGGGGGCCTCCTGGATTGCAGGGGCCTGAGGGGAGGGGGCTGGAGCTCACAGAGGGAAAAGCCTTCCTGATGTTCCTTGGTTTCACAAGGAAAGCTGCTTCCTCTGGTGGCCACGGGCTGAGTTTGAGTAGTCACCTCAGGTGATCCCAGCCTGCGTCTCTGAGCAGGAGTAACTGCTGTGTTTGCAGTGGAAAGGCCACAGGACTGGATGACTGTGGAGAAACTCCTTACATCCAGGGAGCATGTTTCCTCATCTGTAAAATGGCGATAGTAATATACATCTTTCCAGGTTTACAGAGTTGTTATGAGAAAGACCTTCCCACTCCATGACTAGGCTGGCAGCTCCGGGCAAGTGACTTGCCCTTCCTGAGCCTGTTTCCTGGTTTATGGATTGGGTTTGATGAAAGATCTCTTTTCCAGGGTGGTTGCCAGTTAGATGAGGTGGTGGATAAGATAGTGAAATATGTGTGAAAGCATTTCATAAACTATAAATCCACACAGATATAAGGCATTATTATTTTATGTCTTTTTTTTTTTTTTTTTTTTTTTTTTTTTTTTTTTTTTGAGACAAAGTTTCGCTCTTATTGCCCAGGCTAGAGTGAAGTGGCACGATCTCAGATCACTGCAACCTCCACCTCCCAGGTTCAAGTGATTCTCCTGCCTCAGCCTCCCGCATAGCTAGGATTACAGGCATGCGCCACCATGCCTGGCTAATTTTGTATTTTTAGTAGAGACAGGTTTCTCCATGTTGGTCGGGCTGGTCTCAAACTCCTGACCTCAGGTGATCCGCCTGCCTTGGCCTCCCAAAGTGCTGGGATTACAGGCCTGAGCCACCTCGCCTGGCCTATTTTTTTTTTTTTTTTTTTTTTGAGATGGAGTTTCGCTCTTGTTACCCAGGCTGGAGTGCAATGGCGCGATCTCGGCTCACCGCAACCTCCGCCTCCTGGGCTCAGGCAATTCTCCTGTCTCAGCCTCCTGAGTAGCTGGGATTACAGGCACGCGCCACCATGCCCAGCTAGTTTTTTGTATTTTTTAGTAGAGACGGGGTTTCACCATGTTGACCAGGATGGTCTCGATCTCTCGACCTCGTGATCCACCCGCCTCAGCCTCCCAAAGTGCTGGGATTACAGGCTTGAGCCACCGCGCCCAGCGCCTGGCCTATTTTATATCTTCATTTTGCAATTGAGTTTTCAAAAAGCAAACACACATGAACTTAAATTCTCCTGGCCCATGTTTTGTGAGGGTCAGTTTTGACCCTAGTGTCCCCAAAGGGAAGCACTGTTAGCATTCTACCTGTTTCCTGGAGCCCGGCCTCTTTTCTGTTTGCTTTTTTTTTTGGGCTGTATTATCAAGATGGAATTAGAATCTAATGGCAGCACATATTGGTGTTTTATTTTCTTCTCGCGTCTTAGTTGACTTCATGAAACAAGAACACATTTTTTTAAACTGGAAACTTCTGCCATGTGGAGTTGTAGCCAGCTGCATTTTTTGGCTAATTAGGAACCTGTTTTTGTTGGAAATCCTTCTAAACAGTGTAGCTGCTTTGCTACCTTTGTATGTCTAGCATAGCGACTTGAATTGCATCTGTCTTTGAGATTCTTGTCATGTTCATTGGGGCAATAGTTTTCTTGATAGATTTGTTTGATTGTGTGTTGACCCTAGGGTGATACACCTTACCATTAATCGCTAACAAAATCCCTGCTATCAACTTCTTTCTCTGTTGCCCAGGCTGGAGTGCAGTGGTACGATCTCGGCTCACTACAGCTTCCACCTCCAGGGTTCAAGCGATTCTCCTGCCTCAGCCTCCTGAGTAGCTGGGATGACAGGGACATGCCACCACGTCCGGCTAATTTTTGTAATTTTAGTAGAGACGGGGGTTTGTCATGTTGGCCAGACTGGTCTCAAACTCCTGATCTGAGGTGATCTGCCTCCCTTGGCCTCCCAAAGTGCTGGGATTATAGGCTCGAGCCACCATGCTGGGCCCAACTTTTTTCAATGATGCATATCTTTTTTCTCCCAAAAGTGTGGAGCAAGAAAATTGTGCAGCCTAGTTATATAGCATTTTACTGCGTCTTAATCCTATACAGTTTGCAAAGAGAAGAGGTGTGAGCGTGAATGATCTTGTGTGGCTGATGTAGTTGTATGTAATGTGTTGTCTTTTTATTCTCCATCTTAGGTCCTGGCTATAAGTCACCATGGCACAGCAAGCTGCCGATAAGTATCTCTATGTGGATAAAAACTTCATTAATAACCCTCTGGCCCAGGCCGACTGGGCTGCCAAGAAGCTGGTATGGGTGCCTTCCGACAAGAGTGGCTTCGAGCCTGCCAGCCTCAAGGAGGAGGTGGGCGAAGAGGCCATCGTGGAGCTGGTGGAGAATGGGAAGAAGGTGAAGGTGAACAAGGATGACATCCAGAAGATGAACCCACCCAAGTTCTCCAAGGTGGAGGACATGGCAGAGCTCACGTGCCTCAATGAAGCCTCAGTGCTGCACAACCTCAAGGAGCGTTACTACTCAGGGCTTATCTACGTAAGTGGCTGCCGTGGCACCCTGTAGGACAGGGCCAGGGGCTCCGAGGTGGGGGCGGGCCAGGTCTTCCCATCACCCTCACATGCCTGGGCCCTGGCTCTGTGTTTGAGAAGGGGGCTCAAAGGAGTGCTGGGGTGACATCCTTGAATTTTGACGTCTGAACATCCTAGTGGGATGTTCGCATAGCATTACTCTTTAACCTTGCAGCCAAATACAAAACAGGAAGCCTGTTTTAGAACAAGTGGAGGGAGAAGAATATGGCCCTGTCTGAGGGATGCCCACTCACTGGCCTTTGTCCTCAAGTTTTGGTGGGGATAGGAAGGTTCAGTCAATGTTGGAGATTCCTTCCTTTTGTTTATTTTTTATTTTTTACTTTTTTGAGACGGAGTCTTGCTCTGTCGCCCAGGTTGGAGTGCAATGGCGTGATCTCGGCTCACTGCAACCTCCCATCTCCCGGGTTCAAGTGAACCCTCAGCCTCCTGAGTAGCTGGGATTACAGGCATCCACATAGCTGGGATTACACTTTCCCGCCATAATACCTGGCTAATTTTTGTATTTTTGTAGAGATGGGGTTTCACCATGCCGGCCAGGCTGGTCTTAAACACCTGACCTCAGGTGATCTGACCGCCTTGGCCTCCCAAAGTCCTGGGATTACAGGCATGAGCCACTGCACCTGGCATCTTTTAAAAATTTTTAATTATGTTTAAAAGTATCTTTTTTTTTTTTTTTTTTGAGACGGAGTCTTGCTCTTGTTGCCCAGGCTAGAGTGCAGTGGTATGATCTAAGCTCACTGCAACCCCTGCCTCCCGGGTTCAAGCAATTCTCCTGCCTTAACCTCCCAAGTAGCTGAGATTATAGGCATGTGCCACCATGCCTGGCTAATTTTGTGATTTTAGTAGAGATGGATTTTCTCCGTATCAGTCTGTCTGGTCTCGAGCCGCCGACCTCAGGTGTTCCACCCACCTCTGTCTCCCGAGGTGCTGGGATTACAGGCGTGAGCCACCATGCCCAGCCTAACAAATATCTTTATCTCTTCAGATTTCTTTCCAGTAAGTCTTTTGCACTCAAAATGCAGTAGATTCCTTGTAAAGTAGGGAGTGCCATCTCCTCGTTTCCTGCTTTGTTCCTCTTGCACCACCTGATCCCCTCTCTCTTCACCATTTTTTGTCCCAATCCCATTTTTGGTATCTCTGCCATTTTTTTTTTTTTTTTTTTTTTTTGAGACGGGGTCTTGCTGTTGCCCAGGCTAGAGTGCAGTGTCATGATCACAGCTCACTGCAGCCTCCGGCGATCCTCCCATCTTAGCCTTTCTGGTAGCTGGGACTACAGGCCTGTGCCACTAGGCCTGCCTAATTTTTTATATTTTTATTAGAGACAGGGTCTCATTATGCTGCCCTGGGCTGGTCTCGAACTCCTGAGCTCAAGCGCTTCTCCTGTCTAGGCCTCCCAAAGTGCCAGGATTACAGGTGTGAGCCACTGTGCCCGGCCCTTCTTGTTCCTTACAGATGCATGTTGGTGTGGCTTGCTTCCCTAGGGAGTGTGCTTTGAGCAGAGGTGAGCCACCAAGATAAGACTTGCACTGGGACTCCGTCCAACACTTGAGTGCTGGTTCCTTGCCAGGCTTGACAAAGGGGAAGTGTAGGAAGAGTCCAGAGCACAGCATGTGCAAAGAAAGGCCCAGCCTATACAACTGATCGGGAGTGGTCATTCTCTTTCTTCTGGCAAGGCTACATTTGCAGAAAAACAGCGCATCACCAAGTTAGGAGACGGGGAGATGAGCATTTATGCATCCCGAGGCAACTGGCCCTGGGATCACAAAGTCCTTTCCAGTATCAACCCCAAATTCCTCTGTTCAACTTGAAGATATTTCCTTCTGGTTTTGTCCCCAGCGGGAAAGAAATATCTGGTTGTTATTATTTCTAAAATAGCTCTGTATTTCTTTTTGCTGCTCTAGCCACCTTGAACTTGGGGCTGAGTCTCAAAATGCTTTTGACCTAGAGGAGAAAACCCATCGAGATTATTATAGGGCGGGCATGGTGATGCATGCCTGTAATCCCAGGACCTTGGGAGGCCAAGACCAGAGGATTGCTTGAGCTCAGGAGTTCGAGACCAGCCTGGGCAACATGGCGAAACCCCATCTCTACAAAAAACACAAAAATTAGCTGGGCGTAGTGGTGCATGCCTATAGTCCCAGCTACTTGCCTGGAGGCTGAGGTGGGAAGATCGCTCGAGCCCAGGAGGTCAAGGGTACAGTCAGCCAAGATTGCACCCACTGCACTCCCGCCTGGGTGACAGAGTGAGACTCTGTCTCAAATTTAAAAAAGAAAAAAGATTATTACAGCCCTCCTACCTTACAGATGGGAAGACCAACTTTCAGACTGAGGGGTTTTGCTCATGATCACATGTGTAATCAAAGGAGGTGTGGTGACAGGCTCATCTGTTACAGAGACAGCAGGTCTCAAAGGGTCAGCTGTTTAATTTTCTGTCTGATTTCAGAGTGACTTAAGCACATTTCCATGAGGTAGACTCATGCTTCTGAGTGCCCTGCACTGTGCTACAGCCTTCAGTGGAGCCGTGGGCCATTCTAGTTTGCCAGGAATTCCTCACTGCACCAGACTCTATGCAAAGGCTGCATTTCCTTGTTGATTGCTAGATCAGTCCATGACAATGAGGTCCTTGTTTTCTGCCATCGATGCCCACCCTTTGGGGATGAGCCTGGTTCATCAAGGACCTATCAACAAGTGGACATGTTGGAACAGTCTCCTTTATAGCCCAGTCTTCTAATATGGCAGGTGGGAAGAATGGCTGAGCTCCAGAGATAGCAAGAAGCCTAAGCAGGGTAACAGCCAGGTGTTGGCCGGGCTGAGGCTGGAACTTGGGTTCCTGATTTTTCAGCCCAGTTATGTCTCATCTGTGTGTGGTTTTTTTGTTTTGTTTTGTTTTGTTTTTTTTGAGATGGAGTCTTACTCTGTTGCCCAAGATGGAGTGCAGTGGTGCAATCTTGGCTCACTGCAACCTCAGCTCACTGCAACCTCTGCCTCCCGGGTTCAAGCTGTTCTGTCTCAACCTCCCGAGTAGCTGGGATTACAGATGTGCACCACTACGCCTGGCTAATTTTTGTATTTTTAGTAGAGATGGAGTTTCACCATATTGGTCAGGCTGGTCTCAAACTCCTGACCTCGTGATCCACCTGCCTTGGCCTCCCAAAGTGCTGGGATTCCAGGTGTGAGCCACCGCTCCCTGCCGTCTCATCTGTTTCTTGATGAGATTATCATGTGGACCATATTAAAAGCTCCTGTCCCTAAGGAGTGTAACTGCTGAAATTCAGAATTAGTGACCTGCAAATAAATGAATGGGAGACTGTGCTTTAAGGAAGCACAGTGTGTCTGCAGGGGTGACATGGGGCTGTAGCCTCACTGTCTGGGATTGGGAGGCGCTCCTCTTGGCAGGCTTTATAGCTTATGTCACACCCACTCTGCTGTGCCACTAAGCTGAGATGGCTTCTGCTCAGTAAAGCAGAGCCCTCAAGTGCTAGAGTTGGAGCCTCCAGGACCTGGCTCTGATCCCAGCTCTGCCCCTTCCCATGAGACAGGGCTATGTGGAGTCTCACTTCCTCATCTGCAAGGATTCCATGGGAACCTTCCTAAGCACGCAGCCAGCACCTGGCTCGGCACACGGCCTGGGGGCCTGGACTCAGGCTGCTGATGTTTGTTACAA
This sequence comes from Saimiri boliviensis, assembly GCF_048565385.1. Classification (NCBI taxonomy): domain Eukaryota; kingdom Metazoa; phylum Chordata; class Mammalia; order Primates; family Cebidae; genus Saimiri; species Saimiri boliviensis. The sequence continues at coordinate 14,798,717 of NC_133469.1, forward strand.
GTGAAAGCAACTCCTCTTCTTCTGCTTGGCTCTTTATCGGTGCCTTTTTAACTAGAGTCTCTTTTGGGATCCGCTGGATGTGAATTGAAACAAGTGGAGCATCTGAGCCTGCACAGGGCCTTTCCCTCTCACGAAGAGGAGCAGTCATTGTTCAGATACATTCAATGTTAGTGGCTGTGTCTTTCCTCTGCAAGCAATACGCAGGGGTTTTACTGTGGGTGGGTGTGGTGGGTAGTGCCCATGCCTTTTCTGCAGAACTCTTTGGCTGGAGGCATTAACTCTCATTTTTGCTTCCTTGCTGTCACCTATGGTGTGCAGTTCCTCCTGCCTCTGACCAGCCTTCTCTTTTTTTGAGACAGAGTCTTGCTCTGTCGCCCAGGCTGGAGTGCAGTGGTGTGATCTAGGCTCACTGCAACCTCCGCCTCCTGGGTTCAATCAATTCTCCTGCCTCAGCCTCCCAAGTAGCTGGGACTGCAGGCGCGTGCCACCACACCTGGCTAATTTTTTATTTTTATTTTTAGCAGAGATGGGGTTTCACTCTGTTAGCTAGGATGGTCTCGATCTCCTGACCTCGTGATCCTCCCACCTCAGCCTCTCCCACAGTGCTGGGATTACAGGTGTGAGCCACCGCACCCGGCTCACCAGCCTTCTAAGCATCATCACTCAGAGGCCCACTGATGGCCTCTGCAGTCATTCTAGTGGAGACCTCAGCAGGTGCAAAACTATTAGGTTGTCAGTGCCCCTGGGCAGGGCTGCCTGGGCAGGAGGTGCTGCCTCATTCACGGCCTGTCTTTCCTCGCAAACTTCCAAATCATGACCTCAGGAGGCCTTCGCAGCCTGTTTGCCCAGCATTGTGGGTGGCGTGGCTAATTCTGAGCCACAGCTGCTCTGTCTTTTTCTTCAGGGGGTGAGGCCCTGGGATGGGGGCGGATGGGCACAAAGAGCCTCTGTGGCCTGTGAATGGAGCAGCGCCGTGGCGTGGCCGCGTGGGAGCAGAGCCGCTGGCTTGATGTCTGAGCCTCCACGAGCCTCCAGTGAGTCGCCTTCCTCCCACCTGAGCCTCAGCGCTCATTCTGCAGGGCTTAGCTCCATCATCACTGATTTGACAGGATTAGCCCAGAGAACTTTGAGCCCGCATAGACTACTCCACAGGACCATCTGCCCACCCAGCTGTCAGAAAGCCTTGTCCTCATGACCCGCAGACCCCTTCTGCTGTCAGCACCAGCTGTTTTTACACATCTGGCTCCGTGGCACTCCGTTAGTGTGTGGCCATGTGTCCTTGGTTTTACTGGGCTGGATTTCCTAGAGTGTGGGCTTTCTCAGCGTCGAGGAACAAAGCTTGATTGTTTCTCAGCTCCTGGGACGACCTTGCTGCTCCCTGGCCTTCTATCTTGTCCCCTCTCGACATTCACTCAGAGTGAAAGCGAGAACAGGCTCCCGCTTCTCTTCCTCCCAAAATGCCCGGGCCTGCAGGTTGCCAGTACCACGTTTGTACTTCTTTGCTTCAGAGCTTTCCTGGTCTCTTGTGAAAAGTGTAGTTGGAGGGAAAGCAAGTGACAAATTATTCCAGGAAGAAAGGAAATCAAGGGCCCCGCATCCTCTTTTCCAAGCAGCCAAACATGCTTGTCCATTTCTAAGCTCAGCTGCCTCTCTTTTTCTTTTTTCTTTTTTTTTTTTTTTAAAGACAGGGTCTCCCTCTGTCACCCAGGCTGGAGCACAGTGTTGCCATCGTGGCTTATTGCAACCTCAAACTCCTGGCCTCAAGTCATCCTCCTGTCTCAGCCTCTTGAGTAGCTGGGACTACAGGTGCATGCCACCTCACCCAGCTAACTTTTTTTTTAATCTTTTAATTTTTTGTAGTGATGGAGACTTGCTTTGTTGCCCAGGCTGGTCTCTCTCACCTGGCCTCCCCAAGTGCTGGGTTCCAGGTGTGAGGCCCTGAGCCTGGCCTCAGCTGTTTCGAATGCATACCATTGTGTGGTTGGTGGGAGCCTGTGGGTTCTGCCTTTAGTCTGATTGCTGCTTGGAAATTCCCTGTGCCAGCGCTTGAGAAGAGCCTTCTCTTCCTGACTGGCTCCTGTGTGGACCGTGTCTTTGGGTTCAGCCAGAAGATCCATCCTCAGTTTTGGAGTGACTTCAGAGGGCCCAGGTGGAGGGGGCTGGGTTGACCCCATAGTGCAGTCCCTAAAGTGGTGGCTGCTTCAGGAACAATGAAGGTGCAGGCCACTTGTGATGAAGAAAACAAAAAGCTGGAAGGAACTCGGAGAACTGGCCTCCATGTCCACGGTGGCTGGGATTAGAGACTGCAGTCTGCTCCCAGCTCTGCCCAATGCCTTGTGACCTTCCTTTGTCACTGTAGAGGCAGGGCTGTAGGTGATGTGGTACGTGGAGCACTGGCCTCACTTTGCTGGGCCCCTCAGGCCCTTTTTTTTGTTTTTGTTTTTGAGACGGAGTCTCACTCACTGGAGTGCAGTGACGTGATCTTGACTCACTCTAACCTCCTCCTCCCGGGTTCAAGCAATTCTCCTGCCTCAGCCTCCTGAGTGGCTGGGACTACAGGCACCCATCACCATGCCCAGCTAATGTTTGTATTTTTAGTAGAGACAGGGTTTCACCATGTCGATCAGGATGGTCTCGATCTCTTGACCTCATGATCCGCCCACCTTGGCTTCGCAAAGTGCAGGGATTACAGGGGTGAGCCACTGCGCCCGGCCCCCTCAGGCCCATTTTCTTAGGAAGAGGGTGCTTGGGTCACTCCAGCTGCCTAAAGAGAGTTGTGTCCCCTAACTGAGCACTTCCCACCTGGGTGGCCTCGGGGGTCTTCCACAGCTATTAGGAATCTCTCTTTTTTTTTTTTTTTTTTTTTTTTTAAATGGGGAAGAGGTATCTTGGGAGAAAAAAATAACAGTTTATTAGAAAAAGAACTAGTGCCGGGCGCGGTGGCTCAAGCCTGTAATCCCAGCACTTTGGGAGGCCGAGGCGGGTGGATCATGAGGTCAAGAGATCGAGACCATTCTGGTCAACTTGGTGAAACCCCATCTCTACTAAAATTACCAAAAAAAAAAAAAAAAATTAGCTGGCCATGGTGGCGCGTGCCTGTAATCCCAGCTACTCAGGAGGCTGAGGCAGGAGAATTGCCTGAACCCAGGAGGCGGAGGAGGTTGCGGTGAGCCGAGATCGCGCCATTGTACTCCAGCCTGGGTAACAAGAGCGAAACTCCGTCTCAAAAAGAAAAAAAAAGAAAAAAGAAAAAGAACTAGTAGTCACAAGATAAAGTATATTTACCTGCAGACATGGAGGTAGTCACAAGGTAAGGTGTATTTACCTGAAGACAAGGAGGAAGGACAGACAGATGTGTGTAAACCGCTGCTGTTGGAAATGGTTGTCCTGACCTTCCCAGAGCTGCTCGCCAAGGCTGTGCTGCCAGCTGCGCTAAGCACTTCATTTAATCCTCATAACCACCCAGTGAGGTCTAGAGCTCTGCCTGTCCCCATTTTTCATATTGAGAAATGGAGGGAGAGAGGTTAAGAGCCTTACCCTTTCTGAGATTTGAACTTAGGACATCTGACTCTGGGGGTCTTTTTTTTTTTTTTTTTTTTTTGAGGGGGAGTCTTGCTCTGTCCCTCAGGCTGGAGTGCAGTGGCACGGTCTTGGCTCACTGCAACCTTTGCCTCCCAGGTTCAAGCAATTCTCCTGCTTCAGCCTCCCAAGTAGCTGGGATTACAGGCACCTGTCACCACACCCAGCTGTGTATTTTTAGTAGAGAAGGGGTTTCACTATGTTGGCCAGGCTGGTCTCGAACTCCTGACTTCAGGTGATCCGCCCGCCTTGGCCTCCCAAAGTGCTGGGATTACCGGCATGAACCACCACGCCTGGCCAACTCTGAACTTGACCAAGTCACACTTGGAGGATTGGCTATGTTTTAAGTGCCTTCCATTAAGGATGTTGATTAATTGGGTTCCCCTCCAGAGAAGACCCAAGTCTTGGAGAGGGCTCACAGGGGATGTGAAATAGTCTTAAAGTTTTTGAGGGATTTGAATGTGAATATCTCCAGAAGATTCTAGAGAAAGAGGTGTTTGTCAGGGACCCACTGGCCCACAAAAGATATGATTGGTTTAGGACACAGTGAGTTTTTCAGTGCTAGAAAGATTTAAGCTTCACTCTCTCTCAGCATCCTTCAGTGTGAAGTAACTTGTGTTTCTACAGTTTGCTGCGCTGCAGCTGAGCCCTTGTCTCTTTGTGCATTTCTCACAATGACGAACACATCTCTCATTGTGCTCGGATCTGGGCTTTGTAACTGGACTTCTGCCGTCTGCTTGGCCGTGGACCTTCCCTGGTGGATACACACACTCACTGACCTACGAGGCTGGAGCACTCCTGCAGCGGAGAGGGAGGACCTTCACTGACAGGGCAGAGGGAGGATGCTGGTGCCCCCCAGCTGCAGCAGGGCTGTGGGAGCTGGGGCACTGGGAGCAAGGGCTGTCAGGGACTGCTTTCACATCGGGCTGACTCGGGGCGTCCTTTGAAGCTGCAGATATTTTGCCGCACAGTTTGTACACTACTGAGAATCAGACTTCCTAACCGGTTCCTATCTGCCTTTCTTTCCTTTAGACCTATTCCGGCCTGTTCTGTGTGGTCATCAATCCTTACAAGAACCTGCCCATCTACTCGGAAGAGATTGTGGAAATGTACAAGGGCAAGAAGCGGCATGAGATGCCCCCTCACATCTATGCCATCACAGACACTGCCTACAGGAGTATGATGCAAGGTGGGTGCCATAGTGTTAGCCCTCCTGGGGCCGAGTCTTCACCAGGGGCCGCAGGTGCTGATTCACATTTGGTGTCACATGGATCTAGTGGCTGGTGATGGGCAGTGCATCATGGAGGTCTGGTCTGTAGACTGCTGTATGAGAGCCAGGGCCAATGGCTATCCAAAGGACATGTTTATATGTTGATAGAATGTTCTAGAAGCTTTAAAGTACATATTTCCTAATTTTTCCCCCAATTTCTTATTCTTTTCAAGAGCTCTTGTGCCTGTCCCCTCTGCTTTCTTTTAGGTCCCTTCTTCTACTTTTTTTTTTTTTTTTTTTTTTTTTTTAAGATGGAATTTCACCATGATGGCCAGGCTGGTCTTGAACTCCTGACCTCAGGTGATCCACCCACCTTGGCCTCCTAAAGTGCTAGGGTTACAGGCGTAAGCCACCATGCCCGACCTCTTCCACCTGTTATTTCCTTCTCTTTGAGTTTTTCCCTCTTCCTGTCTTGCTCCTTCCTCACAGTCTTTCAGTTCTTCCCATCTTTACGAAAACAGATGTAGAGCCTCTGGTGGCTTTTGCCCCTTGTCATTCTGGCTTCTGTGCCCCTTCTGTTCCATCTCAGTGAAGCGTTGTGGAGGAGGAAGTGTCTGTGCTCACTGCCTCCGCCCCCACCTCCCGGTCACTCCCCTCACCCTGGCTTGTCTGTCCCCACCCCATCTCCAGACTGGCTGACAGAGGGCACCCATGATCTGTGTGTTGCTAAGTCCATGGCTCTCAGGAGTTCCTACCTCACGTCTCCCCAGCATCGTACAGTCTTTTTTTATAGATGGGGTTTCACCATGTTGGTCAGGCTGGTCTTGAACTCCCAACCTAAGGTGACCTGCCCACCTTGGCCTCCAAAGTGCTTGGATTACAGGCGTGAGCCACCACGCCTGGCCAGTCTTGACCACTCCCTTTCAAAAGCCATTCCCTCCTGCCACCCCTCTCTGGTTCCCCTCGTCTCTGCCTTCCCCCGTTTCCCGGTCTGTTTGGCTCTCTCTGCCCTTGTTCACTGGTGCCCCTTGAGATGTCACCTCAACTGCTGGTCCTCTTGCTCTGAGGATTCCTCTGGATGGTGGCCCCATTCACTCAAGTGGCTTCCACCATCACTTTCCAGCTGAGGAGTGTCACTGTCACCGGAGCACTGCTAGCCACATACTCCCAGCTACCACCTCTGCTGCCATCTCTCCATCCACCCAGTCACCCAAACCAGGAACCTGGGATTCTCCATTTATCTATCCATCTGTCTATCAGTCATCTATCCACCCAGCCACCCACCTACCCAGTCACCCAAGCCAGGAACCTGGGACTCTTCATTCATTCATTCATTCATTCATTTATTTATTGAGATGGAGTCCTGCTTTGTTGCCCAGGCTGGAGTGAGTGGTGTGATTCTCCTGCCTCAGCCTCCTGAGTAGCTGGGATTACAGGCGCGTGCCACCATGTCCAGCTAATTTTTGTGTTTTAGTAGAGACAGGGTTTCTCCATGTTGGCCAGGCTGGTTTCGAACTCCTAACCTCGTGATCTGCCCACCTCAGCTTACTAAAGTGCTGTGATTACTCATCTCACGCTCCCCTCTACCTCCCTCGCCCCATTTTCCAAGTCAGCCAGCACTTTCTGTAGGTTTTTTCTCTTTCCATATATCTGATCCCTTTCTCCCTCTTTCTACCCCTGTAATCCTGGCCTTAATTAAATAAACCTTTCCAGTTTTTTGCCTGCACTATTGTATGGCCCTCTAAACGTCACTCTTTTTTTTTTTTAGATGGAGTTTCGCACTGGTTGCCCAGGCTGGAGTGCAGTGATGCCATCTCGGCTCACTGCAGCCTCTGCCTCCTGGGCTCAAGCGATTCTCCTGCCTCAGCCTCCCAAGTAGCTGGGATTACAGGTGCCCGCCGCCACATCTGACAAGTTTTTTGTATTTTTAGTAGAGACGGGGTTTCACCATGTTGACTGTGGCTGGTCTCAAACTCCTAACCTCAGGTGATGTGCCCTCCTCAGCCTCCCAAAGTGCTGAAATTATAGATGTGAAATACCATGCTAGTGTGTGTGGTTTTTTTTTTTGAGATGGAGCCTTTCTCTCTTGCCCAGACTAGAGTGCAGTGGCATGATCTCGGTTCACTACAGCCTCCGCCTCCATGGTTCAAGCGATTCTCCTGCCTCACCCCACCCCCCAGTAGCTAGGATTACAGGCATGTACCACCATGCCCAGCTAATTTTTGTATTTTTAGTAGAGAAGGTGTTTTGCCATGTTGGCCAGGCTTGTCTTGAACTCCTGACCTCAGGGGATCCACCTGGATCTGCCTCCCAAAGTGCTGGATTTACAGGCGTGAGCCAGCATGCCCAGCCAACTTCATTCTTGATAGAGTCCCCTACCCCATGCTTCTACCAACTGGTCATATTCCTGGGATGTAAATGTGATCAAATCACTTGATTTGAAATTTTGACAGATCATGAAAAAGCTCCTCATTGCGCTGGAACTATTAGGTTGCTGCAAAAGTAATCACGGTCTTTGCCATTCAAAGTAACGACAAAGACTGTGCTTACTTTTACACTAACCCCTAATAACACTCAGACTCTGTGGCAACATACAGTGCCCTTCAGAATTGGCCCCCTGCCTACCTCTCCTTCTAGCTATGTGGAACGCCTCACATTTCCCTAAAAGCTCTTTCTGCTTCAAAACACCATACCTGCTCCATCTGCCTGCAATGCCTGGCAAATCCCTCCTCTTGTTTTTAAAAGCATGACTGAAGCATTAGGGCCTCCAGGGAGACTGTCTGGGCTAGATTTGCATCAGAGCCCTGGTCATGCTTTATTTGACTATGGTGTTTACACATTTCTTTTTCTCTCCTAGATGTTGCCTTTACATTCTCAGAGCTTAGCCAAGTACCTGGCATGTGTAATCCTGACTCAAACCCAGTTTTCATGCAGGCTGTGTTCTCCCATCTTGTATGGATAGTGGTTTGTTATGTCCTCTTCCATAGGCATCCTTTTTTCTTTGAACTTTGCAGTCTACCTAGACAGTGGTGGTAATGAATCTTGTTGGGTTAACCACCTTGTCCCTGGTTTAGAGGTTTAGAGCGGCAGCCCACGGGCCTGTCCTCCACTGCCCGCACTGTCGAGCTTGATGAATTATGTAGGATGCACAGGTTTGGCCGAGTCTTTGGCTTATGCACGCGTCTATCAAAATGCCTTGAGGACGTCAGCCCTTTATTTCTAAAGTAGAATGAGTGTTTCAAAATGCTAACTAGAACAGCCTGGTGGCAAAACATTCTGTGGGATTCCAGAAAAGTCTGAGTCTTTGTCTCTAGAGGTTATGAGTCAGGTTGTTCCCAGCTCTCTTAGTTGGCCTAGTGCAAGAAGGTGTACTCCGGAGCCAGTCTTGAGATCTGAGCTAGAGTGGGGGCGTCTTCTCACACTGGGATCCCGGATGGGAACAGTTAACTAGCAACCGGGCATTTTTGCTTTCGGGCAAGACATTGTGACTGAGTAATATGTACTGATGAGGCAGGAGACAGAGTGCTCGGGTCTGGACTTCAGAACGTCTTCAGTTAACCTTCAGTTAACCTGCGGGACTCCTTCTCCAAGAGATTCACTCAATTGTTCTTTGTTCAACAGCAACAAAAATTTGGTGGGGATAGCCTGAAAACTCCATGCATTGAAAGTGATTGGGGAACAACAACAACAAAAAGATGCAGAGAAATGGAGCTTCATACTATGTTGGCCAGGCGTCCCCAAACTACGGCCCGCGGGCCCCTTGCGGCTCGCTGAGGCCATTTATCCAGCCCCCGCCGCACTTCAGGAAGGGGCACCTCTTTCATTGGTGGTCGGTGAGAGGAGCACGGTATGTGGCGGCCCGCCAACGGTCTGAGGGCCAGTGAACTGGCCCCCTGTGTACAAAGTTTGGGGACGCCTGGTCTCGACCATAACCGAAGGGCCTTGATAGAACTCAGGGGCTGCCCTCTACATTTGTACAATGGAGGAGCTCTTCATGATTTGTCAAGATTCTGAATCAACGGGTGTGATCCGATTTGTAAATTATCAGGGCAGGTAGGTGGGCGATTTCATCGTTTGGAGACCAGGGATAGGAAATACATGTGTGAGCACAGGAGATCTGCATTGTCGGTGCCTCCTTCGAAGTAGTCTGTGCAGGTATTGGGTCTGTGTTTTTCTAACCCTCAGTCTGAGAAGTTTTCACTTTGCCTTTGGCCTAGCGTTGGACTTGCTGCAGCTCTTGAGTTCCCACGTTGACTGACAGAGGACATTTCTAGGCTATTAGAAAGTTCCTTCTTCTTCAGCCAGGCGCGGTGGCTCACGCCTGTAAGCCCAGCACTTTGGGAGGCTGAGGCAGGAGGATCACCTGAGGTGAGGAGTTTGAGACCAGCCTGGCCAACGTGGTGAAACTCCGTCTCTACTGAAAATACAAAAAAGCTAGTCAGGCATGGTGGTGCACACCTGTAGTCCCACCTACTCAGGAGGCTGAGATACAAGAATAGCTTGAACCCAGGTGGCAGATGTTGCAGTGAGCCGACCGAGATCGCACCACCGCGCTCCAGCCTGGACAACAGAACGAGACTCCGTCTCAGTTAAAAAATAAAAATAAAGTTCCTTCTTCTTGTATATAGCTGACCTGCAAAGCAATTAGTAATAGGTTTCTTGTTCTTGGAGCAGGGAGGAAGTTATTAACAGAAACTGCTCACATTATGACAAGATGGTTCACTAGTACAAGAAAGGTGTCCAGAGGAACCTTTGATTCTTGCCCTGGGTCATGTGTCACCCGTGGAGCTTCGGCATCTGCAGTCTGTTAAAATCTGCCCTTCTCTTTTGGAGTGAAGTCTTAGTGCATGCTGCCCACCCGGCTTTGGGGGAAACAGGTTTGTTCTCTGCCACTGACATCTTAAAAGGCACAGCCAGAAGGTTCCTTTTCTGCTTTATCTTTAAACAAGAACTAGACAAAGATTTCCTTCCTGAGCTGGCTGTGGCTTATGACATACTAGCATTTATTCTGCCAAACAGGGCAGTTGGTGGCTTTGTCTGGGGACTTGTAGGAGAGGAGCTGTTTGACCCTTCCTGGGGACCTCCATCTGCCTTTATCTATTCAATGTCCTGATTTGTGCCTGTTCTTCCACAGTTATTATTGATGGCACTCTCTTTCACTTTCAGAAGCATCTCAGTTTGGAGGAGATATTATATGTTACTCACCTATTGTCAAACTGAGCCGGGGTTTCTCACACTTGGCACTAGTGATGTTTGAGGCTGGATGGTTCTCTGTTGGGGGTAGGGAGTTTTCCTGAGTGCTGTAGGATGGTTAGCAGCATCCTGGCTCCTATTCATTCTGTGCCAGCCGCACCTTCCCTCTCCAGTTGTGACAACCAAAAATGTTCTCAATTGCCATCAAGTCGTTTGTGGAGGGCAAGATTCCTCCCAGTTAAGAACTACTGGACTAAGCATTGCAGATTAGTTTTACTTTGAGCGTCATCTTCGATCGATCAGTAGTGGCTGCCTGGAGCCCTGCTGATCCTTCTGTGCTGGCAAAGATTTGAGACTCGATGCAGGAATGCTGAGATGGATTAGTGCTGTCTGCCATGGGCCTGGGTGGGGCATGACAGCATGTAGTGCCTTGGATTAGGCTGTGGAGGTGTAGGTAACAGAAGGTGCCAGAATGCCAGGAGGTTTTGACATCCTGTTACTGGATGCCCTGGCAGTCCAGGTGGAGAGATGAGACATGTTTATAGACAGAGATATGTGGCCATAGCTACAAAATACATCACTTGCTGCCTATATCTGCGTCAGCACGACTGAGCCCGTGTCAGGTGTCCTGGGAGTTTGGGGGAAAGTGTGGCTGTGAGGCCTGGGGTGGTTGGATCTTGCAGAAAGGCGGTGGTATGTGTCCGTCAAGTAGTTACAGGGCATCCCAGACATGCCCAGCATGGCATTGGGTTTAATCAAAGTTGTGGTGACATGGCCTGTTCACCCTCCTGACCCTGGCTTTCCCATATGGTTAATTCATTGTCATGGCCATTCCTGGGTCTTCCCACCTTGGGGATTGGACCATTCCTCTGAACTCTGTGATGGCATTGAAGGCTTTGAACTGGCCGAGGCCGCGAGAGTGAGAGAGTGTAACGTTGTGTTGTGTTGCTGGCCCTTGCCAGGCGGATACCAACATTAAGGGGGGTGGGACTGTGTCCCAGAGCAGGCACAATGGTCTGCTATAGAGTTCAGGCGGAAGCAGCTGTGGTCTGCAAAACATCTGCCTCGCCTGGGAAATGGTGCTTCTGGCTCCCAGGCCAGACCTTCTGGGGTCTCCCCTGTGGGAGAGGTGTGTGTGTCTCTACAGGAGCACTTGCTGGTCGAAGAATTTGACTCAAGCCCAGTTATCTCCCCAGTGAGTAGAAAAAGCCCCTTCTGGAAGGCCGAGGTGGGCAGATCGTGAGGTCAAGAGATTGAGACCATCCTGGCCAACATGATGAAACCCCGTCTCTACTAAAAATACAAAAAAATTAGCTGGGTGTGGTGGCACGCACCTGTAGTCCCAGCTACTTGGGAGGCTGAGGCAGGAGAATCCCTTGAACCCAGGAGGCGGAGGTTAGAGTGAGCCAAGATTGCGCCACTGCACTCCAGCTTTGCAATGGAGTGAGACTGTCTCAAAAAAAAAAAAAGAGCCCCTTCCCTGTGAATTAGGTAGAATGCCAGGTTTGGTTCACTTTCAGTGACTTTGTGGTATTAATATTTTAATGAGTTCCCAGTATTTTGGGGGAAGTGAGTCTGCTTTTATTCTAGACCTCAACTGGTCTGAGAGCAATTTAACCCTTTGCTGTGTGCCAGCCTCCCCTCCCACCCAATCTCCGGTTCTCAGGGGAAGCTGAACCAGAAGTGGTTGGTCACCAGCAGCCGCCCAGAGTGCCAGTGAGTGTCCACGTTCCCCTTGGTTTCTGACCTTTTTCTGTAAACGATGAGTGGTAGCATTTTCGTGTATCTTCACGTCTGAGCACAGCTCTTTGAATTCATACGGAAAGAGGCAGGCCCAGGGACGTTAACTGACTTGTCAGCCCCAGAAAACACGTCTCCTGAGTCCCGTCCTGGTGCCTGTTACCCCAGCACAGGCCCGCAGGGTGCTGGTGCCTCTCATTTTCTCTGGCTGGTCCTGAAGGAATTCTTCTCTCGGGCTCAGTGGTTAGGTGGGGACTAGGGGACGAGGGGCCCTCTTTTCCCTTCTCTCCGCATTCTTGTCTCTCCTGTGGAACCGTCTGCTTTCCAAGGTCTGAGAAAAAGTGCCATGTTGGGCAGAGGCCCAGGAAAATGCGTCAAGGGGGCAGAAAAGCTCCATTTGAATAGACTCACCGGGACAGGCGGCTGAGGAGCGAGCGCTTCGGAAGCCACAGATGGGATGACTCTGCTGAAGCAGGAATGCGCCCAGCCGGGAGGCTGCCAGCCCTGCCAGCCGTCAGCACACAAAGGCCCCGCTGTCTGCTGGGGAGGTCGGGAACAGGCCCTGTGTGCCTAAATGTGCCGTGGAGGCAGCTTGGGCTCTCCGAGACGGGGTGTGTCCTGTGTCCGCACCCACTGGTCTCCCTGTGCTGGCTGAGCACCTGCTGTGTGTTTGCGGGGCACTCTGCAGAGAGTATATGGACAGCAGGTTAGAGCCTGCCTGGAGGAGGTGACTGTCTCGTGCCCAGAGACAAGCAAGCAGATCAGCTTCAAGATGAGAGCTAGAAACTAGCACAGAGAAGGGGAGCCCCACTGAGCCTCGAGAGCTGCTGGGGTGGGGACGGGGCTTTGAGAGATGACACAGCACTTCCACAGGGCACCAAAAAGGGGCTGCTGGGCCTGTCTCAGCCTGAGATTTGGGAAAAGTGCCATGTTTTGCCTTTGAGCAAGAGGAAGTGTGTTGTGAGGGAGAGCCCGTGGGCTTTGGACTAGACAGAGCAGGAATCAGCCTCTTTCGCTGCCTGACTGCAGCCTGGCTGGAGCAAGTCAGCTCACTCTGACTTCGTTCTCTTGTCTGCCTCTTGGGCTTCATAAAACTCCCTGGCAGGGTCATGGTAAGAAGTAAGACGCCACGTGTGTGATGGCTGCGGTGAGCACCTGTTAGAGCTGGCACTGGGAGTCCAAACGCTTCCTGACTGAACTGCCCCGCCTTTCACGGAGCCTTCAAATCGCTCATTCCTTCCGTCCACACTCCTGCTCGCTTAACGAAGGTGATGGCCAAATGCATCTTTCAGGCAGGCATTTGAAACTCCTCAAAAAGACTCCCCTGAGAGTCTGGCCACAGGAAATGAGTTGTCACAGCCGCTTCCCCTGCAGCGACCTCGCCACACACTGGAACGCGATAGCAGACGTGGTCCTTGGCTTGTCTGGTCTGGTCCGTGCAGAGCTGAGGCCTGAGGTGGATGTGGCCTCAGTGGAGCTTTAGGAGATGTGGTACTTGATCCAGAGTTGGTTCTTCTGCAGACCTGATACGCTTTTCTGTTCCCTGGGCTGCTGGTGGACCAGAGAGGTGCTGAAGGAAGCAGGCCCTGGGCTACCACCCACTTCCATGGCTGCAGCCGGGAGGCACTGTCCTCGAGGTGATGCGAGCTGGCTGCTTTGTCCTTCCTGCCAGGAAGGAAAGCCTGGCCCCAGCACGAGGCTGCTGAACTACCCGTGGTCCTGCCTGACAGCCTCATTTTTAGAACATCTTTTCTCTAGAAGAGGAGTCTCTGGGCCCGGTGCAGTGGCTCAGGTCTGTAATCCCAGCACTTTGGGAGGCCGAGGCAGGCAGATCATGAGGTCAGGAGTTCTAATCCAGCCTGACCAACATGGTGAAACCCCAGCTCTACTAAAAATACAAAAATTAGCTGGGCGTTGGTGGTGCGTGCCTGTAATCCCAGCTACTCAGGAGGCTGAGGCAGGAGAATCATTTGAACCCGGGAGGCAGAGATTGCAGTGAGCCGAGATCGTGCCACTGCACGCCACCTGGGCGACAGAGCAAGACTCTGTCTCAAAAAAAAAAAAAAAAAAAAAAAGAGGAATCTGGTTAACAGGCCCTTTTCAAGGATTCATCGTTAGGCTTACTTCTTTTTAGAAATTCAACCCAGCAGACCCACCATACTTTGCTCTGCACCCACTGAGAGGGAGACGAAAAGGAAGTGTCCCCTTAGAACCTGAGACTTTGGGTGAGGGTGTTTAGAAGCTTTTCCCAATGTTTTTGTTTCTGCTTCCCATCCCCTGAAACAAACCAATGCCAAAAACTCACATCAAATCCCTCCTGATCCTAAGCCATTTGGTGCTTTTGGCCTCCTGTGAGTTCTCTTGCTGCCTGGCGAGTGTCGGCTGCCACTGCCAGCCCGTTTTTCCTGTTCTCCCAAGCGCAGGCTCTGAGACTTCAGTTGGCCTGTGTCCCAGTTTGTCAGGGCTGAACCATAGCGTGTTGAGAAAAAGGAGTTGCTTTCCTTTACCTACCTGATTTCTGGAATTAAGGTATCGGTTGACAGCAAAAGTCATTTCCTACAACTAAAGAAAGATAAATGAGCTGAAAGTCTGCAGGTATAAAATTTGGGATTCTGGAAGTGGCTTCTGTAGAATTTGTTTAGTCTTGACCAAGACTATCAGCCCCCGTGTAGACCTTGATAATAAAACTCTTGAGGACCCAAGCTGTTCTTTGGGAAAACACGGTGCTGTTGGGGGCTCAGGATGTCATTCCCACGTGGCTTCATGATCCTTCTTGAAGATCTTGTCACTTCCACATGATCTGGTCCACAGATACAACAGGGCACAGGTCTAAGCTGCAAGGAGAGGACGTGTGAGCTGTGCTCCAGGAGTGAATCCTGGCCTGACAGCCTTTCCTTCTACCTGTTGCTTTTCCAAGGCCGCATGGCCATGCACTGCTACTGTTCCCCTCCAAGCATTGATGTCCCTGGTATTCTCAAGCACGATTGACTCATCAAAGGAAGTTTCACAAAGCCGGTTGCTGTCTTTGTAGGCCTGTTGGTGTTCCAACAGGGAGCCAGGTTTGTCCTGAGCAGTGCCTGGCTGTGTCTGCCATGCTCCCTGTGTGTGTCCCGGGTCCTTCCCTCTTGTTCCCCGTTGCTCCAGCCCTCTGCAGAACTCAGCAGGGGCCCCACCTCCCTTGCCTTTCCTTTTCCCAAGAGGAATGTTAGGTAGGAGCAAGGCAGAACTGGGCTGGGAGTGTCCCGGTGGCATGTGCTGTGGGTGGTCAGCCCTCAAGTGTGACTTTTGAATTTCTCTCCAGTCTGACAAACCTATTGGAGCTGCCTTGACAACAAGTCCACTAGGAGAAGGTTCTTTCTCCTGACCCTGCTCACGGGAAGGGCAGAGAAACACCCAGCAGTGCTGTTTCTGGCAGGTTTGCTTGTATGCTGGGAACTTACCTGTGTTTTCCTAATGCATCTTGGCCAAGAGAAGCCTTGTCTGGGGCCTCACTTGGTCTCTGGCATAATGAAAGTTAAGAGCAATCCCTCAAGCTTTAAAAAAATTATCCAGGGTGCCTGGAAGGGGCCACCCATTCTCTGCCTCCTCTAACTGGAGACTTGGGTCTTGGCAGGTTCAAACCAGGGTTCCACCTGGGGAAACACGGGCTGTGGGCAGAGGCACTGGGCCAAGTCAAGCTGGCTTCTGGCTTAGATGCAGCTGAGCAGGCATGTCCCTTGGTCTGGGCCTACCATGGTGCCCTAGAGGGCACACTTACCCATGACCGCATCGTGTGCCTGGGAGCCACGGCAGGGGCTTCCTCCTTTGCTGGCGGATTGCTAGGCAGGCAGGCTGCCAGGAAGCTCCACCCCCCTCAACACAGAACTGCAGCCCCTGCTAATATGAAGCATCCTTTTCCTCACCACCCCATTTGCCTCCCAAGGGCTTGTAACCCAAACTCGTGAATTGAGCTGGCTGTGGGGAATCAGAGCCTCCCATCGTGAAAGCCTTGTCAAGGCCCTTTCTCTGCAGCACTGAGGCAGGTCTGCGGGAGGTGCTGAATACTGTGCCCATCGGGGCATTTGATGGAGGAGAGTCCGGGGAAGGGTGAGGCCTCCAGAGGCCTGAGATCTCAGCCCCATTGGTGCGACTCTGATCAAGCCATCGGATTTCTTAGAACTCTGGCCTGATCTTGGGGTTGAATTGAATTAGGTGCTCTTCAAGGCCTTCCCAATCCCAAGTTCCAAGCTTCAGCCCTGTAGGTGCTTTGTGCTTTGACCGACTGAGACCAGATGCTATCCACATGAGGTTCTTGGAGAGAAGCGACTCTGGGTCTAGGTCTCTGCCCAGGACAGCATGAGACACGCATCCTGGCAATGCAGGGCAGGGCTCACAGTGCCAACACAGCAAGCCACCTTCAGGGGCCACTCTGAAGTTTCCCTGAAAGCAGAAGGCTCCCTGGTGGTGGAAAGTGTTGGTGCCATTTGTCTCATCAGTCTCACCCAATGTGGAGACACTGCCCAACCTGAAACTCCCCTTTCCTTCCTTCCTTTCTTTCTTTCTTGGCCCGTACCCATTTCTCA